>NW_020954636.1:39829-164012 GCF_900497805.2 Vombatus ursinus | reverse complement strand
TACCTCCTTTTCCATTTGGCCCATTCTACTTTTTAAGGAGGTCTCTTCAGTGTATTTTTGTACCTCCTTTTCCATTCGGCCAATTGTATTTTTTAAGGAGTTGTTTTCATCAGTCAATTTTTGTCCTTCTTTTTGCAAGCTATTGACTCTCCCTTGCATATCTCTCATTTCTTTTCCCAATTTTTCTTCTACCTCTCTTATTTAGCTTTTAAAATCCTCCTTGAGCTCTTCCAAGAAGACTTTCCGGGCTTCGGACCAATTCATATTTCCCTTTGAGGTTTCTGATGTAGGTATATTGACAATATTTTCCTCTTCTGAGTTTGTGTTTTGATCTTCCCTGTCACCATAATAATTCTCTATGGCAGGCTTGCACAACATATGACCCATGGCCTGTTTGCATCCTGCCAAAGCGGCCCACAGGTGGTATGTTGCCTGAAATCCTTTGGTGGGCCAAATGTTGTGTAGGTCCACTCTATGCTAAGTATTCTTTTCTTCTTTTTGCTCATTTTGTTTTCCTATTTCCTGGATTTTAAAGTTGAGTTTCTCCTGCCTGAGCACAGGGGGCACTATCCCAACCTTCTTGAGCTGGGGCCTCAGGTGCTGACAACTGGGGGCTCTAAGAGTCTGGCAGCTTACCTGGTTGTGAATTGTGGTCCTAGTGGTGGTGTCTGGCATATGCTGAGGCCAGATGGGGTTTTTCTGCATTTCCCCTGGGCTACACTGAAACATGTGGAGGTCCAGCCACTAGAGGATGCCTACCTGCCCTGGGCTGTGCCAAAGCACATGGAGGTTCAGCTGCTGGAGGACGCCTGCCCACTCGACACTGTGCTGATGCAGTGGGAGATTTGGCTGCTGGAGGATGCCTGACTGTTTGGGGCTGTGCCAGTGCATGTGGTGGTTCTTAGAACTGGAGTCTGCTGCTTTCTCTGGCCAAGCTAAGGCACAAGTGGAGGGGCGTGGTCCTGGCATCTGTGTTTGCTTGCTCCACCACCATGGGGCTCAGGATCTCCCACTGGTTTGCTGAGGTGGGGCTTGCTAGGAAACATCCTGTCCTGGACTGTGTTCACTTTTTTACCCAAGTGAAACTGACCTTCCTTGTTGATTCTCCAAGTTTCCCAGGCTAAGAAACTGTTTCTTCCTGTCTTTCCACTGTCTCTGCTGTTCTCCAGGACTTTTCCTGGGGTGCTAGTTCTGAGGTTTTTTAGAGGTCAATGAGGGAGAATGAGAGCAATTTACTGCTTACTCTGCCATCTTGGCTCTGGGAACCCTATATTCTCTCTCAATTCAAGATGAATTTATCTTTCCTTAACTGCCCAATAAATCTTTTCTTGTCAGATTCCTACCACTATCAATGACAACTCATATTTATGTAGTATTTTGAAGTTTGTAAAATGTTTCCGCAAAACGATATTACCATCCTCATTTTACTCGTTAGGAAACTGAGATTTAGACAGTTTAAATGGCATATACAGATTCACACACCTTATAAATATCAGAGGCAGAATTTGAATCCAGATCCCTTCTGACTAGATCCAACTTTTTTTACTTATCACTCTCATAAGGTGTGTGGTCTTTCTCTGTTTTATCTCTTATTCTTTTCATGGACCTCAGGTGTATATGCCCTGGAGTCCATCACAGTCTTGACCCCTCTATTTTTGCATTGCCTTCTTAGAAAATCCAGAACCTATTTCCTGAGGACTCTTAGTCCCTGGTTCTACCAACTCATCACCACCAAGCAAAAAATACCCTGGCCACAATTCCTGCTCTCAGAGGTGGAAATTGTCCTTTTGGTATCCCATAGCCTGGGAGTCACAGTACCTGGAGAAGGGGAGGAGAGATCATGAGATCCCTGAAACATTTGTTCTTTCTCTCCCTTTTCCCTTCTGAATTCTTTCTACTCTTTCTTTTCTTTTTTAAATAGTATTTTATTTTTCCCAATTACATGTAAAAATAGATTTCAACATTCATTGTTTTTATTTTTTTAGGAATTATTATTTTTTCTTAATTTATTTATTTTTAATTTTTAACATTCACTTCCACAAGATTTTGAGTTCCAAATTTTCTCCTTGTTTTATCCCTTCCTCCACCCCAAGATGGCATGCATTCTGAATACACCTTCCCCTAATCTTCCCTCTCTTCTATCTCTTCCCCCCTTCTCTTATCCCCTTCCCCTTCAATTTCCTGTAGGGCAGGATAGATTTCTATATCCCATATCCTGTATATGTTATTTCCCAGTTGCACATGAAAACAATTTTTTAAACATTTGCTTTTAAAACTTTGACTTTCAAATTTTCCTCCTTCCTCCCTCCCCTTCCACCCTCAATGAGAAGGCAAGCAATTAAATGCAGGTTATACTTGTATAGTCATGCAAAACACTTCTATAGTAGTCATGTTGTGAAAAATTAAGTATATTTCCCTTCATCCTAACCCATCCCCCGTTTACTCTATTCTCTCTTTTGACCCTGTCCCTCCTTAGAAGTGTTTGCTTCTGATTATCCCCTCTCCTAATCTACCTTTCCCTCTATCATCTTCTTGCTCTCTTGTCCCCTTCCCCCCCTATTTTCCTGCAGGGTAAGATAGATTTCCATACCCAATTGAGTGTGTATGTTTTTCCCTCCTAACCTGATGATGATAAGATTCACTCATTCCCTCTCACTTTTCCCCCTTCCCCTCCACTGTAAAACCTTTTTCTTGTTTGTTTTATGTGAGATAATTTACACCACTGTACCTCTCTCTACTTTTCCCCGTATAATCCTTTCTCTCCCCTTAATTTTATTTTTTGCATATCATCCGTTCATATTCAACACACCCTGTGCCCTCTATCTGTCTATTTACATATATAATACATATATTTTTTCCCTCCAACTACTCTAATACTGACAAAGGACTCATGAGTTACAAATATTATCTTTCCTTGAAGGAATGTAAACAGTTCAACCTTAATAAGTCTCTTATAATTTCTATTTCCTGTTTACCTCTTCAATGTTTCATTTGAGTCTTGTATTTGGAAGTCAAATTTTCTATTCAGCTCTGGTCTTTTCCTCAGGAATGCTTGAAAGTCCCCTATTTCATTGAATGACCATTTTTTTATCCTGAAGGATTATACTCAGTTTTGCTGGGTAGGTGATTCTTGGTTGTAGTTCTATCTCCTTGGCCCTCTGGAATATCATACTCCATGCCCTCTGGACCTTTAACATGGAAGCTGCTAAATCTTGTGTTATCCTGATTGTGTTTCCACAGTATGTGAATTGTTTCTTTCCTTGACCTGGGAATTCTGGAATTTGGCTCCAATATTCCTAGGAGTTTTGCTTTGGGGATGTCTTTCAGAAGGTGATCGGTGGATTCTTTCAATTTCTATTTTGCCGTCTGTTTCTAAAATATCAGGGCAGTTTTCCTTGATAACTTCTTGAAAGATGATGTCTAGGCTCTTTTTTTGATCCTGGCTTTCAGATAGTCCAACAATTTTTAAGTTCTCTCTCCTGGATCCATTTTCCAGGTCAGTTGTTTTTCCAATGAGATATTTCACATTCTCTTCTATTTTTTCATTCCTTTGGATTAGTGTTACAGTGCCTTGATTTCTCAAATTGTCATTAGCTTCCAATTTCTCCATTCTAATTTTTAAGGAAGTATTTTCTTCAGTAATCTTTTGGACTTCCTTTTCCATTTGTCTAATTTTGCTTTTTAGGGCATTCTTCTCTTCATTGGCTTTTTGGACCTCTTTTGCTATTTTTTTCAGTTTTTTTTTTTTACAAAAAAATTCTTTAGTTATTAAGTGACAGTAATGATGTACCTAAAAAGCATCATAGAATAGTAGATAGAAATTTCACCTTGGAATCAGGGAGATCTGGGTTTAAGCCCTACCTTTGACACATAGGAGGTCTTTGATCATGGGTAAGTTATTCCACCTCAAAGTGCCCTCACAACTCAGTAAGACTAAACTCGTTGATAACAAGGGGCTATTTCTTTCTTTTTCTTTCCTTCCTTCATTTCTTCCTTCCTTCCTTCCTTCATATCTCTAACAGCTAATGTAGTGTTTGGAACACTGTAAGTATAATAGATATTTCACTGATTAATTGATTTATATGAATTCCTGGGAGTAATGTCCACAATAAAAATTCCCTACACTAATAAAAGCATAGTCTATCTTCCCTTCTCTACCATCCTCCCGCCAAAATAAAATCTAATGACACTGGACAGAAATATCTTTTAGATCTTCAACTACACTGAGCCATATTTTCACTTAATTTATTCCTAATTTTTAATTTCTATGCTTTATTAACCTTATTCTGTGCATTCAGATTTGTTCCTGGCAGCTGAACCAATTTTATAGAATTCTTGAAGTTACTTTCATGACAATATATCCATTAAGCTAATCTAATTAATTGTTAAAAATGTTCACCTAACTAGCTTATTAGTTATTTAGGAGCTGCAGCACCAAGAACCTGTGTTTCTAAAATCAAGAGAAATAGTGCTTCCATATGAATACTGCCTTGTTCCAGAATGGCTGCTTAATAGATTACATGATATTTGACACTTCTCCAACTTGAGAGGTAAATCAACAGAAGAGGGTTCAGGGTAAAGGATGAGGAAAAATTCAGCCAAATACATGGTCATTCTTTGAGAACTAAGAATAGGTCTTCAAGCTGGAAGGGAAATTAGAGATCACATCAGTGTATTAATTTTATTTTTCTAGACTTCTGAGAAATTCAAAGCTCATACATTAGACACTACTGAAAGGAAAAGATATTGTGCATGTTTGCTCTGTCTCTGTCTCTTTCTGTGCTCTCTGTCTCATTCTTTCTATGTGCTTCTGTCTCAGAATCTCTGTCTCTGTTTCTTTCTCTTTTGTTGTGGTTGCTGTTGCTGCTGTCTCTGTCATTATTGTAGTGGAGTTCAAAGAAAAGAAGGTTTTAGGTAGTCACAATTGTATAATAAGGGCAGGAATTTGGAACAAATGAAGGAGGTAAAGGGCAACGGCTTCCCAGATGTCAAGTAGCCTTGGTTATCTGTTCTCTTCCCAGCCACCTCTTCATTTGCATAGGAAAATTGGAGCAACTTGAGGGTTGGAAAAAACTTCTGAACCTCAGACTGAGATTGCCTTTTGCCCTTTGATGAAAGGTAGTCCTCTTCAGGTTCCACTTGAGTCTTGTATTTGAAAATCAAATTTTCTATTCAACTCTGCTCTTTTCCTCAAGAATGCTTGAAAGTCCTCTATTTCACTGAATGACCATTTTTTCCCCTGCAGGATTATACTCAGTTTTGCTGGGTAGGTGATTCTTGGTTGTAATCTTATCTCTTTTGCCCTCTGGAATATTATGCTCCATGCCCTGCAGTCCCTTAATGTAGAAGCAGCTAAATCTGGTGTTGTCCTGATTTATCCCACAATACTTGAATTGTTTCTTTCTGGCTGTTTGTAATATTTTCTCCTTGACCTGGGAACTCTGGAATTTGGCTACAATATTCCTAGGAGTTTTCCTTTGGGGATCTCTTTCAGGAGGAGATCGGTGGATTCTTTCAATTTCTATTTTGTCCTGTGGTTCTAAAATATCAGGACAGTTTTTCTTGATCATTTCTTGAAAGATGATGTCTAGGCTGTCTTTTTGATCATGGCTTTCAGATAGTTCAATAATTTTTAAACTCTCTCTCCTGGATCTATTTTCTAGGTCAGTTGTTTTTATTTTCTAATTTTTCTTTCTTTTGGATTTGTTTTACAGTGTCTTGATTTCTCATCAAGTCACTAGCTTCCAATTGCTCTATTCTAATTTTTAAGGAAGTATTTTCTTCAGTAATCTTTTGGACTTCCTTTTCCATTTGGCCAATTTTGCTTTTTAGGGCATTCTTCTCCTCATTGGTTTTTTGGACCTCTTTTGCCATTTGGGTTAGGCTATGTTTTTAAGGTGTTATTTTCTTCAGTATTTTTTGGGGACTCCTTTAGCAAGCTGTCAACTTGTTTTTCATGATTTTCTTTCATCACTCATTTCTTTTCCCAGTTTTTCCTCTACTTCTTGTATTTGCTTCTCAAAATCTTTTTTGAGTTCTTCCATTGCCTGGGACCAATTCATATTTTTCTTAGAGGCTTTGGATGTAGAAGCTTTGACTTTGTTGTCTTCTGGTTGTATGTTTTCATCTTCTTTGTCATCAAAGTAAGATTCTATGGTCTGACTCTTTTTATGCTGCTTGCTCATGATCCCAGCCAATTACTTCAGTTATAAACTCTTTGTTAAGGTAGGGATCTGCTTCCAGTGTGGAGAATGTACTGTCCCAAGCTTCAGGGATTTTGAGTAACTGCTTTCAGAGATACTTCTAGGGATGTGTAAATTTTCATTTCTTCCAAGGTAGTATGATCAAGGGTGAGGTGTTTACTCCTTTCCTGGCCTGTGCTGTGGTCTGAGTGACCACAAGCAGTTTTTCTGCCTTAGAACTGTGAGGAGGATTTCCACTCCACCACCACTACCATCTCCACCATGCCAGTGCTCCTCCTCACCCCAGGACCGCCACCCAGAACTGTGACCCACATCTAAGTATGGGAAAAGAGAATCTTACCTCAGCACTGGCAAAGAGATCCCTGCAATCCCCCTCTGATCAGCCACTGGATTCCCCCTCAGTCTATGAGCCAGAAGCTCTGGAAGCAGTCACTGCTCTGGTGTGGTACCCAGGGAATGGGGCTGGGACAGGCTTCTCTCTCACCACAGTCACAGACCTTTCCTACTGACCTTCTAAGTTGTCTTTGGTGTTCATGGGTTGAGAAGTCTGGAAATCATTACAGTTGCCCATGATTCAGTCCTCTGAGGGCTGCTCCAGGTTCCCTGTGGCCTGTGCTCCCATGCCGATCTGCTCTCCTCTCCCAGTCTGGCGCGATATACCTTTCTGATCAACCACCCAGGTTGTCTTGGGCTGGAAATTTGTTTCACTCTGTCTTTTTGTGGGTTCTGCTACTTTAGAATTTGTTTAGAGTCATTTTTACAGGTATTTGGAAGGGTTAAGGGGAGATCTCAAGCAAGTCACTGCTTTTACTCTGCCATCTTGGCTCCGCCCCTCAACATTCATTTTTGCAAAATTTTGAGTTCCAAATTTTTCTCCCTCCACCTCCCCAAAATAACAAGTAATCTGATATAGGTTATACATTTACAATCATGTTAAACATATTTCCACATCAGTCATGTTGTGAAAGAAGAGTAAGAATAAAAGGGGAAAACCATGAGGAAGAAAAACCAAACAAACAAAAAATCCCAGTGAAAATAATATATTTGTTTTTGCTCTGCATTCAGACTCCATAGCTCTTTTTCAAGAGGTGATAAGCATTTTCCATCATGAGTCTTTTGGAACTGTCTTGGATCATTGTATGGCTGAGAAGGGCTAAGTCTATCATAGCTGATCATAGCACAATGTTGCTGTTACTGTGTACAATGTTCTCTTGGTTCTGCTCATTTCACTCAACATCATTTCATGTGAATCTTTCCAGGTTTTTCTGAAACTTTCCTGCTCATAATTTCTTGTAGAGCAATAGTATTCCATTACATTCGTATACCACAACTTGTTCAGCCATTTCCCAATTGATGGGCATCTCAATTTCCATCATCAATTTCCAATTCTTTACCACCAAATAAAGAGCTGCTATGAATATTTCTGTATGTGTGGGACCTTTTCCATTTTTTATGATCTCTTTGGGATACAGACCTAATAGTGGTATTTCTGAATCAAAGGGTGTGTACAGTTTTATAGCCCTTTGAACATAGTTCCAAATTGCTCTCCAGAATAGTTGGATCAGTTCAGACCTCCACCAACAATGCATTAATGTACAGATTTTCCCACCTCTTCTCTAACATTTATCAGTTTCCTTTTCTGTCATAATAGTCAATCTAATAAGGGTGAGCTGGTACCTCAGAGTTGTTTTAATTTGCCGATCTCTAATCAATGGTAATTTAGAGCATTTTTTGTATGACTACAGATAACTTTAATTTCTTCTTCTGAAAACTGCCTGTTCATATCCTTTAACCATTTATCAGTTGGGGAATGACTTGTATTTTAATAAATTTGTGAATTCCTTCTACTCCTTTTTTTTTGATGAGGCAATCAGGGTTAAGTGACTTGTCTAGGATCACATAGCTAGTAAGTGTCAAGTGTCTGAGGTCGGTTTTGAACTCAGGTTCTACTGACTCCAAGGCCGGAGCTCTATCCACTGCATCACCTAGCTGCTCCTCTTCTACTCTTTAAAGCCTAATTTATATATCACCTCTTACATGAAGCCTTTCCTAATCCCCACTGGTGGTAGCAATATAGTAATAACTAGCACTTATATACCACTTTCAGATTTATAAAATACTTTGCACATTAACTTTTCAACAAGCCTGTGAGGTAGGTACTCTTATGATTCCCACTTTACAAATGAGAAAACTAAATGGCTTAAAGGTCAACATCTTGTCCAATGCCCTATAGCTTTAGACATTAGAGTAGTTTATTCTGCAACTCACTACTGTACTTACATAATATTTTACATTTTAGTTGCCTCTATTTGTTTCTTATCTCTGTATTATACTGTAAGCTCTACAGGCCAAGGACCATGTCATAGCTAAGATTTTTATCCCCCAGGCTAAGGTCTAGTAGTGTCACTAAAGTGAGCATTGAATACATAAATTGATAGATGATAAAAAAGGGAGAAAATGTAGGGGACAAACCAGAGAGGCTCAAGGACAGCATTGTGGAAATAGTTTCAGGAAGACCCAGTAGGATAGATAGGCCCTCCACAGCCTTACTTCCATATGTTTCCTTTAGGGATATATTCCAGTTTGCCTATGATATCTGGCAGGGTTCTAATACCACCACACCCAGCTATCAGTAACTGGAGATAAAGAAGGATTGATCTTAAAATTAATTCACTGTACAAATGACATGGAAAAATGGGTCTATTGTGTTTGTTTTTGTTTTTCAACCAAGGAGAAATATTCCAGTCCCAGAGAGAGCAACTGTCTTGCCTAGATAGAAGGGGTCACATGAACTGACCTCTGGAGGCATGAGTTTGCCCTCAGACTGTGCCGCATTGCCTCATATCAGTCCAAAAAGTTAACATTTTTCCCATCTATTGATTATAGTTTTTATTGTGCAATTACCAGTAAAGGAAGTGTTTAAACTTTCTGCATTTATTTCTGTAAGGGTGACATGTGTAGTGGAGAAATATTCCTTTCTCTTACCATCCGTTAATCACCAGACATCTATCATATCTGATGTTTCTACTTTTTGTCATGTTTTTTTCTTGTTTATGTTTTTTTAGATTTGTCTAGGGTAGAAAGGGATCCATTGAGGTCCCCAACTGCTATAGTTTGTTGTCTATTTCACCCTGTACTTCAATTATTTTTTTCTTTCAAGTATTGAGTGCTGTATATTAACATTGTTTATTTAGAGTGCCTTCAATCATAATTTAATTTCCCTGGTCATCTTTTTTGCCGTTTTTATGTTTACTATCTTTTTACTGCTGCCCTGTGGAAGATTATGATTGCTCCTTCTAGTTTTTTGGATTCACTTGTGGAAAAATGAATTCTGATTCATCCTCTCATGTTAATAGCTTTTAATACAAGATCCAGTACCATGCCTTCACATTTCAATGTCTCTTTTCAGATTCTGTCCTGGCATCAGAAATCTCAATCATACCCACAGGAACCCTCCCAACCCTGGCCCTTCTTCTCAATACTTCTTTCAGGTAGTAAATGAGTGGTCTTGGCCATCTGTAAGAATTGCCACTAGGTTAGCAGTGAGTAAGCCTGCACATAAGATAGGTCACTTCCATGGCAAAAGTGTTAAGATTGAGCTGCTATTGTTATAACCAGATCTTGCAAAAGCTGATGTAGTTTCTGGATGGTGGAATGGGTATTTTCTTCCAGCCACTCCTCTACTGTATCTGGGTAGAAAATTTTTTCAAGTGCTGCCTGCAGCTCTTGGATGATAGCATTCCACCTGATTAGGAGACTTATGGCATCTGGCTGGATGTGCTGGATCATCTTCCTCTTGCAGTGGTAAAGGCTAAACTGGTCTGTCACATGCCTGTTCCTTCATAGCAGTTAATCCACACAGCACCTTAGATGAAAGCTGACCTGAGTGGCCAGAGTGAAAACATCACTGCCAGGGAAAGTTTCCAGATCTTTCATTCATAAAACTATTGACTTCCAAATTTGACAAACCTAGGTACTTCTCCACTATTTTTTTTAACATTGTTAGTATAACCTCCATGTTTGAGTGCCTGCAGACATACTGCTAGGTATGGGATGCCCACAGGGAGCAATTCATAGACAGCAAAGATGTGGTCATACTTTTGCCAATAGTTAGAATGATTGCGGCATCTGTCAGGTCCATTGTCTGCCACTTTCAACCACTGGATGTTATTTTTGAGGTGATGACCAATAATGGTCAAAAATTGATTCACCACTGTGGCAACTTTAAAAGCCCTGACTACTGACAGTTTAGTGAAACCACATTTTCTGTACTTATCCATGAGGAGAACCTTTCCAATTACATCCATATCTTCATTACAGTCCCAGATCATTGGCTCCACCAGGTGTACTATTCCAGATTCTGTGAGACACTCTTCACTAATACTCTTAAGCATGTCATCCCATACATTGGGTCTCACATTGGGGTGGTGGATGAGTACATGGCTGGCAACTGTTTTCATCTAGATGAGACACAGTTTTACCATATTGTTCTGTTTCTGCTGCAGTCACTGTTAGTCATCTCCCTTTCACCACGGTAATGTATCTCATCACATCCTATGTGGAACCATCAAATGCCTCTGTAAAGCTCCATTACTTGATTGATCATTGTATCCACTAATGCCAGGGATTCCTCCTTGTGGGACTTCAAAGCATTGGGGAATGGCTCCACTTCCCAGAGGTGAGAAAATTGCTCGTGCTTCAGAACAAATTCCATGTGTCCAAATGTCTGTACCAGGGGAATAAACTCTAACTCATGTAGTTTGGCCAGATGAAGAATATCTTTGATCTCAGAAAGGTTATAGGCATACCTGGCTCTTTGAAGCTATAGAGGTTCCTCATAGGGAAACATGTTTTCATATTCAGTGAGGATGACATTGGCACCAAGGACAGGAAAGAAAGGGAAAACCACTGCCAGGTGGTTTAAAGGTACTCTGGGGGAGCTCCTTTAAGGTCCAAGTGTACAAGTTGCATTCTGAGTAGTGAAAAGTCTGACATTTTGGCATTTATTAATGCTGCTTTTTAGTCTTCAAGATCTCTAGTGTAGGCTGTTCTTAACTTGCGGTGTTCAACCTGGCTTTTGCAATTAACCTCAGTGATTCCATTCACATCACAGGGACCTGAGTTCTCCAGTCCCAGGAAGGTTACACACTCCAGCTTCATAGGAACAGAACTTTATTCCCATTTTCTTAGAAAAAAATAAATAGAAACTCAAGTACAGGCAATTGCAATTAATAGAAATCATTTTATTGGCATCATGTCCCAACACAGAATACCAAAGAAAGGGACAGAAACAGGGCTCAGGTGCCTTTAGCTGTTGGCAGCAATAGTTGCCTCAATCCAGTCCAGATACTTGCAGACTTTGGTGTAGACACCAGGCTTATTCTTCCAGGCACAACCAGCACCCCAGCAGACAATACCCTGGAGCTGTCCGTTACACACCATGGGGCCACCTGAGTCACTCTGGGGGAATAGAGAACATGAATGAGTGAGGAGAGGGAAAGAAAGAGACTACAAACCCCACCTTAATATGAAGCTTGGGATCATAGACTCAGACGTGGAAGAGATCTCAGAGGTCATCCAGCCCAACCCATGACTTTATGGTCATCTAGTCCTTCTGCAATGTCATCTTCCATTGACCATTCCTGTCCCTCCAGATCTTCATGATTATTCCCATTCAGCCCCCCTTCAACTCATCTGGAGGTGCTTGAGAAGGTACTGGTAAAGACATCCTTCCTCTTTTCTTTCTTTTCTGAGAACTTGACCTTTCTCCAAACCCTAGTCCTTGTTGGGCTTAATGAAAGTGCTGTTTTCTTGTGCTTATAGAAAGTCAGGGCCTTACCTGACAGGAATCCTTGCCACCCTCCAGGAAGCCAGCACAGACCATGTTTTCTGTGATCTGACCGGGATAGGAGGACTTACATTGGGCATCAGACAGAATGGGAGCATTCAAACACTGCAGAAGATCTGGGTAGTCAACTGTGAAGAGAATGGGATTTGGAGGAGGATCAGAGCAGTTGTCACACTAAAGAAGGAAGCACAGCACCTAACAGAGTGCTAAATCCTATGAGCAGAGTTGGGTGAAAGGGACTTAGGTACTTTAGTGCAGAAAAGAGAAAATAGTTTGCACTCTCCTTCCTCTGAACTCTTATAATTTCCAGATATTTCTCATGGCACATCTCATATTTCTCTGTATGATGGTCCTTTGTGTCATTGTTTTATCCCTTCTACTAGATTGTAGAAAGTCAGTGATGCCTAATGGATAGAGAACTGGCTTTGGAACAAGGCAGATACACATTTAAGTCTTGTTTCTTACTCCTATGGGCTATATGACATGGGGCAGGTCGCTTAATTTTTAGTTTTGTAAGCAATTCTCTCTATGATTGTTAGGTTGCAGAGAAGGAACTGTTCTGGAGTGGTAGAGGGGATTATCCCACTGTGAAGCTCCCTATTGCAATGAAATCATTGGTCCAAGCTCTATCTTTAGCCATACTCAAATGTAACCTCCTTCAAGGAAGAACCCAGTTTTTCATGTTGATATATTTTTCATATTACACAGCAGAGAGCCTTGTAGATAATAGTCACCTGAATATGTTTGATGAGGGAGTCTTAGTATGAGGCCAAATTATTAACTGCAATAAGATGGCCCTATCCTTACTATCACTAGAAATAGAATGTTATTATTATTGTGTATTTAAGGCATTCACGATTTGAACAAATTTAACATGTGCCTCTAGATATAGAAAATGGACCTGGAAAATTACTGAATGGGTTTCTAGGACAGTACCCTATATATTAGGACACCTAGGTGGCACCATGGGTACAGTGTCAGGCCTGGAGTCAGAAGACTCAACTTCCTGAGTTCAAATGGGGCCTCAGACACTTATTAGCTGTGTGATCCTGGGCAAGTCATTTAACCCTGTTTACCACAGTTTCCTCATCTGTAAAATGAGATGGAGAAGGAAATAGCAAACTACTCCAGTATCTCTGCCAAGAAAACTCCAAATGGGGTCATGAAGGGTCAGTTATGACTAAAATAATAACAACAACAAAACCCTGTATACTGTTGGTAGTGTTTGGGGCAACCTGAGCTAACAGGTAGCAGAGATCATGGAGAATTGTGTGGAATTGTATGTAGAAAAAGTATGACTATTAATTATATTTAGGATCTATCCATTATTCAGTGTTTAGCATTGAATAAAGAGCTAAATCATCTTGTGAGATATGAAACACCTCCTCTCAATTAAAAAGGTGGGAAAGGAAATCTATTGATTTGAGATACTAGAGGGAAAACCAGCTGCTCATATAATCTATAGTCACTTAGCTCAAGACGAGACATTTAAGGCCATCTCATCCTCTTCATTTTTACAGATCAGTAAACTGAGGCTCAGAAAGATAAGGTGACTGGTCCAAGCTCACAGAGGAAGGGTCTCACAGGACTAGTGGTTGATCCAGAGTATTCTGACCTTAAGTTGAGTGTCCCTTTTACACTGGAGGACAAAACTGAGGTCAAGAGATGGTCAGTGCCTTGTCTGAGGTTTCAGAGCTAATAGATTTAAGAGCTAGGCCTCAAATCCAAGTTTTCTTCATTCTACGTTCCACCACACCATCCAGCTTACATTTTACTCTTTAAAATAGTGCAATCATTTCAAGCCACTTAGACTGGGTTCAGGTTACATATTAGATTGGAAATAGTAGAACTAGGTATAAAGAAAGAACTTTTTTTGGTTGTTTTACTCATCTCTGACTCTTTGTATGCCCATTTGGGGATTTCCTGGCAAAGATACTTGCAAAGATACATTTCCTTCTCCAGCTCATTTTACAAATGAGGAAACTGTAATAAACAGTGTTAAGTGACTTGCCCAGGGTCACGCAGCTAGAAAGTGTCTGTGACTAGATTTGAACTAGGGAAGATGAGTCTTGCTGATTCCAAGCCCAGTACTCTATCCTCTGTGCCACCAAGCTACCCTCAAAAGAGAGAGAATTAGCTCTGTCTAGACTGATAGGTATTGGGTATAGATCCAAATATACAGGAGGGAAGTGAATCAGAGGTGAGACTAGAAAACAAGAGACAGGCAAAATAAAAAAAATTCAGAGAATGTCTCTGTATTTTTGGAACTTGACCATTAGATACTTCTGGATGTCATTTTGACTAATTCTACTCTTTCTCCAAATTCCTTTGAAAAGTTTCTTCTTTCCAACAATGTGACATTTAATGGGAAGAGGAGAGTGGTGTGTAAGTACCCTAAAGGTAGGCTAGTGTTAGTGGGATAGTCAAAAGAAATGACAGTTTTGGAAAAAAATCCTTGGAGTTTTTCTATATTAGTTTCTATATTAGTTGTTTTCAGCATAAAAGAAGTATTTATTTCTATTGCGGGCTTCCTGAGATCAGGAAGGGGGAGGAAAGGTAGGGCTATACTATAGAGAACAGGAAGAAGGGAGAAGCTGACCTAAGGTCAGGGGGATTGATCTAATGCAAAGGTATGGGACAGGGCAAAACTACTCACCACCAAAGCTCAGGGTATTGCCCCAACCAGAGATGAGACACTCCATTCCTGCCAATGCACAGGACTTGGGCAGGGAGATGGTAGCCACACGAGTGTTGATGACAGCTGGGGTTTTCAGCTTGATCAGCATGATGTCATTATTGAATGTTTGCCTGTTGTATCTTGGGTGGAGGATGACCTTTTCTGGGTTGATGAACTGTTAATTTCCCTCAATGACCTTTATGTTATGCTTCCCAGTCTCACCTGAAGTTGGCTGATGAAGACAACTATCTTTGATGCTGGATGTGGTCACAAAGGGTACTCTCTTCTAAGAATTGGGTAGACACTCTACCTAGGATTCTGTACAGTTTGGATCACATTAAATGTAATATAAATAATGTATGATGTAGAATTCTGTCTTTGTGAGTGTGTGTGTGTGTGTGTGTCCAGTAGCACTGCCTACAATCCTGTTCTATGGAGAAATGCAAAGGATGGGTGTGGATGTTGCAAAAACCTGCCCACTTTTTACCTTACTGATAAGGTGATATAGAGCAATGAAACCTTATTTCTAGACATTTAAAAACTCCACCTTCTTCACAACTCTTTACACTTTTACTTACTCTGTGTGACTCATTTTGAGTCATGTAACACAAAGCTTAGTCTATGAATTATCCTGTTTCCAATCTACTTCTAACTTTGCTCCTTTTTATCCCAATCTGCAATGCGGACCATGATTCTAACTTCTTTGAATTTTTGCTCTTAAACCCAAGTTGCACCCATTTTCCTCCATGAGATTTCCTAAAAGTACCATCATTAACTGGCTGTGGAACCCACCGTGGGGGCAGCACCAGTGCTATCACTTACAATTAGTATCAATGAGCGGCTGACACCACCCACTGGTCATTGATGAGAGCACCATCACAGATATGCTGGCCAGAATTCAGTGACACCTGGTAGGGGAGGCTGTTCGCCTCACAGGTGTAGCCCCTGATGATCTTATCATCATCATCTGTGGAAAAAGCAACTTGCAGGGGGGAATTTTGGAGAAGAAAATTTAGCAACATGTGAAGTCTAAGACTTAGGGTGATTTCTAGAAATCATACAAAATCCCTTCAAAGACTGGAGATCATTACTATTATGACCATGGATAACATAATCAATAGCTCTGTCTCCCTGTCTATGTTTTCCTCTCTGTCTTTCGGTCTGTCTGTCTCTGTGTATTTCTCTTTTTTTTTTTCTCTCTCCCCAACTTTCTCTCAGCTGTTTTCTTCAAGACTTAAACAATGGGCAATCTGAGAAGAGTGCCAGAATCATAATTAAGAGTATGAGAATGACATGGAATAAATACTACTTCACTTATCCATATTGTTTTTAGAAATCTATTAAGCCCCATCTAGATGACAGGGTCTTCTACCCTCTTGGACATTCTTCTGCCCTCCGTTGTTCCTTCTGTCCCTTCATGTCATATCAGCCTCTTGTAGCTTCTCCCCAAGCTGCATCCTACATTGGGCTCTACCTTATTTTACACAGAATCTCCTCCATTCTACCTCCGTAAGTTAAAAATAGAGAAGAATATTCTTATTTTCACAGGCAATACAATCAATCAATAATCATTAATTACCAACTCTCATTTGATCTGGAGCATCCAAAGGTAAAAAATGAAATATTTCTGTCCCTTATAAGCTCACATTTCATTACTTTGAAGGTGAACCTGTCCCTTCCCTTCTCCTTTCCTTTTTTTATTCAGATTAGCCTCCTCATTCACTGGTTCTCCCTTATCTTGGACCCTATTGTTTTTCAACCCATTGATATTTTCCACTTGCTCCTGTTTCCTTCCTTTCTATTTGCACATAGTTCCAGCTCTATCACTGCATGCAGAGGTTTGCTTACCAGAAGATCCTATCCTTGTGCATATTGGGGACTGACAGAGGTGAATGAAGTTGGGACGGACTTGGAAAAAGAAGCTAGAAAGGTTGGTAGGTGAAGAGACAAACTAGACAGATATGGGGGTGGGGGGAGTAGGGAAGAGCAATAACTGAAGAAGATAGAAGGATAGATTGAAAGGATGGACAGAATGTTCTTCAGGCGAGAGGTAGTAAGGGTTCTAAGATGATTAGGAGGGCTCACCAGTTGCTCCAACAAAAGCCAGGATCAGAAGAGGGTTCATATTGGAAGGGTTTGGTTGACTTTTTGATGGAGCTCTCAGCTTTTTATATTCTTGTGGGAGAGTTGAAATTGTTTGTAAAGCAGAAGGTCACCTCTTTGCTCCCATCCACCCCACACACCGGCCACCTTTCCCCTTCCTACCATCTCCTATCAGTTCTCCTAGTTTTAACTTTTTCACAGATAAAGAGCTTTTAAATGATAAAGAAATTTCCATGGGTGTTTCAATTAATTGATGCCTGTGAGAATTAACTGAAATGGAGAGAATGGGAGTTTCTTTACAGGGGGCTTAAGAGTTTTTCTGGTGGTCTATGCTCTTTCCAGATAGATTTGTGGTGGCATGGATGTTTGAAGGAAGGAGCAGGAGAAGGATGAGGAAGAAAAGAGGAAAAGGAAGAGAAAACAGCAATGTCTTGAGTTTCTCCACTCTGTAAGCCTAATATCTTGGTATTAAATTGATTTGGGGGATATTATCTGACCGTATCTGAACAAACCAAGAAGGAAGTAGGGGTTTGGTTTAGCAATAGATTCCTTTACTCAGGGCTCCTGGTGGCTCTGTGAATCACTCTGTTCATGTTTCTACCCCTAAAAAGAAGGGATGTTCTCCTAGGATAAATGCCATATCTTGAGGAAATAAGAACCAAAGTTGAATGAAGTTTAGAACATATTGCCAGGCCTCCTTTCAAATCTCAGCTTGCTATTTCAAGCTTTGTGTATATGGGAGTGTTGACATGTAATAACAGTTTTGAGTAAATTTTACCATGTTTTGATAACAGTAATTCAGATGGGAAAGGCAGAAAAAATGGTTGTTAGGGAATCAGAATTTATCAGAAGTGGGACAATAGAAATGTGGTCCCTAGCTGCCATCGCTGAATTCAGGCCACTTGAACTATATGAATTGCATGCCATGATAGTGAAAGAATATGTGAATATGGTTGCTAAATTGCTGTTGGTGACATTTGGAAAACTACAACAAATGGAAGGGCATGGGAGACAGGCATCAGCTGTGATTATTTTCAAAAGGGAGAAGAAGGTAGAGTTATCAAACTTTTGACCAATGAGAAATTCAATTCCTAGAAAATTCTTAAAGGCATTTTGAAAAAAAAATTTTGGAAGTGGCAATCATATTTAACCATCATATTTTTCTATCAAAATATACACAATTAGTACATATAGAAGTCAAACACTCCCATAAAACTCTTATGTACCACAATGAATGGTGATAAAGAATCAATCAATAAATAAGCATTTATTTAGTGCCTGCTATGTGCCAGGCACTTCACTATATAATGGGAACAAAAGCAAAATACAGTTCCTATCCTTAAGGAGCTTACTGGTGCAGATAAGCAAGGGAAAGGCAAAAAGGAACAGTTATAAGTTTCTCTTCTTAATCCAGAACCACTCAAAAAGACCCACTGGAATCCTGCATGAGTTCTGGGCAGAGAAAAGTCAAGGGAGGCAGAAGGCAAAGCACAGATTGAGAGCTGAAATTGGAGACAGATCAGCATCCAGGCAGGCCATCTGCAATGAGCAGTGGAAATGGGCCATACCAGAACCTAGGCAAAGCTTAGGCAGTTTAACATCCAGGCAGCCCCACCTGAGGCAGAGACAGAGCTGGGACAAGGGAAGGACCTGGAAAGCAAAGCATCTGAAGTCTACTTAGAGGCTTGCTCACCAACAACATTAACACAGTCTGGATGGGATGATTGAGACTCACATCAAGGGATTAACTTTGTGTGGCAGTTGTGCAACAAGAAAGAGTCAGAGAAAGAGTCAAGACTAAAACATTAGCACAGTTCCTGGAATGTATGCCATCTTAATAAATACTAATATCAATAATAGTGATAAATATAAAAATAATCAATAAATATAATAAGTACAATAAATTATTAATAAACATTAATAAATCCTCATTGGCTTGACCTATGTCAAGCCACCAGGAGAGTGAGCCAAAACTAAGTTATTCTTGTAGAAGGAAGGTGCTAGTGTTAGCTGTTATATCCAGGACCAAATAGGGACTATTCACACCATTCAAGATTATGGAAAAGAGATGAATCGGATCCCAACAAAAAACCCAATAGGAAAAACTGAGGTGGGGAATATAAGTAAATAGAAGAAACCATTGAACACCATGCAAAAATATCTTGGATTTAGAGAACCAGGTTCAAAAGATTAACTCCATAACAAGTCCAATTAGAGGCTCAGAGAAAATAATATCCTGGCTTTGGGGATCAAAAGAGTACCTGGAAGAAATGAAACAAGAGATGAGATGTTCACATCCAGTGCCATGATGGCAGAGTGAGGAAGGAACCCTCTGAAGTCCTCCCAAATTCCCTTCCAAACAACTAGAAAATCACCTCAGAACTGATCTAGAAGCTTACCAGCCCAGCAGGAAAGGTCAGTCTCACTGGGATAAGAGGGGAGCAAGGTGCAAGAACAGCAGCTACAACCAGCCTCAAAGCCAAGGGCCTGCAGCAAGGCTCCAAGTCTGGAGCAATCCACCAGTGAGACCTCTCAGTCCTTCAAACCAATAACCCCTTAGGCAAGCTAGCAGTCTGTGCAGAGAAGCAAGTCCCTATCCCAGTGACCCCACCCACAGAACAGACTTCCAGCAGGGCCTTGAGCCCATTGTTGACCAATGGTTAGGCCCCAACCTGGGGTTGGCTAACAGTGAGACCCCACCCCTGGGGCAGACCAATAATTTGGCCAGCTACCAAAAAGACTCTGTTAAAATAACAACCAGAAGAAAGGCCACTCCCTGGGGCAGGCCATCAGCTAAACCCCACACCCAGGAGGCCCATAGGGATGCTTCACCCCTAGTACTAGTCAGAAGGGTAAGTAACCCTCTAGTAAAAGTGAGTAGCTAAGCCCTAAAGCCTAGTGAAAGACAGCAGGAAAACTCTGAACCCCAGTACTAAAAGCTTAGAGCAGTGCAGGACCAACTCTCACAGAAAAACTCCAAGTCACAAAAACAGCAGAAAAAAATGAACAAAAACCACAACAACAAAAAAAAGAATTTGACTATAGAAAATTACTATGGTGACAGAGAGGACTAAAGCATAAAATTAGAAGAGGGTAATAGTGTCAATATGGATATAGGTGAAACCTTAAAGAAAAATATAATCTGGTCTCAGGCCCTAAAATAATTCCTTGAAGGGTTTTAAAATGCTTTTAAAAATCAAACTAGAAAAGTAGAAGAAAAAATGGGAAAAGAAATGAGAATAGTGCAAGATAATCAAAAAAAAAAAGTCAATAGCATGGGAAAAATATACAAAAATTTGCTGAGGATAATAATTACCTAAAAAATAGAATTGGCCAAATGGAAAAGGAAGTACAAAAACACACTGAAGAAAATAACTCCTTAAAAATTAGAATTGAGCAAGTGGAAGCTAATGATTCTATGAGACAACAAGATATGGTAAAAAACATGATTTAATAAGTTAAAAAAATAGAAGAAAATATAAAATTACTCAAAAAACAACCAACCAACCAACCTAGAAAACAGATCCAGGAGAGATAATATAAGAATTATGAGATTACCTTAAAGTCAGTATAAAAAAAAAAGCCTTTTTTTCAAGAAATCAAGAAAGAAAACTGCCCTGATATATTAGAGCCAAAGGGCAGATAGAAAATGTTAAGTTATTGAAATTGATAGAAATTGAAAGAATCCTCCAATCACCACTTGAAAGAGGTCCCAAAATGAAAATGCCTAGAGCATCATAGTCAAATTCTAGAGCTCATAGATCAAGGAGAAAGTACTGCACTCAGTCAAAAAGAAACAATTCAAATATTGTGGAACTACAGTCAGAATTACAAAAGATTTAGCCGTTTCTGTATTAAAGAACCAGAGAGTTTGGAATATGATATGCCAGAAGGCAAAGGAGTTAGAATTACAACCAAGAATCACCCACCTAGCAAAACTGAATATAATCTCTCAGGGAGAAAAATGGGCATTTGAAAACTCAGAGGACTTTCAAGCAATCCTCATTAAAAGACAAGAGCTTGACCTCCAAACCAAGACTCAAGGGAAACATAAAAAGGTAAAAAAGAAACAAGAAAGAGAAAATATAAGAAATACAATCAGGTAAAATTGTTTATATTTCTATATGGAAAGATAATATTTGTAACTCTTAAGAACTTATTTTTATAAGAGCATTCAACTCTTATATAATTATAGTTATATGTATATGTATATGTACATATTAATTATAATTATAGCATATATCTGTATGTATAGACAGATAGCATGGATATAAGTTGACTTTAATGGGATTTCACCCTCCAAAAAAAACAAAATAAATGGGTGAGAAAGAAAATTACACTGGAAGAAGAAAGGAGAGGGGATTGAATGGGTCAAATTATCTCACATAAAAGAGGTATGAAAGAGCTATTATAATGGGGGTGAGGGAACATGGGGTGGGTGATGGGCAAAGCTTAAATATTACTCTCATCAAAATTAGTTCAAAGAGGGAATAACATATGCATTCATTTGGATACAGGAATCTATTTTATGGTATAAGGAAGTTAAAAAGGACAGGAATAATAGAAGAGGGAAGAAGACACTGATAAAAGGGAGGGTAGAATGCAGAAGGTGGTGATCAAAAATAAAACTCTTGTGAAGAGGGAAAGGGAAAGGGTAGGTGGGGTAAGGGTGGGGAATAAACAAGGGGAAAATAGCCTAGAGGGAAATAGCTAGTTACAACTATAAATGTGAATTGGATGAGCTCACCCATAAAACAGAAAAGGATAGCAGAATGGATTAAAAACCAAAATCCTACAATATGTTGTTGACAAGAAACACATTGGAAGCACAGAGATATTCACAAGCTAAAGTTCAGAAGCTGGAGCAGAATCTATTATCCTTCAGCTGAAGCAAAGAAAGCAGTGGTAGCAATCATGATCTCAGACAAAGCAAAAGCAAAAATAGATCTAATTAAATGAGATAAAGAAGAAAACTATATCTTGTTGAGAGATATCATAGACAATGAAGTCATATCAATACTCAACATGTATGCACCAAATGGTATAGCATCTAAATTTTTAAAGGAGAAGTTGAATGAGTTACAGGAGGAAATAGATAATAAAACTATACCAGTGGGGGACCCCAACATTCCCCTCTCAGAACTAGATAAATCTAACCAAAAAATAAACAAGGAAGAAGTTAAGGAGGTGAATAAATTTCTGCAAAAATTAGATATGATAGATCTCTGGAGAAAATTGAATGGGAATAGAAAGGAATATACCTTTTTCTCATCAGTATATGGCACCTGCACAAAAATTGACCATGTATTAGGACATAAAAACCCCACAACCAAATGCAGAAAAAGAGAAGAAGTTAATGCATCCTTTTCAGATCATAATGCAATAAAATTTACACTCAATAATGGACAGTAGAGAGATAAAAAATTAATTAGAAATTCAATAATCTAATTTTAAAAACCAAGTGGGTCATAGAACTAATCATAGAAACAATCAATAATTCCATTGAAGAAAATTACCACAATAAAATAGCGTACTAAAATTTTTGTGATGCAGCCAAAGCGGGTACATAGGGGAAAATTTATATCTCTAATTGCTTGCAGCAATAAAATAGAGAAAAAGCAGATCAATAAATTGGGCATGCAACTAAAAAAAAAAACTAGAAAAAATGTAATTCCCCAATTAAACACCAAATTGGAAATTCTGAAAATCAAAGGAGAGATTAATAAAAGTGAAATTAAGAAAACTACTGAACTAATAAATAAAACTAGAAACTGATTTTATGGAAAAAAACAATGAAAGAGATAAACTATTGGTTAATATGATTTAAAAAAGGAATGAAGAAAACTACTAGTAACAAAAATGAAATAGATGAATTCACCACCAATGAAAAGGAAACCAAAACAATTGTTAGGAGCTATTTTGCCCAATTACATGCCAATAAATATAATGATCTAAATGAAATGGATGAATATCTAAAAAAATATAAATTATCCAGATTAACAGAAGAAATAAAATGCTCAAATAACCCAATTTTAGAAAAAAAATTAAACAACCCATCAATAAAATTCCTAAAAAAAATATTCCTAGGACCAGATAGATTCACAAGTGAATTCTACAAAACATTTGAAGCGCAACTAATCCCAAAACTGTATAAAATACTTGGGAAAATAAGCAAAGAAGGAGTCCTATCAAATTCATCTTATGACACAATTATGGTGCTAATACACAAACCAAGAAGAACCAAAACAGAGAATGAAAATTATAGACCAATTACCCTAATGAATATTGATGTAAAAATTTTAAAGAAAATACTAGCAAAGAGATTATAGCAACATATCACAAAGATCATAAATTATGACCAGATGAGATTTAGATCTCAACAGCAGAGCTGTTTCAGTGTTAGGAAAACTATCAACATAATTGACCATATCAATAATAAAACAACAGAAATCATATGATTATCATGATAGATACAGAAAAAATCTGATAAAATACAGCACCCATTCCTATTTGAAACACTAGAAAGCATAGTAATAAATGAAGCTAACCTCAAAATTATAAGTAGTATTTATCTGAAACCTTCAGCAAGCATTTTTTGTAATAAACATGTAATCATGTAATATGTAATATAACAATGTAATAAGTTAGAAGCCTTCCCAATACAATCATGGGTGAAGCAAGGATGCCCATTATCAACCCTATTATTTAATATTGTACTAGAAATGTTAGTTACAACAGTAAGAGCAGAAAAAGTAATTGAAGGAATTAAAATAAGCAACGAGAAAACAAAACAATTACTCTTTGCAGATGATATGAAATTTTACTTAGAAATCCTAGAAAATCAACTAAAAACTACTTTAAATTATTAATAACTTTAGCAAAGTTGCAGGATACAAAATAAATCCATATAAATCATCCTCATTTCTATATATTACCAACAAAGTCTAGCAGCAAGAGATAGAAAGAGAAAATCCATTTAAAACAATTGTAGACAATATAAAATACTTGGTAGTTTACCTGCCAAGACAAATGTAGGAACTATATGAACACAATTATAAGCACTTCCCACACAAATAAAGTCAGATCTAAAGCATTGGAAAAATTTTACTTGCTCGTGGGTAGACTGAGCCAATATAATAAAAAGGACAATTCTACTTAAGTTAATCAATTTATTCAGTGTCATACCAATCACAGTATCAGAAAATTACTTTATAGAGCTAGAATAAATAATAATAAAATTCATCTGGATGAATGGATATCAACAGAATCAATGAAAAACATGTGAAAGAAGGAGGTTTAGTCATACCAGACTAAAGCAGTAATTATCAAAATAATCTGATACTGGCTGAGAAATAGAGTAGTGGATCAGTGGAATAGATTAGGTACAAATTACATTATACTAAATGAGGATAGTAATCTAGTATACGATAAAGTCAAAGATCCAAGCTTTTGGAACAAAAGATTATTTGACAAAAAAACTGCTGGGAAATTGGAAAACAATATGACAGGAACTAATAATAAACCAACGTTTCACCCCACATACCAAGATAAGGTCCAAATAAGTATATGCTTTCCACCTAAAGGGTGATACCATAAGCAAATTAATAGAGCATGGAAGAGTATACAGATAAACATGTAGATAAGAGAAGAATTTAGGACCAAAGAAGGTATAGAGAGCAATACAAAATGGAAACTAGATAACTATGATTATATAAAATTTAAAAAGTTTTGCAAAAACAAAACCAATGCAACCAAAATTATAAGGAAAGCAGAAAAAAGGGGGGAAATTTTTATAAGTATCTCTGATAAAGGTCTCATTTCTCAAATATGTAGAAAGCTGAGTCAAATTTATAAAAATATAAGTCATTCCCCAATTGATAAATGGTCAAAGGATATGAATAGGTAGTTTTCAGACAAAGAAATAAAAGCTATATATAGTCTTATAAAAATATTGTTGATGAGAGAAATGTGAATTAAAACAACTCTAAGGTACCACCTCACATATATCTATAACAGTTCTTTTTGTCGAGGCTAAGAACTGGAAATAAAAGAGGATGCCCATCAATTCGGACAAGCTGTGGTATATTATTGTAAAGGGATATTGTGCTATAAAAAGTGAAAAGCAGGATGATTTCAGAAAAACCTTGAAAGACTTAATGAACTGATTCATAATGAAGGGAACAGAACGAGGAAAATGTTGTACACAGTAGCAGTAATATTCTTCAATGGAGAACCGTGAATGACTCTCAGCAATATAAATATTTGAGACTAATCCAAAGGACCAATGATGAAGCAGATTATCTGACTCCAGCAAAAGAATGGATATTAATTGAATACAAACTGAAGCATACTATTTTTCACTTTCTTTCTTTCTTTTTTTTTCTTCCTTTATTCAAGTCATCTTGTACACATTGATTAATATGGAAATGTTTTACATGATTGCACATGTATATCCTATATATTGGTCTGATTGTTTACCAACTTCAGCAGGGGGAAAGGGATGGGGGAAGAAGGGATAGAATTTAGAACTCAAAACTTTAAGTAGAAATACTTAAAAAATGGAAAAAAAATTGAGCTTGAAGCACACATACACACAAAAGAAGTACACTCAACAGAAGAAAACAACTTACTAAAATAGTGGCCATATATGCAAGGGTTCTGTCTAGTGCTAACTCAAGCAAATGGCAGGCACATGACCTTTATATTTCAAACAAGAAAAAAAGGTGGGTGAACTTTTATTGCTAAATTAACTCATATACACTAACAGATACAATTTCAATTTTTCTAATCAAAACTACAAATATCTATTTCATTTAATTGAATTGAATGATATGTTTCTGACTTTTTTTTTCTATTTATACATTGTGTGAATGATCCACAATTTGACAGTTTTTGATGACTAAGACCTCAGATTTTTATCTCAAGGGGACTGTTTGTTTTCATGCTGCTATTTTCTTTCTTTTTGAGTTTATTTTTTTTATTAATTTATTTTGATTTATCAATAATCACTTCCATATCTTTTGAGTTTAAAATTTTCCCCCCCTTCCTCCCCACCACCCTCCCCAAGATGGCGCACAATCTGATATAGGCTATACATTTATATTCCTATTAAACATATTTTCACATTAGTGATGTTGTAAGTAAAAAATTAAAACCAATAGGAGGAACCATCAGAAAGAGGAAACAAAACTCAACAGAAGAGAAAAAAATAACAATTGAACTTCCATAGTTCTTTCTTTGGATGTGGATAGCATTCTCCATCATGAGGCCTCTAGAGATGTCTTAGATCTTTGTATTGCTGGGAAGAGTTAAGTTTATCACTATTAGTCATCGCACAACGTGGCTGTTATTGTGTACAACGTTCTCTTGGTTCTGCTCGCTTCACTCAGCATCAGACCACACAAGTCTTTCCAGGTTTTTCTGAAGTCTGTCTGTTCATCATTTCTTATAGCACAATAGTATTCCATTACATTCATATACCACAATTTGCTCAGTCATTCCCCAATTGATGGGCATCCTCTCAATTTCCAATTCTTTGCCACCACAAAAAGAGCTGCTATGAATATTTTTGTACATGTGGGTCCTTTTCCCTTTTGTATGATTTCTTTGGGATATAGCCCTAGAAGTACTATTGCTGGGTCAAAGGGTATGTACATTTTTATAGCTCTTTGGGCATAATTCCTAATTGCTCTCCAAAATGGTTGGATCATTTCACAGCTCCACCAATAATGCATTAGTGTTCCAATTTTCCCACATCTTCTCCAACATTTATCATTTTCCTGTTTTGTCTTGTTGGCCAATCTGATAGGTGTGATGTGCCTCAGAGTTGTTTTGATTTGCATTTCTCTAATCAATAGTGACTTAGAGCATTTTTCCATATGACTATAGATGGCTTTAATTTCTTCATCTGAGAACTGCCTGTTCATATCCTTTAACCATTTATCAATTGGGGAATGGCTTGTATTCTTAAAAATTTGACTTAATTCTCTATATATTTTAGAAATAAGGCCCTTATCTGAGAGACTGGTTGCAAAAATTCTTTCCCAGTTTTCTACCTTCCTTCTAATCTTAGTTGCATTGGCTTTGTTTGTGCAAAAACTTTTCAATTTAATGTAATCAAAATTATCCATTTTGCTTTTCTTAATGTTCTCTATCTCTTGTTTGGTCATGAATTCTTCTCCTCTCCATAGATTTGATAGGTAAACTATTCCTTGCTCTCCCGGTTTGCTTACAGTATCAGCATTTATATTCAAAGGGTTGTTTTAAGTCACTTAGTACAACTTCCATACTTTACAGAAGAAGGCAGGTGAGACTCAATGAAGTTAAGTGACCTGCCCAAGAACACAGATAACTGACAAAGCCAGAATAAGAGGCTCTTGTCCTATGATTCTAAATCAAGTATTTGCCACTGCATCATGCCGATTCTTATGTATTTCAGTTTCCCAATTGTATGCTTTTTTTTAGAGTTGCACCAGCAAACTAGCAACATTTTAATCATTAAACAAAAGTTATCATAACATTACCATTTGTTCACCTCAAAAAAAGATTTCGTATAGAGACCTATAGCTCAAATGTCCTATAAGACCTTGGCTTTATAAACTACGGGGTACTATTACTTGGTTGTGTTTTCTCTTTCAATTTGGGGTGGAATTTACTCCAACATTACTAGTTGTTGAGTGGGATTTATGACTTTAGGAAGCGATGGAGAAGATGAGATCTGACATCATGTTCCAATCCAAAATTCTGCAATTAACCTTCTTTCTGTAGCTTAAACACTCTGCACTATCTTTTAAAAATCTGTGGAGGTGCTAAAGTCAAAAAAAATGATAATAACAATTAGATAAAATAGAATTGTTCAGACACATCACCAGTAATGAGTCTACCACAACTATGTCTAGGATGGAAAGAAGGTAGCAAAAGTGTTGCTTTTTTTTTTAGTTTGTTTTGCTTTGTTTGGGGGAGGAAGCTAGTCAATAGGACAAAAAGAATGATATTTATACTTTTTATACCTCTGGCATTTGGCTTTGGAAGCAGATAGGGTTAGTGGAGATAATACGAAGAGGCATGGAAACTGCTACCAGAGCTAGAGAAAAATAAATAAAGTTCTGGCAGTTGCCATTATTGCCATGTATCTAAAGGAGGAACTGGGAGTGAGGTAAAAGGTGGTATTGGGGAAGCCAGCACAGAAGAGAGACCTTCTGACCTTGAATCAGAAGATGCTAGGTATTATGAATTCTGATCAACTAGACAGGTCAGGAAAATAACTTTCTCCTTTTTGGTTCATGATTTTAAAACATGCAGTTCATACCCATGGCATCCATTGTTTTATAGAAATAGTGGGCATGTATGATGTGGATGGTTTCCCCTCTTCACCCAAAAATCTAGGAGGGAAATGGGCAAAGAAAAAGGAAAAGGGGATGAGTAAAGGCAACGTTAGCCACACAAGAGTGTTTGGTCTAGCTTTCTTTTTACTTTATTCTATGAATATACCATGCTAAATCTCTGAAAACTATGAATGCAATTGGAAATTATATGAGAAAATGTAATTCATCACAGGGCTTAGGCTTATAGCTAACTATAACGAGCAGATTTTGTATTTTAATATTTTGAACAAGATTCCATATCATCTCCTGGGTTAAATCAGGACCTTGACAAGGAGAGATAAGTCAAACATGTTTTTATGCTATTGTGGCTCCAGTGGATGGACAATAAAGGGTTTTCTGTTCTCCCTGTGGACACTGGAGAGCCTACTCATTACATGAATTAGAGTGTAGACAAAGCCTGGGCTAGTAGTTGAAGTACAATGCCATTTGTTGGATAAATCAGTTGTTACACTCAGCTAACTAAACTCCCTTGGTACATAATTAATACAGTTACAGGCTATAGTCACTTAAGCTTAAAGAAAATAGTACTCACACCAAGCACTGTCATTCTGATCTTTATTTAGCAAACACAGCTTCTGTAGGTTGAAATGAATCAGGTTGTACACAACTAGGTATTACTATTTTTCAAATATATGTATATGGTATAGGAATAAATAAAATAGAAATTTATTTAAAAGCAAAAAAGAAAAAAAATAGCACTCAAACCACATAATTGAAGTGTCTTAGATAGAGAACCACGTCATTCTTCTAAAAGTCATTCCAGTTCAAACAACTGTTTTCCTCTGATTTATTTCTTCTTGTGTGTGGGGTTCCTCATAGGAAGAATACTCTGCAGTTATAAAATGTGAAGGTTACAGTTATTTCCCACTATGCTTGCTAGATCATCAAAAGTATGAATACTTTGAAGAGAGTCATATAGAGAGGAATGGGAAAAAAATAAATACTGTGGGCAGGTAGGAGGAAAGTTCTAGAGAAATAGGAAAGAAGCTACTCATGAGCAATCCATCTCCACTGTCATTACTGAAGGACTTGGGGTCCCTCTCATGCCACTGGTTCCAGGAATGCAGCCATTTCTATATGCCCTCTCTCCTGCTCCCTCTCCCCCACCCAAGCATCCAATCTCCACAGTCTTCAGCACCACAAAAATTCATGGAGAAGAAAGAACTACAAACAAGGTAAACTGGTGAGTAAGATGAACATAGATGCATACATGTTGTTTTGTCAGGCTTTGGAAATACGTCTTGCTGGTTTCGTTCAGGCTGAATGTATTCTTCAAGTCTCATGCACTAACTTCAATCCATTCTGAGTCAAGGATTTCTTTGGTCTGGCTTTCTGGAAAGCATGTATTCTGTCTCAGTTAAAGCTGAATTTACCCTTCCTTGGCTGCCCCCCAAAACTCTTCCTGTCAGATTCCAACCGCTCTCAAAAATAACTCATATTTAAGTAGTATTTTGAATTTTGTAAAATGCTTCCTCATAACCATATTTCCATCCTCATTTTACTGGGTAGGAAACTGAAGTTCAGACAGTTTAAAGGGCATATACAGAGTCACACACCTTATAATTATCAGAGGCAGGATTTGAACCAATATTTCTCCTGACTAGGTTCAACATTTTTTTTCTTACCCATCTCATATGGTATGCATTCCTTCTCTGTTTTCTTCCTTATCTTTTCATGGAACTCAGATGTCTATGTCCTGGAATCCCTCACATCCTTTATGCCTCTCTTTCTATATTACCTTCTTAGAAAATCTTGAACCTCTTTCCCCAGGACTCCTAGACCCTGGATCTACCAATTTATCACCACCAGGATAAAACTACCCCAGCCACTATTCTTATTCTTAGAGGTGGGAGTTGTCTTTTTGAGGTCCCATTGTCTATGAGTCACATCACCTGGAGAGGAGGAGGAGAGGTCATGAGAGCCCTGAAACATCTGTACTTTCCTTTTACTCTTTAAAGGCTAATTTAAATGTACCCTCCTGCATGAAACCTTCCCTGATCCCCACTGGTACTAGCAACAAAATAATAGCTAACACTTATATTACATTTAGGTTTATAAAATGCTTTGCACATTGCCCTTCCAACAACCCTATGATGTAGGTGCTATTGTGATCCTAACTTTACAAATGAGAAAACTAAAGGACAGAGAGAGGTCAATATCTTCTCCAGTGCCACACAGCTTCAGACATTAGAGTACTTTATTCTGAAACTCCCTCATGTATTATATAATATTTTATATTTTAGTTGCCTGTATTTGGTTTTTATCTACATACTATACTGTAAGCTCTCCAGCCCTCAGACCATGTCTTTTTTTTCTTTTTCTTTTTTAAATTTATTTATTATTTTTAGTTTTCAACATTCATTTCCACAAGATTATGAGTTCCAAATTTTCTCCCCATCTCACCTTTCCTTCCACCCCAAGATGGCATGTATTCTAAATACCCCTTCCCATAATCTGTCCTCCAATCTATCACCCCCACTTCTGTTTCTCCTTCCCCTTCTATTTTCTTAGGGCAGGATAGATTTGTATACCTGATTGACTGTATATCTTACTTCGCAGTTTCTTGTAAAAACAATTTTTAACATTTGTTTTTAAAGTTTTGGGTTCCAAATTCTCCCTCTTTCCATCCACCCTCATTGAGATGGGAAGCAACTTGATACAACTTATGCATGTGTAGTCATGCAAAACACGTCCATGGTAGTCATGTTGTGATAGGACCATGTCTTAACTAAGATTTTTATCCCCCAGCCTAGGATCTAGTAGGAGTCACTTAAGTGATTTTTGAATGAATAAATTGATAGATGATTGAAAAAGGAGAAGATGTTGGGGATGAATCATAAAGGCTCAAGGACAGCACTTTGGGAAAGAGTTTCAGGAAATAAAAGTAGGGGTAGATAGCCCCTCTACAGCTTTACCTGCATAGGCTTCCTTTAGGATGTCTCCCAGGTTGCCTATGATACCTGACAGAGGTCTAATACCACTAACTTCTCAGTAGCTGGGGATAAATAAGGATTAATGTGAAAATTTACCTACTGTATAACTGACATGGAAAAAATGGGTTTATTATATTTGCTTTTGTTTTTTAACCAAGGGGAAATATTCCTGTCCCAAAGAGGGTCACTTTCTTGTCTAGACATAAAGTTAAATGAATTGACTTCTGGAGTCATGAGTTTACCCTCAGGCTGTGCTGTATTGCCACATATTAGTCCAAAAAACATTCTCATTTTCTTACAACAAAAATGAATTGAAATTCAATCACAGGAAAGACCAAGTAATAGAGTATCATTTTATTGACATCATGTCCCAACACAGAATACCAAAGGAAGGGATAGAAACATGGGTCAAGTCTCATTAACTGTTGGAAGCGATAGTTTCCTTAATCCAGTCCAGGTACTTGCAGACTTTGGTGTAGACACCAGGTTTGTCCTTTTGGGCACAGCCATCGCCCCAGGAGACAATACCCTGGAGCTCTCCATTACACACCACTGGGCCACCAGAATCACCCTGGGGGTGGAGAACATGGATGAGTGAGGAGAGGGAAAGGAAGAGCCTGCAGCCCCCATTTTAGTCTGAAGGTTGGGGTCATAGACTCAGGCTTGGAAGAGATCTAGGAGGTCATCCAGCCCAATCCCTGACTCTATGGTCATCTAGACTTTCTACAACATCACCTTCCATTGCCCATTCCTGTCCCTCCAGATCTTCATGACTATTCCCATTCAGTTCCCCTTCAATTCATCTGTAGATGTTCGAGTAAGTACTGGTAAGGACATATACTTTTTCATTTCTTTTCAGAAACCTTGATGTTTCTCCAAACCTTGATCCCTATTGGGCTTAATGAAAGTGCTGTCTTCTTCTGCTTATAGAAAGGCAGGACCTTACCTGGCAGGAATCCTTGCCACCCTCTAGGAAGCCGGCACAGACCATGTTTTCAGTGATCAGACCAGGATAGGAGGACTTACATTGGGCATCAGACAGAATGGGAACATTCAAACACTGCAGAAGATCTGGGTAGTCAGCTGTGAAGAGAATGGGATTTGGAGGAGGATCAGAGCAGTTGTCACACTAAAGAAGGAAGCACAGCCTACCTAACAAAGTGCTAAATCCTAAAATCAGAGTTGGGTGAAAGGGTCTTGGGAACTTTAGTACAGAAAAGAGAAAATAGTTTATATCTCTCCTTCTTATGAACTCCTATAATTTCCAGATATTTCTCATAGTACATCTCATACTTCTCTGTATGACGGTCATTTGTGTCATTGTTTCATCCCTTCTACTTGGCTATAGAAAGGCAGTTATGCATAATGGTTAGAGAACTGACCTTGGAACCAGGAAGATCTTCATTTAAATATTGTTTCTGACACATAAAGACTATGTGACATGGGGCATGTAACCTAATCTCTTAGTTTTGCAGGCAATTCTAAAGCTAAAATTGCAGAGAAGGAGCTGCTCTGCAGTGGTATAGAGTATGTAGATATAATACAATATAATATTATATATATATATATATATATATATGTATGTATGAGAGAGAGAGAAAAATCACTGATCCAGGCTCTATCTTTATCTCTACTTGATTATATCCTCATTCAGGGAAGACCTCAGTTTATTAATGTCCACATGTTTTTCACAGCACATAGCACAGAACCTTGTACATAATAGTCACCTGAAAATGTTTAACAAATGAATCTTAGTATGAAGCCAAATTACGAGCTGTGACATGATGCTCCTTTCCTTACCCTCACTGGAAATAGCCTGTTATTATTATAATGTATTCAAAGAATTCACAATTTTGATGAATTTAACATGTGCCTGTAGATAGAGACTTGGATTTATTCTATATTGGTTGTTGTGAGGATCCAAGAAGTATTTATTTCTATACTGAGTTTCCTGAGATCAGGAAGGGGGAGAAAAGGTAGGGTCATACCATAGAGAATATGAAGAAGTGAGAAGTTGACCTATGGTCAGGGGCATTGATATAACTCTAAGGTATGGGATAGGGCAAAGCTACTCACCACCATCGATAGCTGTGTTGCCCCAACCAGAGACAAGACATTCAATGCCTGCAGTTGGGCAGGACTTGGGCAGCAAAATGGGAGCCACATAACTGTTGATGACAGCTGGGGTTTTCAGCTTGATCAGCATGATGTCATTATCCGCATTTTTACTGTTGTAGTTTGGGTGGCGGATAGTCTTGCTTGCATAGATAAACTGCTCATGTCCCTCAGAGACTTCTATGTTATGCTCTCCCAGTCTCACCTGAAGTAAGCTGACGAAGACAATTATCTTTGATTCAGGATGTGACCACAAAGGGTACTCTCTTCTAAGAACTGGGTAGAAATCCTACCTAGGATTCTGTATCATATGAAATATAATAGAAATAATGTATTTTGTCAAATTGTGTATGTTTTGTGTGTGTGTGTGTGTCCAGTAGCATTGACTATAATCCTGCTCTATGTATGGGTGTGGTTGTTGCAAAAACCTGCCCATTTCTTGATACAGTGATAGGGTGGTATACTGAAATAAAACATTATTCCTAAACATTTCAAAACTGTGCATTCTTCCTAACTTTTTTGCACTTTTGCTATTCTACATCAGTCATTTTAAGCCATGTAACACCAAGCTTAATCTATGAATTATCCTATTTTCACTCAACCTTAACTTTGCTCCTTATTATCTAAGTCTGAAGTGTGTACAATGAGTTTAATGTCTCTGAATTTCTGTTCTTCAACCAAACTTGTGTCAATAGTCCTCCATGGGACCTCCAAAAGGTACCACAGGCTAGCTCACTGTGGAACCCACCCTGGGGGCAGCATGAGTCCTATCACTTACAATATGTTGCAATGAGCAGCTGACACCACCCATTGGTCACTGATGAGGGAGCCACCACAGATATGTTGTCCAAAAAAATTCAGGGACACTTGGTAGGGGAGGCTGTTCGCTTCACAGGTGTAGCCCCCAATGATCTTATCATCATCATCAAAGGAGAAAGCAACTTGGGGAGAAAATTTGGAGAAGAGGATTTAGCAACATGTCAAGTCTGAGCCCTAGAGGTGATTTCAAGAATTTACCTTCTACAAAGTTGCTTCAAAGTCTGGGGATCATTGATATTATGACAATGGTTCACACAATTAGTAGCTCTGTCACCTTTTCTATGTTTATACATGTGTCTCTCTGTTTCAATTTCTCTGTGTGTCTTTGTTTCTTTCTCTGTTTTCCTGTGTCTCAGTCTTTCTGTGTCTTTCTGTCTTTCTGACTGCCTTCATTCTCTGTCTTGCTCTCACCTGATTTCTTCAAGATTTAAGCATTGGGCAATCAAAGAGGAGTCCGAGAATCATATATAAGTATAAGAATGACATGTAATAAATGCTACTCCACTTATTCATGTTGTTTTAAGAACTCTTTTAAGCTCCACCTATCCATGTTCTTTTAAGTCCCATCTAGATGACAGGGTCCTCTACCCTCTTGGACATTCTTCTGCCCTCCATTTTTCCTTCTGTCCCTTCATGTCGTATCAGCCTCTTACAGGCTCTCCCCAAGCAGCATCCTGCATTGGGCTCTACCTTATTTTACACAGGCTCTCCTCCATTCTATGTCCCTAGGTGAAAAACAGGGAAGAATATTCTTATTTTCACAAGCAGTAGAATCAATCAACAATCATTAATTAAGTACTTACTCTTGTTAGATCTGGAGGATCCAAAGATAAAAATTAAATATTTCCTTCCCTTGAGGAACTTCCATTTCATTTCTTTGAATGTGATCCTGTCCCTTCTCTTCTTGTGTCCCTTCCTATTCAGATTAATCTCCTCATTCATTGGTTCTTTCTTATCTTGGACCCATTGATTTTTTCCATTTGCTTTTCTTTCCTTCCCTCCTAATTTGTTCCCCTAGAAGTTTCATTTGCACAATTTCCCACTGCATCACTGAATGCAGAGGTTTGATTAAGAGAAGATGCTATAGCTGTGCATATTGGGGACTGAGAGAAGTGAACAAAGTGAAGGGAGACTTGGAATGGGAGAGTAGAAGAGGTTGGCAGGTGAAGAGAGAGTGGGGAAGAACAATGACAGAAGAAGACAGAAGGATGGATTGAGAGATTGGCCAGAATGCTCTACAGGCCACAGGCAGTAAGGGTTCTGAGGTGATTAGGAGGGCTCACCAGCTGCTCCAACAAAAGCCAGGATCAGAAGAGGGTTCATGTTGGCAGGGTTTGCTTGACTTTTAGAAGGAGGCCGTTACCTTTTTATATCCTTGCAGGGAGTAGAGAGTGTTTGCAAAGCACAAGGCCACCTATTTCCTCTCCCTGCCCTCCCCACACACCTGTCACCTTTCCCTGTCCTACCATTTTATATCCATTCTCCTACTTTTAGCCTTTTTTGTAGATAAATAGCTTTTAAATGATAAGGGAATTACCATGGGAATTCCAAATAATTGTTGCTTGTGAGAATTAACTGAAATGGAAAGAATGGGAGCTTCTATACAAGGGAAGTGAGGGTTTTTCTGCTGGTCTACATTCTGTCAGGATAAATTTGTAGTGATGGGGATATTTGGAGGAAGGGGGAGGAGAAGGATGAAGAAGAGAAGGAGGAGCAAGAAGAGAGAACACCAATGTCTTGAGTCTCTGCACTCTATAAGCCTAACATCTTAGTATTAAATGGATTTGGGGGACATTACTGACTCTATCTGAACAAATCAAATAGGAAGAGGGGGATTGGTTTAGTAATAAATCCCTTTACTCAGTGTTCCTGGAAGTTCTATCAGTCACTCTGCTTATGTTTCTACCCCTAAAGAGAAGGGATATTCTCCCAGAACAAAAGCCAAATCTTCAGGAAATAAGAACCAAAGTTGAATAGAGTTTAGAAATTATTACCAGGCCAGCTTAGGAATCTCATCCTGTGACTTCCAACTTTGTGTATCTGAGGGTGAGTGACATGGAATAACAATCTTGAATAATTTTGACCACCTTTTTGTAAAAGTAATTAAGATTGGGAAAGATAGGAAAAATTGTCAAGGAATTGAAATTCAGCATAAGTTGGAAGATAGAAAAGCAGTGCCTAGCCGCCATTTCTGAAGTCAGGTCACCAGCACTGCATGAATTGCATGATATGATCTTGAAAGAACATGCAACAACTGTTGTTGAGTTATTCTCAGTGATATTTGGAAAAGTACAACAAATGGAAGGGCATGGGAGATAAACAAAAATTGTTATTGTTTTCAAAAAAGGGCAGAAGCTTTGACTTGAGAAATGTAATATCTAGAAAATTCTAGAAGGCACTGTTAAAAGAATGATTTTTGGAAGTAGCAATCACATTCAGCCAGCATAGTTTTCTCTCAAAATATACACGAGTAATCTGATCTCTTTCTTAAAGTTTTTTTTTTTTTACAGTTACTGGAATAATTATAAAAAAACCGTTTGTGACTGTGGATTTTAACAAAGTATTTGACAATGTCTTTCAAGCATTTATGTACCATCAGATGAATAAAATGAAAGTAGGTGGACTAGATGATAGTTTGGTTAGGTGGCTTAAAACTAGATAAGGATCAAACTGAGACAAGTTTTTTAAAGGAGCATACTGGGGCTCTATTACATTAGCCCTAATCGATTTTTTTCAATGACCTGAATGAAAACATATGTAATCTATATTCCAGTATCCTTTGCTCTGGGTCAGTCTTAGAGGCATCTCTTAAGATATCCTTGCAACCTCAGAATATTGTCTCCTTTAAACCTGCCACTCTCCATCAGGATCTTTCCTAGGAATATCAGAATGTATCTTATATGTGGGTCTCTGCAGATGTGTATTCTTCAGTTTCTTTTCAGAAAGAGGCACTATGCAACTCTCAAGTTAACAATACATATTGCACATAAAACATACAACTTTATTTCACCCTACAGAAAATACAAAACATACTTAGGACTCACAGAAACCCGTAACCATTCAAGTCAACTCTCTTTTCCTCCTCTGAGCCTCAGCTCTCCAGTGAAGATGTATAGAATGCTCCATATTTATAGTGCCATTCTGTAGTTGAGACTTTATCTGATGGAAAATAGACTTGGATTCCTAGAATGTCAAACCTCTTTCCATTGGAGAAGCACAAACCAATTAACTTGCAGTAATTGTATAGCAAAAGGTCCATGTTGCCAGTCCATGTCATGACTGGCTTTTCTTGCTATCCCTCTCTCTGCAAAGGTTATTTCATTTCCATACTTCTCTCCAAGAATGTCGCTTTTGGAATTCAAATCAATTATTTCCTCTTCCCTTTGGGAAGCTTTCTTTAGGAATTTGTATTGCTCTGGCATTGCCTTTGGGAAGCTTTCTTTGGGAATTTGTATTGCTCTGGCATTGCCTCAGGTTGTTGCCATCTCCAATATTGCTGAATAGGGGTGAAGCTCCACACTGGGGCTGTCCATCAGAAAGATCCCATCTTTGGGACCTACCAGCAGAAAGAACCTATAGTTTCCATAGCAACTCGATAGCAGGGTCCCACCACTGGGGTAAACAAAAAACTAGATCCTTACCCCAGGCCAGCCACCAAAAAGACTCTGTTACAATAGCCACCCATCAGAAAAGCCCCACCACTAAACCCCACACCAGGGGAGGCCAACAGGTAGGCCAGTATAAGCCAGAACTTAACCAACCCCCACCCCAGTAAAAGTAAGCAACTAAACCCTGAAGCCCAGTGAAAGCCAGCAGTAAGGCCATAAGCCCCAACACCAAAAGCTTGGGACAGTGCAGGACCAGAGTCCAACTCTCACAGAAAAATCTCCAAGTCACAAAAGTCAGGAAAAACAATGGGCAAAAAACAAACAAAAAAAACCTTCAATATAGAAAGTTCCTTTGGCAACAGGGAAGATCATGGTATAAACGTAGAAGAGGACAATAGTGTCAAAATAGCTACGTGGAAAGCCTCAACGAAAAATATAACTTGTTATCAGGCCCAAAAAGTATTCCTGGAAAAAGTTTTTAAAAGATTTTAAAAAGCAAATTAGAGGAGAAAAAGAAAACTTAAGAAAAGAAATGAGAGAATAAGAGAATCATGAAAAAAGAGTCTAATAGCATGGAAAAGAAGTACAAAAATTTACTGAGGAAAATAACTCCCTAAAAATAGAATTGGCTAAGTGGAAAAGAAAGTACAAATGCTCACTGAAGAAAATCATTCCTTAAAAATTAGAATTGAGGAAGTGGAAGCTAATACCACCGTGAGACATCAAGATATGATATAACAACAAAAAAAGTTAAAAAATAGAAGAAAATGTGAAATTTCTCATGAGAAAAATAACTGACCTAGAAAAGAAATCTATGAGAGATAATATAAGAATTATTGTACCACCTGAGAGGATAAAAAAAATAGCCTGGACAACTTCATTGAAGAAATTTTTAAAGAAAATTGCCTAGATATATTAGAATCAGAGGACAAAATGGAAATTGAAGGAATCTGCCCATCACAACCTGAAAGAGATCCCAAAATGAAAACTCTCAGGACCATCATAGTCACCGAGGAAGTACTGCAAGCCACTAAAAAGAAACAATTCAGATATTGTGGAGCTACAGTCAGGATTACAAAGGATTTGGCAGCTTCCACATTAAAGAACCAGAGAGCTTGGAATATGATATACCAGAAGGCAAAGGAGTTAGGATTACAATCTAGAATCACCTACCCAGCCAAAGTGAACATGATCTTTCAGGGGAAAAGATGGACATTTAATGAAGGAGAGGACTTTTAAGCATTCCTAATTAAAAGACCAGAGCTAAATTTAAAAAAAAAAATGACTTCCAAATCAAGACTTAAAGGGAACACAAAAAGGTAAAAAAGAAATAAATAAGTGAAAATATAAGAAATTCAATAAGGTTAAACTGTTCATATTTCTATGTGGCAAGATAATATTTGTAACTCAAGAACTTTATTATTCTAAGAGCAATTAGAAGAAATATATATATGTAGACACAGGGTGTGGATATAAGATGAGTTTGATGTGATAGTAGCCCAAAAGCCAAAATAAAGGGGTGAGAAAGAAAATTGCACTGGAAGAATAATGAGGGAGGAGATTCAATGGGGTAAATTGTCCCACATAAAAGAGCCCTTATAATTGAGGGGAAAATGGGACAGTGGTGTGGCAGGACAAGCTTAAATCTTGCTTTCATCAAAGTTGGCTCAAAAAAGGAATAACATATGCACTCAGTTGGATACACAAATCTGTCTTAGGTATAAGGAAGTAAAAAGGGATCAGGATACTAGAAGGAGGAGGGAGGGATTAATAAAAGGGAGTGTATATAGGGAAAGGCAGTGATCAAAAATAAAAATCTTTAATAAAAATTTCCAAAAAGGAAATGAGGTTAGTCTAGAGTACCTTATTCTTAGTGGACACTTCACAACTTACAGTAATCATTGTTTTGTTTCTAAGGCAAGCAAATAATTTAATTATATGTTTTAAAATTTTGCCAAGAGTGGAATTCAAGTTAGCTGTTCTATTATTTGAAAAATTGATTTTCAGCTTTATAAATATTGGATAACCTTTGCCCATATTTAGTCCTATGATACCTTTCCTATTCTTCATTATTTATTTATTTTGTGTTTATTTATATTTTATTTTATTTTAAAAATCATTACCATTGATTTAGCAGTCACATTTACTATTTTTTAAAATGATATCCAGACCTTGTGGCTTAAATTCATTTGAGGTATCTGGTGCTCATTTACTAACCCCTGACTTGTCTTGGATTAAATTCACTTTTCCATCTGCAGATTATTCTCCTTTATAGAGAAAATGTAAATAAAATAGGAACTGGGTAGCTCTGTCTTCTTTTCTTTGACCACTGTAATCCCTTCTTTCTTCTCCCATTTTAATCCAACATTGGTTAAATTGCATATGTGTATACACACACACTCACACACACACACACACACACACACACACAACCCTTCTACACCCAGCTTGGCCTCAGTTCATTCTGGGCTTTAGTTCTCCTGATAACACTCAGATAGAAATGAGTGATTCTTCTCTCTTTGTCCTCATTGACCTTCCATAGTATCTTCTATATATGTAATTTTAAAATGTAAATTGGAAAGTAAATTCCTTTTATATCTTTTAGTCTCATTAGACAACCTCCCCTTTTCTTAGTCAGCAGATTTATGTTTTGGCAGAGGCTAGTAGGTGGGTTCTGAGCCTTGAATGACATGTCCTAGACAAAAGAATTTAAGATGTAAGAGTAATAGTTGAAATGTTGAGTAAATGGACAGCCATCTGCCTCGTGGTCTTGACTTCTGAGAAAGATAATCTGAAAAGAAATACAAAGCTCTCAAATGAAATGAAAATTAAACACAAAATTAAAACACAAAAATACATTTCTGTTGAGCAAGAAAAGAGGAAGCTGATCAAAGAGATTAACAGATACAAAGTGAATTCATTATTCTATTTGCATTTTTAAAGATGATACATAGAAGGAGAAGGCAAGCATTGGTCACTGAAGACGAAGAGAGGAGTCATATATTCCTATGAGAAAGCTAAATCAGGAGAGCTATATCCCAAAAAGAACTGAGGCAAAAGTTGTGGATGTTGGGGTGTGTGTGTGTGTGTGTGTGTGTGTGTGTGTGTGTGTGTGTGTGTGTGTATGTGAGTGGGTGTGCATGCATGCATGCAGATATTTATGTGTTTGTGACATGGGATTAAATAGGAAGGTCACAGAAGGGATACATGGGATAATCACAGTGGTCTAAGGAAAGGAAACTACTCAATCTCTACTTTGTTTATGTTTGCTCTATAGAGGAGAATGATCTTCATACTTAATTAGAGAATAAAGTGAATCCCTTCCAACTCTTAAATTCTATACTTGTGTGATTCTATGCCTCATTTCAGGGATCATCCCTATAAAATAACAGTGAGAATAATAAGAATATAACCATATTTTTGTTTAATGTTTTAGTTTTTCAAAGCATTTTCACCAAAGTTATTTCACTTGAACCTTTAAAAATCCCATATGGCAGGCAGGACAAATGTTATTATGCCTTTTTTATAGATCAGGTAACTAATGCTCAGTAAGGCTTTGACTTGTCTGCACAGAGAAGATGTGGTAAATGTAGGGCTATAACTGCATTGCATTGGAGGTTGGGGGAGGACATGGGGAGTGGGCAGTAATGCACGATTGGAATACCTGCAGGTGACATTTGAGAGCAAGATTATTGGAGATAATGCCAGAGGAACCCAAAGAAATGGTTCAAAACACCATGACCCTGTTGATATAATGCACTCCAACAGGGTAAAAACAAGATAATGAGTTTTTTTTTTACTTGATACTTAATCCCAACAATTTAGTTTTTCATAGTACTTGTCATATCTAATGGGTGAATGATAAACAGTATTTTGCTGATTCCATGAAGTGTGAAAACTAGAAAGTGAAATTTTAAGAAAATAATAGGAAAATGGATGCTTAATGCATCAACGTTGTAAGGAATATCTAAGTTGATTTTACTGTTCAATTGTTTCAGTTGTATCCAGTTCTTTGTGACCCCATTTGTTTTTTGTTTGCTTGTTTATTTTTATTTGGATTGTTTTGTTTTGTTTTTGTTTTTGGCAAAGATACTAGAATGTTTTGCCATTTCTGTCTGTAACCCACTTTATAAATGAGGAACTAAGGTAAACAGTTAAGTGACTTGCCCAGGGCCAAACAACTAGAAAGTGTCTGAGGTCAGATTTGAACTTAGGAGTTCAAATATAAGTCTTCCTGGTTCCAAGCCCAGTGTTCTGTACGCTGCACCACCTATCTGCCCACAACTATAACTAAGCTGAATTATCATAGAAATATTCACAGATGAATTACATCCTAAGTACTGTTGATTACAGTTGAATAATATCACTTAATTTTAACTAAAATTAAGTATTCAACGGAGGCAACTAGGTGGCGCAGTGGATAGAGCTCTGGGGCTAGAGTCAGAAAGACCTGAATTCAAATCCCACATCACACATGAGCTGTGTAGCCCTGGGCAAGTCACTTAACTTCTGTTTGCTTTAATTCACTGGAGAAAGAAATGGCAAATGACTCTGGAATCTTTGCTAAGAAAACCCCAAGCCAGGTCACAAAGAGTCAGATACGATTGAATGACTAAAAGAATCCAAAATCTAGATTTATCTCCAATGTTGCTGTAGATAGACTATTTAAAAGCCTGCTTTCTGTAGTCTAGCTGTAGTAACTTTTTAAAAATCTGCAGAGGTACTAAGGCCCAGGACATCATCCACAAAAAAAAGTTAGATGAGATAGAATAGGTCAGACATATCACCAGCAATGAGTCTACCACAACTGTATGTAGAACAGAGAGAAGGTAGAAGAAACAGGTTTTTGTTGTTGTTGTTGCTGTTGTTTTGGGAGGAAACTAGTCAATCAGACAAAACGAATGGTATTTGTACTTTTTATGCCTTTGGCATTTGTTCTTCTGGGGTCAGATAGGGTTAATGGAGATAATACAAGGAGGTATGGAAACTGTTACCAGAACTAGAGCAAAATAAACGAAGTTCTGGCAGTTACATTATTACTGTGTGTCTAAAGGACCCTGGGAGTGAGGTAAAAGGTAGTACTGGGGAAGCCAGCACAGCTGAGAGACTTTCTGATCTTGAAGCAGAGAATGCTGGGTAATATGAATTCTGTTCAGCTGGTGAGGTCAGGAAAACAGCTTTCTCCTTTTTGGTTCATGATTTTAAAACATGTAGCTCACATCATTTCTAACCATTCTTTTAAAGAAGTAGTGGGCATACATGGTATGGATTGTTTCCCATCCTCACCCAAAAATCTAGGAGGGAAATGGGCAAAGGGCAAGGAAAAGGAGAAAAGTAAAGGCAACTTTAGTCACACAAGAGTGTTTAAAAATTTAAAAAAAAAGTCTAGCTTCCTTTTTACTTTATTCTCTGAATAAACTACGATAAATCTCCGAGTCTATGAATGTGATGCATCAGAGGACCTAGGCTTAGAGCTAACTATGCACAGCAGATTTCATATTTTAATATTTTGAACAAGGTTCCATGTCATATCCTAGATTAGATCAGGACCTTGCCAGGGATAGATAAGTCAAAAATGTTTTTATGCCACTGTGGCCCCAGGGGATTAACAGTCTAGGTTTTCTGTTTTTCCTGCGAACAATGGAGAAGATACTCATTACATGCACGAGAGAGTAGACAAACTCTGGCCTAGCAGTTCAAGTAGACTGGCATTTGTTGGGCAATTCAGATGCTGCACTCAGCTAACTAAACTCCCTTGCTGCATAATTAATACAGTGGCATACTCCATTCGTTTAGGCTTAAAGAAAGTAACACTCAAACCACATAACTGAAAGGTCCTAGATAGAGAGCCATGTCATCCTTGTAGAAGCTGGGAAATGAAATGAACATAGATTCACAGACTTTTGCTTTGTCTGACTTTGGGTGTCTAAAGGAGGCACTGGAAGTGGGCTAAAAGGTATTGGGGAAGCCTGCACAGCTAAGAGACCTTATGATCTTGAAGCAGAGAATACTGGGTAACATGAATTCTGTTCAACTGGTGAGGTCAGGAAAACAGCTTTCTCCTTTTTGGTTCATGATTTTAAAACATGTAGTTTGTACCCACTGCAAACATATCTTTCTAGTTTCATGCAGGTGGATTATATTCTAGCTTCATGCCCTAATTCCAGTCCATTCTGAGTCCAGGATTTCATTAGTCTGGCTCTCTGGAAAGCCTATATTCTCTCTCAGTTCAAGCTGAATTTGACTTTTCTTGCCTACCCATAACATCTCTAGTCAGATTCCAATCAATCTCAATAACAACTCATATTTAAGTAGTAATTTGAAGTTTCTACAATGCTTCCTCAAAACCATATTGCCATCCTCATTTTACTGGTTAGGAAACTGAACTATAGACAGTTTAAATGGCATATATAAATTCACACAGCTTATAAATATCAGAGGCAGGATTTGAACTCAGATACCTCCTGATTAGGCCCAACATTTTTTTACAGCCCTCTCATATAGTGTGTGGTCTTTCTCTGTTTTCTTCTTATCTTTTCAGGTAACTTCGATGTCTATGCCATGGAGTCCCTCACATTTTTTTGCCCCTTTCTTTTTGTATTGCCTTTGTAGAAACTACAGAACCTCCTTCCCCAGGACTCCAAGCCCCTGCCTCTACCAACACCTCACCATTAGTCTAAAAATACCCCAGATGCTTTTTCTCTTCTCAGAGGTGGAAACTGTCCTTTTGCAGGCCCAGAGCTTGGGAGTCACAGCACCTGGAGAGGGGGAGAAGACTGAGAGATCCCTGAAACATCTGTTCTTTCTCTCCCTTTTCCTTCCTGAATTTATTCTACTCTTTAAGGTATAATTTAAATATCACTTCCTACAGGAAACCTTCCATCATTCTCACTGGTGGTAGCTATATAATAATATGTAACACTTTTATAATGTTCAAGGTTTATAAAAGACTTTGCAAGTTTCCCTTCCAACAACCCTGTGACATGGGTGTTATTATGATACCCACATTACAAATGAGAAAACTAGATGCAGCTAGGTGGTGTAGTGGACAGAGCACTGGCCCTGCAGTCAGGAGGACCTGAGTTCAAATCCGGCCTCAGACCAAACACTTGACACTTACTAGCTGTGTGATCCTGGGCAAGTCACTTAACCCCAACTGCCTAAAAAAAAAACCCAAATGAGAAAACTAAAGGGCTGAGAGAAGTCAGTGTCTTACCTAGTGCCAGACAGGTTCAGATATTAGAGTAGCTTATTCTTCAATTCTCTAATGTATTTATATAGTATTTTATATTTTATTTTTCTGAATTTGTTTCTTATCTCCGTACTATACTATAAGCTCTACAGGCCAGAGACCACATCTTACATAAGATTTCTATCCCTCAGCCTAGGGTCTAGTAGTATTCACCACAGTAATTATTGAATGAATAAATGATAGATGATCAAAAAGGGAGAAGATTTAGGGGATGAAGAAGAGAGGTTCATGGTCAGCACTATGAAAAATAGTTTCAGGAAGAAACAGTTGGGGTATATAACCCCTCCATAGACTAACCTCCATAAGCTTCCTTTAGGGATGTCTCCCAGTTAGCCTATGATAACCTGGCAGGGTTCTAATAACACTAACTCCTCAGTAGCTGGGATAAAGAAGGATTGATGCTAAAATTAACCCCATGTACCAATGAAATGAAAAAAAAATGGGTCTATTACATTTGTTTTTGTTTTTTAATGAAGGGAAAATATTCCCATCCCAGAGAGAGTCACTCCCTTGTCTCCATATAAAGAGTAACATGAATTGACTTCTGGATGGGTGAGTTTGCCATCGGGTCATGCTCTATTGCCACATTTTGGTCCAAACACATTCCCATTTCCTTAGAAGAAAAAAGAATTGAAACTCAAGCACAGGAAAGAGCAAGTAATAAAGATCATTTTATTGGCATCATGTTCCTACACAGAATACCAAAGGAAGGGGCAGAAACAGGGCTCAGGTGCCTTTAGCTGTTGGCAGCAATAGTTGCCTCAATCCAGTCCACGTACTTGCAGACTTTGGTGTAGACACCAGGCTTACTCTTGAGAGCACAGCCATAGCCCCACAAGACAATACCCTGGAGCTGTCTGTTACACACCGCGGGGCCACCTGAGTCACCCTGGGAATGGAGAACATAGAGGACAGGGAAAGGAAGAGACTGCAGCCCCCACCTTAGTCTGAAGCTAGGAGTCACAGACTCAGAATTGGAAGAAATCTCAGAGGTCATCCAGCCCAATCCCTGACTCTATGGACATCTAGTCCTTCTGCAACATCATCTTCCATTGACCATTCCTGTCCCTCCAATTCTTTAGGACTATTCCCATTCAGCCCACCTTCAACTCATCTAGAGGTGCTTGATAAGGTACTGGTAAGGACAGCCTCCCTCTCTCCTTTCTTTTCAGAGACCTTTCTCCTAACCCTAATCTCTGTTGGGGTTAATGAAAGTGCTATTTTCTTCCACTTATGGAAAGGCAGGGCCTTACCTGGCAGGAATCCTTGCCACCCTCTAGGAAGCCAGCACAGACCATGTTTTCAGTGATCTTACCAGGATAGGAGGACTTACTTACATTGGGCATCAGACAGAATGGGAGCATTCAAACACTGCAGAAGATCTGGGTAGTCAGCTGTGAAGAGAATGGGATTTGGGGGAGGATCAGAGCTGTTGTCAGACTAAAGAAGGAAGCACAGCCTACCTTACAGAGTGCTAAATCCTAAGATCAGAGTTGGGCGAAAGGGACTTAGGAACTTTAGTACGGAAAAGAGAAAATACTTTGTATCTCTCCTTCCTTTGACCTTCCATAATTCCCAGATATTTCTCCTGACACATCTCATACTTCTCTATATGATGGTCATTTGTGTCACTGTTTCATCCCTTGTACTAGACTGTAGAAAGGCAGTGATGCCTAATGGATAGAGACATGGCCTTAGAACCAAGAAGATCTGCATCTAAATCTTGTTTCTGACACATACAGGCTATGTGACATGAGGCAGGCCTCTTAATTTCTTAGTTTTGTAAGCAATTCTCTCTAAGACTGTTAAATTTCAGAGATGGATCTGCTCTGCAGTGATAGAAGGGGGTCATCTCTCTGTGGAGCTCTCTGCTGCAGTCAAATCACTAATCCAGGCTCTATCTTTAGCCCTACTCAAATGTAACCTCCTTCAGGGAAGAACATAGTTTATTCATGTCCATGTGGATTCTACAACACCTTGTATATAATAGTCACCTGAATATGTTTGATGAATGAATATTAGTATCAGGCCAAATTTTGAGCTACAATAAGATGCTTCTACCTTATCCCCATGGGAGAGAGAATGTTATTATTATTGTTTATTTAAGGCAGTCAAATTTTTAACAAATTTAGCTTGTGCCTCTAGAAATAGAAAATGGACTTCTGGTAAATTACAAAATGGGTTTCTAGTATATTACCCTGTATACTAAGGCAACTAGGTGGTGCAGTGGGTAGAGTGCCAGGCCTGGATTCAGAAGACTCAACTTCTTGAGTTCAAATCTGGCCTCAGACACTTATTAGCTGTGTGACCCTAAGAATTTTTGTTCATTTCAGTTATCTCTGACTTTTCATGACTCCATTTGGGGTTTTCTTGGCAGTGATCCTGGAGTGGTTTGCCATTTCCTTCTCCAGTTCATTTTATAGGTGAGGACCACTATGGCAAACAGGGTTAAATGACTTGCCCAGGGTCACACAGCTAGTAAGTGTCTGAGGCCAGATTTGAATTCAGCAAGATGAGTCTCTATCCACTGTACCACCTCGCTACTCCCCAAAAGAGAGACCTAGCTATGTCTAAACTGATAGGTGTTAAGATATAGATTCAGACACAGAGAATGGAAGTGAATCAGAGGTAAGACTAGAATGCCAAAGACAGAGCAAATAAAAAAAAATTTAGAGAGTGTCTCTCCATCTTTGAAACTTGACTATTATATGCTTCTAGATGTAATTTTGACTAATTTTAGCCTTTCCCCTAATTCATTCATAAAGTTTCCTCTTTCCATTAATGTGACATTTAATGGGAAGTGGGGAGGTAGGGAAGTACCCTGGAGGTAGGCTAGTGTTAGTGGGATAGTCAAAAGAAATGGATATTTTGGAAAAGGTTCTTTGAAGTTTTTCTGTATTGGTTGTTCTCATCATCCAAGAAGTATTTATTTTGGTCCTGGGTTTCCTGAGATAAGAAAAGGGGAGGAAAGGTAGAGATATATTATAGAGAACAAGAAAATGGGAGAACCTAACCTAAAGTCAGGTGGGTTGATCTAATGCAAAGGTATGGGACAGGGCAAAACTACTCACCACCAAAGCTCAGGGTGTTGCCCCAACCAGAGATGAGACACTCAGTGCCTGCAGTTGCACAGGACTTAGGCAGAGAGATGGTAGCCACACGACTATTGAAGACAGCCGGGGTTTTCAGCTTGATCAGCATGATGTCATTATTCGCAGTCTTCCTGTCGTAGTTTGGGTGGCGGATGATCTTTTCTGAGTTGATGAACTGTTCATTTCCCTTCAAAGACTTCTATGTTATGCTCTCCAAGTCTCACCTGAAGTCGACTGATAAGGAAAATTATTTTCAATGCAGGATGTGGCCACAAAGGGTACTCTCTTCTAAGAACTGGGTGGACATTCTACCTAGGACTCTATACAGCTTGGATCACTTTAAATGTAAAATGTAAATGTAAAAAATTATGTATGTTATGGAATTGTGTATGCTTACATGTGTGTGTTTGCCTCTCTTTGTGTGTGTCCAGTAGCACTGACTACAATCCTGCTCTGTGAGCAAATGCAAGGGATGGATGTGGATGTTGCAAAAGCCTGCCCTCTTCTTGTGTTAATGATGGGGTGGCATAGAGGAATGACACATTATTCTTAGACAACTAAAAAGGGTTCCACCTTCTCAATTCTGGGCTTTTGCTTACTCTGTATCACTCATTTTGAGCCATATAACACCTAGCTTAATTTATGAATTACCCTGTTTTGACTCCACCCTTAACCTTGTTCTCAGACTGCCCTGCGGTGGATGAGTCTAACTTCTCTGAATTTCTGCTCTTCAATCCAAATAGCCCTCATTTTCTTTCATGAGGTCTCCAAAAGGTACCATAGGCTAGCTCACTGTGCAACCCACCCTGGGGGCAGCCCCAGTCCTATCACTTACGATTCATAGGAATGAGCAGCTGACACTACCCACTGGTCATTGATGAGGGAGCCACCACAGATATGTTGGCCAAAATAATTCAGGGACACTTGGTAGGGGAGGCTGTTTACCTCACAGGTGTAGCCCCCAACGATCTTATCATCATCATCATCAGTGGAGAAAGCAACTTGGGGGGAAATTTTAGATAAGAGAATTTAGCAGCATGTGAAGTCTAAGCCCTAGGGGTCATTTCTAGAATTTATCTTCTACAAAGTTCCTTCGAATTTTGGAGATCATTGCTATTATGACCATGCCTAACATAATCAATAGCTCTGTTTCACTGTCTAAGTTTTTCTCTTTGTCTCTCCATTTCTACTTATATCTGTGTGTTTTGTTTGTTTGTTTTTTGGCTAGGCAATGGGGTTAAGTGACTTGCCCAGGGTCACACAGCTAGTAAGTGTTATGTGTCTGAGGCCGGATTTGAACACAGGTCCTCCTGAATTCAGGGCCAGTGCTCTATCCACTGCATTACCTTGCTGCCCCATATCTGTGTGTTTTTATGTCTCTGTTTCTGCTTCTCTCCATGTTTCTTTCTCTCTATGTATCTCAGTATTTCTCTATCTTTCTGTTTCTCCTTGTCTTCTCTTTCTATCTATTATACTCTCACCTGGTTTCTTCAAGACTTAAACAATGGGCAATCTGACAGGAGCACTAGAATCACATATAAGAGTATAAAAATGAAAAGGAATAAATGTAACTTCACCTATCCATGTTCTTTTAAGCCCCATCTAGATGACGGGGTCTTCTACCCTCTTGGACATTCTTCTGCCCTCCATTGTTCCTTCTGTTCCTTCATGTCATTTCAGCCCCTTGTAGCTTCTCCCCAACCTGCATCCTGCATTGGGCTCTATCTTATTTTACACAGGCTCTCCTTCATTCTACTTCTCTAGGTTAAAAACAGGGAAGACTATTCTTATTTTCACAGGCAGTAGAATCAATCAATAATCATTAATTACACATCTATTCTTGTTAGATCTGAAGGATCCAAAGATAAACATGAAATATTTCTTTCCCTTAAGAAGCTCACATTTCATTACTTTGAATGTGATCTTTTCCCTTCCCTTATCCTATCTCTTCCTATTCAGGAATTTTTTTTCCTATTTCTACTCATCCTATTCCTAGCCTTCTCATTAACTTGTTCTCTCTTATCTTGGACCTTATTGTTTTTTAACCCATTGATTTTTTTTTCACTTGGTCCTGTTTCCTTCCTTCCTAGCCTGTGTCCCCAAAAGTTTCATTTGCAAACATTTCCACCTCTCTCACTGCATGGAGAGGTTTGGTTAATAGAAGACCCTATATTTGTGCATACTGGGGACTAAGAGAGGTGAATTAAGTTGTGAGGGATTTGGAAAGGGAGGCTAGAAGATATGGGGGTGGGATGGGAAAGAACAATGACTAAAGAAGAAGATGGAAGCATAGATTGAGAGAATGGCCAGAATGTACTACAGGCCAGAGACAGTTGTAAGAGATATAAGGTGATTAGGAGGGATCACCAGGTGCTCCAACAAAAGCCAGGATCAGAAGACGGTTCATGTTGGCAGGGTTTGGTTGACTTTTCCATGGAGGTCCTCAGCTTTTTATATTCTTATGGGGCCATAGAAAGTGTAAAGCAGAAGGTCACCTCTTTCCTCATATCCTCCCCACACACCTGCCACCTTTCCCTTTCTACCATGTTATATCAGTTATTCTACTTTAGTCTTTTCATAGATAAATGGCTTTTCAATGATAAAGGAATTTCCATGGACATGCCAAATAATTGATGCCTGTGAAAATTAACTGAGATGGAGAGAATGGGAATTTCTTTACAAGGGAATCAAGGATATTTCTGGTGGTCTACATTTTTGCAGGAGAAACTCATAGTTGTTAGTGTGTTTGGAGGAAAGAGGAGGAGAAGGTTGAGGAAGAAAAAGAGGAGCAGGAAGAGAGAACAGCAATGTTGCCAGAAGAAAACAGTGACAAGAGCTAAAGAAGGTCAGAAGAATGAGTTGACTATGCCAGTGGCTATTTTGTCTTTCTGACATTTTTTTCCTTGAAAAGTATTGCAATTTGGTCTATTTCCCCCTTTATTTTCCCTAGCTATATCACATGCTTTTTACTCATTACTTGTAGTTGACTCTTAAGTGGTTTGTTGTTCAGTCATTTCAGTCATGTCCAACTCTTCATGATCCCATTCAAGGTTTTTTCAGCAAAGATACTGGAGTGGTTTGCTATTTCCTTTTCCAGATCATTTTAGAGATGAGGAAACTGAGTCAAACAGGGCTAAGTGACTTGCCCAGTGTCACACAGCTGGTAAGTGGCTGTGGGCAGATATGAACTCAGGAAGATGAATCTTCCTGACTCCAGGCCCAGCACTCTATGTACTATTGTGCCATCTAGTTGAGTCATGAGAGTCCATGTCAATGCCTGCATTTCACTCAGAGATGGCTGCCCCCCTCACCTACTATCCATGTGCCTTTCCTTTCAGTTCCAGAGTGCTATTTAAGTCGGTGATCCTCATGCAAGGTCATGGTTGAGCATAGTTATAGCACAGTAAAAATAAATGCAAAAAATACATGTATTTCAAAGCATAACAATTCATTTACTCCCAGTTTCAACCCTTCAGAGGAGAAATAAAACTATAGCAACAACAAAATTTCAGGGTTTTTCCCTCTCCAGCCAAGAAATTTAGTGTCTCATTATAGAGCTCCCTTCTTCTCTTAATCTTGCCATGTGTAAGAGGATCACAGTCAACTCAACAATTGTCAAATGCTGTGATTTTCCACTTGAGTTGTTGCTACAACAACCTATATGCAAAAATGAATATCACTGAACATGAGATGAAAGAAGCATTTATAGAGCACCTACTATGTGCCAGGTACTGTGCTAGGTGCTTTGCAAATATTTGATCTTCATAACCACCCTGCAATATAGGTGCTATTATCATCTTTATTTTATAGTTGAAGAAACTGAGGCAACCAGAGGTTAAATGACTTGCCCAAAGTTACACAGCTAGTAATGGTCCAAGACTGTATTTGAACTCATGCCTTCCTAAATCCAGGCCCATTGTTCTACTACATCCACTATGCTACCTAGCTGGTTAAGAAACTAAGAGATCAAGGGCAACAGCTCCATGGCCCATTGGTTTGGTGCTCAAATCTGTCTGTCCTTGTAGCCCTGCTCAGTAGAAAGAGACTCTTTCAAATACAAGATTCAAGAGAAGCATGAAAAGGTAAACAAGAAAGAGAAATGATAAGAGACTTATTAAAGTTGAACTGCTTCCATATATATTTATACATATATACATGTATACACACATATATATATATACACACACACATACATGTATATGTATATACACTCACATAAATGTATATTATATATATATACAGAGGGCACAGGGTGAGTTGAATATGAAGGGATGATATGTAAAAAATAAAATTAAGGGATGAGAGAGAATTGTACTGGGAGGAGGAGAAAAGGAGAGGTAGAATGGGGTAAATTATCTCACATAAAATAGGCAAGAAAAAGCTTTAACAGTTGAGGGGAAGGGGGGGGTAAGAGAGAATGAATGAATCTTACTGTCATCAGATTTGGCTTAAGGAGCGAATAATATACACACTCAATTGGGCATGGAAATCTCTTACCTTACAGGAAAATAGAGGGAAAGGGAATAAGAGAGGGGGAGATTATAGAAGGGAGGGAAGTTTCAGGGAGGGTACAATCATAAGCAAATACTTTTGAGGAGAGACAGGGTCAAAGGTGAGAGTAGAATAAATGGGACAGCAGGATAGGATGGAGGGAATTTATTGTTAGTCTTTCACAACATGACTATTATGGAAGTGTTTTGTGTGACTTCAACCTATATTGAATCACTTGCCTTCTCACTGAGGGTGGATGGGGAGGAAGGGAGAGAATTTGGAACTTAAAGTTTTAAAAATGAATGTTAAAAATTGTTTTTATATGCACCTGGTAAATAAGATATACAGGCAACGGGGTATGGCTATCTATTTTGCCCTACAGGAAAATAGAAGTGAAAGGGGATAAGAGAAGGGGGAGGATGATAGAAGGGAGGGCAGATTGGGGAAAGGGGTATTCAGAATCCATGCTGTCTTGGGGTGGGGGGAGGGGAGAGATGGGGAGAAAATTTGGAACTCAAAATCTTGTGGAAGTGAATGTTGAAAACTAAAAATAAATATATTAGTTTTTAAAAAAGAAAAGAAAACTGTGGGTTTGGCAACAGTAAAAGGTTACTAAATGTACAACAACAAAAAAAAATTAAAAATCAATGCGTAATGAATCTGAGGTGCTTCTGGCAATGCTTTCCCATGTTGCATCTCACAGCTTCACTGCAGCCTTGGTTCTGAACACAAAGCATGTGCACTTCGCCCAGCACATGACCTCAGGCCATGCATAACAAAGAAAACAAAGAGAACAAAAGAAAACCTACAAAAAGTTAAAAAAAAAAAAAGATGGACAGCTCTGAACTCAATGTGTAGAATTCATTATATAGGCTTTCTGGAAATGGAAATTAATTGCTTTGTATTTGAATCCTCTATGTTCAGCTGTGCACATGGCAACTTTTTTTTCTTTTCTTATTCTGTATTTAAGTTTTAGTACTTGAGTTTGTTTCTTTTTTTCTTTTCTTATTTTGTATTTAAGTTTATAATTTAAAAAAAAATACCAAAAAAGAGACAAAGAAGAAAACTATATCTTACTGAAAGATAACATAGACAATAAACTAATATCAATACTAAACATATATGCACCAAATGATATAACATCTAAGTTTTTGAAGGAGAAGTTGAATGAATGACAGGAGGAAATAGAAAATAAAACTAGACTAGTGGGGGACCTCAACTTTCCCCTCTCAGAACTAGATAAATCTCATAAAAAATTAAAAAAAGTTAAGGAAGTGAATAAAATTCTGGAAAAGGTTATATATGAAAGATCTCTGGAAAAAATTGAATGGGAATAAAAAGGAATATACCACTTTTTCTCATCAGTACATGGCATCTACACAAAAACTGACAATGTATTAGGACATAAAAACCTCACAACTAAATACTGAAAAGGAGAAATAGATAACAATCCTCTTCAGAGCATAATGCAATAAAAATTACATTCAATAATTGACAATGGGAAGAAAGGTTAAAAATTAATTGGAAATTAAACAATCTAATCCTAAAAAACAAGTGGGTCAAAGAAGAAATCATAGAAAAATTTCTTTTAAGAAGATGACAACAGTAAGATAACATACCAAAATTTTTGGGATGCAGGCAAAGTGGGCACTTAAGGGAAAATTCATATCTCTAATTGTAAGTTTACATAAAATAAAGAAAAAGCAGATCAATGAACTGGGCATGCAACTACTAGAAAAAAAATTAAAACCCTCTAATTAAATATCAAATTGGAAATTCTTAGAACCAAAAGAGAGATAAATGAAATTGAAAATAAGAATTCTAAGTAATAGAAGGGCAAGGTAGCAGGTAGAGGAGGAATAGAGTAAACAGGGAGAGAAGAATAGTTAGGAAAAATAGGAAGGAGGAAAACACACAAGAAGTAATTATAGCTTAGAATATGAATGGGATGAACTTACCCATAAAGCAGAAATGAATTGCAGATTGAAAATTTGAATTCAACAATATGTTGCTTTCAGAAAACACAATAAAATGAAAGATACACACAAAGAAAAAATAAGGAGCTGGAGTAGAACTTATTATATAAAAAAACTAGGGGTAGTAATCATGGTCTCAGACAAAGTTAAAGCTAAAATAGATTTAATTAAAAATTGGAAATTACATTAAGTATCAGTAATATTATTTGATATTGTTTAAAACCATTTAAAATAACTAGACAGTATAAAAATCTGAGAGTATACCTGCCAAAACAGACACAGGAACTTCATGAACATAAATATAAAACACTTTTTATGCAAATAAAATCAGATCTAGATAAATGAAGTAATATTTACTGTTCCTGGGTAAGTAAAGCCAATATAATTTTAAGAAGACAATTTTACCTAACTAACCTATTTATTTAATGCCATCCCAATTAAATTATTAAACAAAATTCTTACTGAATTAGAAAAGAAAATAATAAAAAAGGTCATTTGTTATTCACTTGGGAAGGTCACTGAAGAGATTCATACTTCAGATAGGGGTTGGACTAGCTGAACTCTGAGGTTCCATCCAACTCTCAACTTTTGGTATTCTATAAGGAGCTAAGAGTCTGGGCCTGCGCCCAAGACCTGGCCCTGATTAGAAAGAGGTAATAAGGGAATGCTAACCCACAATAAAGAAAAATGAAATTGTAGACCTCAAAGATGAAGTAGAGAAAGCTCTTGCCATTCTATAAATCATTTCTAGTAGGAGTTTAACATGGCACAAGAAAGAGAACCAAGGATGAACCCAGGTAATGGTGAATCCATGAATATCTGTGTAATGTAGGTTGCCTCCTATTTCCAACTGGCACCACAGAAAGAACCTGTGGGTCTCATCTTCAGCTCCTCTTTAATACTGATTGATCAACAAATATTTATTAAGATTTTATCATGGTTAAATCACTAATCCAGGACCTACAAGGGATATATAGAAGTATTACTCAAAATACATACAGGCAATACTATAAGCAAACTGAGAGAGCAAGGAAAAGTTTACTTGTCAGATTTATGGAGAAGGGCAAAATTTATGACAAAACAAAAGATGGAGAATATTATGAAATGCAAAATAGCTAATTTTGATAACATCAGATTGAAAAATTTTTGCACAAAGCCAAAACAACCAAGATTAGAAGGGAAGCAGAAAGCTGGGAAACAATTTTTACAACTAGTGTCTCTGATAAAGGCCTTATTTCTAAAATATATAGAGAACTAAGTCAAATTTATAAGAATACCAGTCATTCTCCAGTTAATAAATGATCAAAGGATATGAACAGGCAGTTTTCAGATGAAGGAATGAAAGCTATCTATAGTCATATGAAAAATGCTCTAAATCACTCTTGATTAGAGAAATGCAAATCAAAACAACTCTGAGATACCACATCACACCTATCATATTGACTAACATGACAAAACAGGAAAATAACAAATGTTGGAGAAGATGTGGGAAAATTGGAATACTAATGCATTATCGGTGGAGTTGTGAACTGATCCAACCATTCTGGAGAGCAATTTGGAACTATGCCCAAAGAGCTACAAAACTGTGCATACCCTTCAACCCAGCAATACCACTTCTAGGGTATCCCAAAGAAATCATACAAATCAGAAAAGGACCCACAAAAATATTTATAGTAGCTCTTTTCATGGTGGCAAAGAATTGGAAATTGAGGGGTTGCCCATCCATTGGGAAAGGCTGAACAAGTTGTGGTATATGAATGTAATGGAATACTATTGTTCATAAGAAATTATGAGCAGACAGACTTCAGAAAAACCTAGAATTAATTATATGAACCAATGCTGAGTGACGTGAGCAGAACCAGGAGAACATTGTACACAGTAACAGCCACATTATGTGATGACTAACTTTGATAGACTTATCTCTTCTTAGCAACGCAAGGATCTAAGACAACTCCAAAAGACTCATGATAGAAAATGCTATCCACATCTAGAAAAAGAACTAAGGAATCTGAATGCAGATCAAAGCATATTATTTGCTCTCTCTCTCTTCTTTCTTCTTTCTCATAGTTTCTCCTACTGGTTGTAATTCTTCTTTACAACATGACTAATGTGAAAATAGGATTAACATGAATGTGTATGTTTAGCCTATATCAATTTATATGCCGTCTTGGGGTTGGGTAAGGAGAGAGATAGAGAAAAAAAATTCGGAACTCAAAATTTTGTGGAAGTGAATGTTGAAAACTACAAATAAATAAATAATACATACAGGCAAAAAAAAATTAAGGACAATATATGGTAAATGTCAAATAAAAAACACTTTGTGTAGTGGGTATGGGACCATGCTCCTCCCTTATCTCTTGCTAACTGACAGAATGGAGATGTGAGGTCTGGGGTTTCAAGAGATGTGGTGTGTGGAATCTCCCCTGAACATAGTGATTTTTTTAATATGGAGAGAGAGAGAGAGAGTAGCATGGTGGCAGGAGGCTGGTGCTAGTCTCCCTCTGATGTCACTGGTAGGATTGAGGCCAGTAGACAATTTGTTATGCATGGGGAAAACATTTAGTGTGTTCTAAAATTTCACTTATATGCTCAGGCTTATTGTAATTTGAAGATGACAGAGAAACACAGGAGGAGATGTTAAAAATATCTACCACATCACAGTTAAATTTAAACATTTAATCAAATGACTACAAATGAAAAGATCTGAGGCCTGAAGAGTGGAGATGAGTGCTGCCAGGATGCACTCTATCAGAGGAATCCCAAATTCCTCCAGAAGGACAACATTTGAAGCATCCTAGACTCTGAATTCCCATTGAAAATTACATGTGGATACTACTAAGAGATTTTTCTGTGAGTACTAAATGACTTGATTCCCCTTTTTTCCCCAGACATTTTGCTAGGTCTCAATGGGAATACAATCCATAGGGTGATACAGAACTGAGTTCTGAGTTTTGGGCTTATTTGTTAAGAGTAAGGTCGATCTAGTAATCAGGAGATTACATGAGCTTGGGAGAGACCTTTGTCTGGGTGAATCAATATACTTGTTTTTATTCATTTGTAATCTTATTTTAAAAGTGTATGCAATTGTGCCTTTTTAAGTGACTTCAAATGAAACATACCATGGGTAAGAAAGAGGAGAAATTTTCCTGAAGTTTAATGGGGGCTGAGCCATGATTTGACCATACAAACACAATGAGACTATAAGGAAGAATCACAAGAAGCAGAGTGAAAAGGATGAGTCAAGAAGGCTACAATATAGTCTCTAAATAATATTACAGAGCACCACCAGAGAAATGGGTGGTATATAAAGCAATGCTAAACTTTCCTCTTTGAAACATCTACCTCTTGTTCCTGATTTTTACCTTTGAGTGTAAGAAGAAAAGGTCTAATGCCCTCTCCCCACAACAATCCTTCAAATACTTCAAGATAGCTATAATATCCTGCCTGAGTCTCCTCTTCTTTAGGCTGAACATTTCCCATTTCCTTCAACTAATAAGTCGTCATCTTCATTGTTTTTGTCACTACCATATATTTAAAACAGTCAAATTTAAGCATTTTAAAACTTAAAATTTCATTAAGCCTTTGGAGACATGTTTTTGAGGCTTTGGAGACACACCTAACACTTTGAGGTTTATAAATCACTTTCCCTACAGCAACAGTCTGGGATAAGTACTATGAATGCTAATATCTCCATTTTGGGAAGGAAGAAACTGGGATAAAGAAGTTAAGTAAATTTTCTTACAGTCCAGCATGGGAATTAAAGTTAAATACAGATAACAATAATATAATATATAATATACAGCTATAATATAAATATAATATAATGTATAATTACAATATTAACATGAAAGCAATGCATACAATATAATATATACCATATACAATCATAATGTTAACATAAATGTAGTGTATGCATTATGATATATAATATATACAATTATAATAATGCAAAAATAATATAATATATGCATAATAGCCCAGATTTGCTTTGATAAAAGCAGAATGTATCACTACTATAACCATTTTCCTTCCTTCTGTTGTTTTTTTACTCTATCAATAGAGTCTAAGAGGGCTTTTGTAGTTGTCATGTGATTATATTCACTAATATTTCATTAGCCATCTATCCCCTGGCCCCAAGTTCTTTTTCACACACATGCACACACTTGCATGCATGTGCACACACACACACACACACACACACAATGTTGCCTACATGAACTTCATCCATCCTGCAGTTGAAAATTTGGTTTACTTAACCCAATGATAAGACTGTATTCATTACAAATTTGGTTTCTTGAATACTGTCCTACCATCTTGAGACATTTTTAGGTCTCCTGATTCTTCTATCCAAGTTATTAGCACACTGTCACGACTTTTAAGCCTCTATAATTTGATACCTTTACTCAAATTATTGATAAAAGTGTTAAGCACTATATATTGAGGAGAGAGCCTCATAGCATTGACTAGAAATCTCCTTCCCAATTTGCAGTCAACAATCATTTATTAAGCTCTTATGATACATAAGGCACTATACCAGGCTCTAGAGATATAAAAAGTAAACAGTCCCTGCTTGGAAGAATTTTAACATCAATTCATTAATCATTAGTCTGTGAATATGGTCTTTCAAAAAGTTTCTAAATATATCTAACAATGTGACCTCCAGGGACATAGCATCATTTGTCCACAAACAAATCATAGAAGTTGTTTTCCAATGTATTAGTGAAATTTAGGTATGTTATCTGTTTAATAATTATTGATGAAGAGGAAATGAGGATAGTCTAATGTACCTTGTTTTTAGGGGACCCTTCATGACTTATAGTGATCATTGCTTTTATTTCTAAGGCAAATAAATAATTTAATTATGTGTTCTAGAATTTTGCCAATAATGGAATTCAAGTTCACTGCTCTATTATTTGAAGAATCTACTTTCTGGGTTTTTTTTTTGTTTTGTTTTGTTTATAATATTGGATAACCACTTCTGGGAGCCAAGATAGTGGAGTAAGTAATAAATTGCTGTAACTCTCCCATACTCACCTCCAAACAACCATAAAATAGTGCCCCCAAACAAATCATGGAACAGAAGAAGCAGCAAAAAGACATAGTGAAGCAGTCTTTTAGACCAAGAAACTTGGAGGATGGGCAAGAAAGATCTATCTCACTTGGGTGGAAGTAGAGTGCAGTCCAGGATGTGCAGCATCCAAGCAAGCCAGCAACAAGACCCACCTCAGCAAATCAGTGAGAGATTCTGAGTGTGATGTAGTAGGCAAACACCAACACAAAGACCCACCACAAGCTTTAGCATAGCCAGGAGCACCAGTAGACTCTAGCTCAGAGAACCATCAAGTGTTTCAGTGCAGCCCCAGGCAAACAGGTAGACATCAACCCTCAGGGTGCCTAAGAAAACAGGTAGCCACCAGTCAGGACTGCCCCATCATGCTTCAGCATAGTCCTGGGCAAACAGGCAAACTCCAAAGGCCAGACCACCATGTGTTTCAGTGTAGCCATGGGTAATCACAGAAACACCCCACAGAGCTTCAGCATACTCCAGGCACTACCAGTAGGACCGCAGCTTAGCACCAGGTAAGTTGCCAGACCATTATGGCCTCCAAAAGAACCAGCTAAGCCCCAACCCACCCCCTCAGAACAGCACCAGACAAGAGTATCCCCCAGGGGCCTTAGGACAACATCAGTGTAGCACCAGGTAAATAGCCAGGGTTTGCAGCCATTACCAGAAAAATACTGAGACAGTGCCCCTTCCACCCTGGGAGCAGAGCTCAAATTTAAAAGAAAAAAAAAGGCCAAAAAAAAAAGATGAGTAAAAAACAACAAAAGAACCTGACCACAGAAAGTTATCATGATGACAGCCAAAACACACACTCAGAAGATGACAACAATTTCAAAACACATATGGGTAAAACCCCAAAGAAAAATGTGAAGTGGTCTCAGACCAGAAAGAATGCAGGGAAGAGCTCAAAAAACAGTTTAAAAATCATATAAGAGAGGTTCAAGAAAAATTGAGGAAAGAAATGAGAGTAATGAGAGAGAATTGTGAAAAAAGTCAACAACTTAGAAAACTGCTTAAGAAGTAAAATTTGTCAAATGGAAAAGGAGATACAAAAATTCACTGAAGAAAACAACTTTTTTTAAAGAGTACAATTAGCCAAGTGAAGAAGAAAGTACAAAAACTAATTGAGGAAAATAATACCTTAAAAGTTTAGCAAGTGGAAACTAATGACTCCATGAGATATCATGAATCCATCAAATTGAAAAGAATGAAAAAAAGTGGAAGAAAATGTAAAATACAACACAAAAATACAAAATATGATACAAAAAAAATGGGAAAAAACTGACCTGGAAAGTAGATCTAGGAAAGACAATATCAGAATCGTTGGACTACCTGAAAGCCATAATCAAAAGGAGGACCAGGAAATCATCTTTCAAGAAAGTATCAAGGCCCTGATGTCCTGTAAACAGAGGGCAAAATAAACACTGAAAGAATCCTAGAGGATTCTGGGAACATGGTGAAGTAGGTCAGTAAATTCCAAGCTCTCAAGTTTCCCCCCACAAAAGAGATAAAATAGCCCCTCGAGGAAGGGTAAAAAGAAAAATAAGAGTGGGGCAGAACAATGGTCCTTTTTGGACAATCAGAGAGAGAAAATCTGAAGAAAAATCCTAGGATGAGGTTTCGTTGCTATGAAGAGTAAACACTTCCAGGCTAGAGTTCACTTAAACAACAAGTGGCAAGACCTGGGATTAGCTGTGTTGTGAGGCTGCCTCAGTCCCAGCCACAGGAACTATTCACCTGTGACAGTGAGGGATGTTGGACATCTGAGCCAGGGAAGATTGAGGGAACTTCTGCTGACAAGGAGCACTAGACCCAACTGTGCTACCAAGACATGGCCTTGGGTAAGAAGGAACCAGCACATGCCCAATGCATGCAGAAGCAGTGGGATGGGGACTCTGCTGACTGTGGGAGCTTACAAGAGGCTGGAGGTCTTGGTTTTGGTTCTAGGCCAGAAAGGAGATGCAAAGGAGGATCTGAGGCCAGAGGCACCACCCTATAGTACTAGAGGTGATTACATAAACTAAGCTACTACAAATAAAAAAAATGTACAGGAATAGGAGAAAGAATTAAACCAGCTAGGTAGTGCAGTGGATAGAGCTCTGACCTTTGAGTCAAGAGGGCCTGAGTTCAAATCCAGCCTCAGAAACTTGATACTTACTAGCTGTATGACCATGGGCAAGTGACTTAGCTCCAACTACCTCACCAAAAACCAAAAACAAAAAAACAAAAAAACCAAAACTCATAAAGAGTTACTATGGGAATAGAGAACACTGGGATTCATCTTCAGAGTAGGACACTAAAGCAAAGAAACCTCTTCTACCCCAAAAAGTAATGTCAAATGGCACCTGCTCCACAAGAATTCATAGAAGAGCTTTAAAAAGACTTTAAAAATCAAATGAGAGAGATTAAGGAAAAATAAAAACAAATAAAAACAAACCAAGAAAAACAAGAAGATTATGAAAAGAAAGTAAACCAATTAATAAAAGAGATCTAGAATCTTAAGGAAGAAAATGACTCTTTGAAAATCTGAATTAGGCAAGGGGAAAGGAAAGAAGTTATAAGACAGCAAGAAATAATAAAACAAAACATAAAGAATGAATAGAAGAGAATATGAAACATAAGAAAAAACAATTTGTATGGAGAACAGATCAAGAAGAAAAAACATAAGAATAATCAGACTACCTGAAAGCTATGGTCAAAAAAAGAATCATGATACAATAATACAAGAAATGATTAAAGAAAATTGTCCTGCAACATTAGTGTAAGAGGGGAAAGAAGAATGAGGGGGAAATCCAGTGATCACCACCTGAAAGAGATCCTATGAAGAAAACCCACAGGAAAATTATGGTTAAATCCAAAATGCTCAGCTCAAGGATAAAGTATTATGAGCAAGAAGAAAAAAAAACGATTTAAATATGGCAGTGCCACAATTACAATCAAACAAGACCTAGTGGCAATGACATTAAAAGACTGCAGATTTTAGAACACTATATGTTGAAGAGCAAAAGAACTGGGATTCCAAATGAAAATATCATATGCAGCAAAGGTAAACATAATCTTGAATGAAAAAAGTACACTTAATGAATTGTCTGACTTTCAGGACTTTGTTTAAAAAAAATACACTTAATAGAAGATTTGACATACAAAAGCCAAGAGAAATATAAGGTATATACCAAAGACTAATTATAAGGGACTCAATGGACAGACTGTTTATCTTTTATGTATGTAAAATATATGTCTAAGATTGTTATTAGCAATTGGGTAGTTTGTAAGAAAGATTGGGGTAGGCCAGAGTATGATATGACTTTAAAAAGTAAAACTGTTTAGGCATAACTAAAATGAGTAATTGTTTTGTACAAATGAGATGTGAAAGGAAGACCTGACACAGAGGAATTAGATGGGGGAGGAGAGCTGTTGGTTCTAGAAACCTACTTTCATGGGGAATGGGTTCAAAAAGTAACACTACATATATATGTAGAAGAGTATAAAAGTCTTCTAAATTCAGAAAGAAATAAAATGCTAAGGGGATGAAGGTGAGAGGATAAGGGAGGGCTCTCTAGAGGGGAGGGTAATGGAATAGGTTAAAGGGCATATAGAAAGATGTTTAGATTTATGAGAATGGGAGGATAAGTGAGGGAACCTCAGAGGGTGGTAGGTTAAGTAATAGGAGGTGAAGGTAGTGGATAGAAGTGAAGCAGGGGAGTCAGGAGGGATAGAAAATAAGAGATACACAAAAACATAAAACAAAGATAAGGAGTAGGATTTGTTAGGGAAAATATATGCTTATGTATGTATGTATGTGTATATGAGTACATAGATATCTCTATATAAATATATCCATATTTAATTGTATCCTTCTGGAAGGGGAGGGGGAGGAAGTGGGGAAAAAGAACAAAGTAAAAAGTACACAGCAGGGAACAAAAGAAAACTTACAAGGAAGCAGAGAAAAGATGGATAGCTGTCTACACAAGGTATAGTACTTATTACATATACTTTCTTGAAATGGAAATTTATTTCTATATATTTTGAATCCTTTCTTACATTCTGCTGTGCATATGACATGTTTTTTTCTTTTCTTATTTTGTATTTAAGTTTTAATATTTAAATTTACAGTAGTTTTTTTTCTTTTCTTATTGTATAATTGTTTTAGAAAAATAAAATTAAAAAAGAAAAAAGAAAGAAAGAATCCATCGATCACCTCAAAAGAGATCCCAAAATAAAACTCCAAGGAACATTATAGCCAAATTAGGTCAAGAGGAAAATACTACAAGTGGCCACATAGAAACAATTCAAATATTGGGGACTCACAATCAGGATCACACAGGACCTGACAGCTGCAACATTAAAAGATCAGAGATCATGAAATAGGATAATCTGGAAGGCAAAGGAGCCAGGACTACAAATAACAATCATTTACCCAGCAAAATTAAGCATAATACATCAAGGGGGAAAATGGTTATTTAATGAAATGGAAGGATTTCAAGCCTTCATAAACAGAAGACTAGAACTAAACCAAAACGTTGACCTCTGACATGAAGACACAAGAGAAGCAGATACAGGTAAAAAGGGAAAAGAAAATATAAGGGATTCAATAGAGCTAAACTGTTTACATCCTTAAAAGGGAAGATGATGCTTGCAATTCATAAAAATTGCATTATTAATAGCACAGGTAGAAGGAATATACATAGATAGAAGGTATGGGTATAAGGTGAATTTGAGGGAATGACATAAAAAATTAAGAGATGAGAAAGAGGAATATAATGCATGCAAAAAGAAGGGAGAGGTAGAATGGGGTAAATTATCTCACATGAAGAGGCAGAAAGACCTATTACAGTAGAGGGGAAGTTGGGAGGGAGGACAATGAGCATTGCTAGAACCTTACTCTCATCAGTATTGGTTTAAAGAGAGAATAATATACACAATCAGTTGAATATAGAAATCTGTCTTCTCCAACAGGGAACTAGGAGGGGAGTAGATCAAATAAAATGGGGATTGAGACTGACAGAAGGGAGGGAAGATCATGGGAGGTGTAAGACAGAATCAAAACACTGGTGAGGAGGGAAAGGTTGAAAGGAGAAAGAGGACAAACAGGAGGAAGAATAGGATGGAGCAAAATACACAGACAGTAAACATAACTGTAAATGTGAATGGGATGACCTCTCCCATAAAATGAAAGTGGATAGTGGAGTGGATCAAAAAAACAGAAACCTACAATGTTGCTTACAAGAAACGTATTGAAGGAGAGAGAGATACACAGAGTAAAGGCAAGTGGCTGGAGTAGAATCTATTATGCTTCAGCTGAAGTAAAAAAAAAAGCAGGGTTAACAATCTTGGTCTTAAACAAAGTAAAAGCAAAAATAGACCCAATTAAAAGAGACAAGGAAGGAAACTACATCTTGCTAAAAGGTACCATAGACAATGAAGCAATCACATTAGAAAATCAAGGAATAGTCTATTTGTCAGATCTATGGATATGGGAAAAATTCATGACCAAACAAGAGAGAGAGTTACAAAATGTAGAATAGGTAATTTTGATTATATTAAATTAAAAAGCTTTTGTACAAACAAAAGCAATGCAATCAAAATTAGAAAGAAAGCAGAAAGCTGGGAAATAATCTTTACAGCGAGTGTCTCTGATGAAGGCCTCATTTCTCAAATATATAGAGAACTGAGTCAAATTTATAAGAATACAAGTCATCCCCCAATTCATAAATAATCAAATCTATGAGCAGGCATTTTTTCAGATGAAGAAATCAAAGTTATCTATAGGCATATGAAGAAGTGCTCTAAATCACTTTTGATTAGAGAAATGCAAATTTAAACACCTCTGAAATACCACCTCACACCAATCAGATTGGCTAATATGACAAAAAAAAGGTAGATGATAAGTGTTGGAGAGGATGTGGGAAAATTGGGACACTAATGCACTGTTGGTGGAGTTGTGAACTGATCCAACTATTCTGGAGAGGAATTTGGAACTATGCCCAAAGGGCAACCAAACTGTGCTTACCCTCTCATCCAGCAATACCACTTCCAGGTCTGTGTCCCAAAGAGATCATGAAAAGGGGAAAGGACTACATGTGCAAAAATATTTATAGCATCCCTTTTCATGGTGGCAAAATAATGGAAACTGAAGGGATACTCATCAATTGGGGAATGGTTGAACAAGATGTTGTATATGAATGTAATAGAACACTACTGGGCAATAAGAAACGAAGAACAGGCAGATTTAAGAAAAATCTGGAAAGACTTGTATAATCTGACACAAAGTGAAATGAGCAAAACCAGGAAAATATTGTACACAGTATCAGCAACATTATGTGATGATCAACTATGAATGACTCAACTCTTCTCAGCAACACAATGATCCAAGACAAGCACAAAGGACTTATGAAGGAAAATACTATCTACATCCAGATAAAGAACTAATGGACTCTGAATGCAGATCAAAGCATGTTTTTTTCACTTTACTCTTTTTCATAGTCTTTTTTTTTTCTTTTGATCTGTTTCTTCCAGAACTGTGATGAATAAAGAAGTATGTTTTACATGATAGCATATGTATGAAATATATCAAATTGTCCACCATTTTTGGAAGATGGGAGGGGAGGAAGGGAGCAAGAAAAATTTGGAACTCAAAATCTTATAGAAATGAACACTAAAAATTTTCTTGATATGCAATTAGGGAAAAAATAAAATACTACTTTAAAAAGAAAAAAAATCATTGTTAATAACTGAGAAAAAATAAACTCTGAATGACTTTTGCCCATATCTAGTCCTGGGATACCTTTCCTATTTACTAATTTTTTTTCATTTAAAAAAATACACAATAAGAAAAGAAAAAGAAACATATTGTAAACTTCAATATTGAAACTTAAATGCAAAATAAAGAAAGGGGAAAAAAGCATTGCCATGTGCACAGCAGAACATAAGACGGGATTCAAAATATACAGCAATAAATTTCCATTTCAGGAAAGCCTATATAATAAATGCTATGCATCATGTTCAGAGCTGTCCATCTTTTCTTTTCTTCTTTGTAAGTTTTCATTTGTTCTATGTTAGGCACTTTTTACTTTGGTCTTTTTTTCCCTCTGCCTCCTGCCACCCCCTTCCCCGAAACAGGCTACAATATATATACATACACATATATACATACATACACACATACATACACATATGTACATATATACACATATAAACATATACATACATACACACTTACATGCACCCACTTACACATGCATATACTCATATATAGACATACGCATTAATATGCATCTATGTAAGACCATACTATACTTGCTTGCCCTCTGTTTATCTCAGGGTGGATAACCTTTTCCTTCATAAGTCCAAGTCTTTCCATATATTTCCAAGTTCATCTTTTCCTATACCACAGCAATATTCCAACCTTAGACTGTCTATTTATTTTAAATAGTTCAAAGCAACATTGATGAATATGGTTGACACAGTATAGTTTCCTTATTTTTCTCTTTTGATTAAATCTATTTTAGCCTTAACATTGTCCAAGATCATGATTCCCACCCCTCTTCCTTTTTCCCTAACAATTTCTATTGCTGATCTTTATAGATTTCCTATCTCTACTCCTCTATTTTACTTCTACCCATTACCTTGCACTCTTATTACCTAACCAACCCTCTCCCAAGATCCCTCCCTTGTCCTCCCATTCCCAGTAATCTAAATATCCCTCTATATCCCCCTTATCCTATTGCCTTACCCTCACCTCCAAAAATCCATCCTGTATCCTCTTCCCCCTCCCTATACCCTTAACCTTTTATTTTTTTCTGAATATAGAAGATTTTTAAACCCTTCTAGATGTATATGTATTGTTCCCTCTTAAACCCATTCCCAATGAAAGTAGAGTTTGAGAACTACCAACCCTCTTCAGTTCTTCCTCTTGCTCTTCATTTGTATGAGATAATTATTCATTTTACCTGTAACTAAATGGTTATACTTTTAAAAAAATCATATCACACTCTGTTCTACCCCAATCTTTCTTATGGACTATGCAATTACTAATAAAAATCATAGACATCTGTTTAACATTTCTTCATATAAAAAGTAAACAGTCTGTCCTTATTGAGTCCCTTGGAATTAGTCTTTGGTATGTACCTTATATTTTTCTTGGCTCTTGTATGTCAAATCTTCTATTAAATTTTTTTTTAAACAATATCCTGAAAGTCTGGCAATTCATTAAATATCCATTTTTTTTTGTTCAGGATTATGCTTAACTAAGGTGGGTATGAAATTTTCTGCCACAATCCCAATTCTTTTGTTTTTCAATATATAGTGTTCCAAGACCTGTGCTCTTTTAGTGTAGCTGCTGCTAGGTCTTGTGTGATTCTAATTGTGGCACCACTATATTTAAATTGTTTTTTCTTGTTGTTCATATTTTCTCCTTGAGCTGGGGATTTAGAAATTTGACTGTGATATTACTGCAGGTTTTCCTAATAGGATCTCTTTCAAGTGGTGTTTGATGATTTTTTGCATTTCTACTTTCCCCACTTGTTCTAACACTTCAGGACTATTTTCTTTAATTATTTCTTATGTTATTGCATCGAGATTCTTTTTTTATCATAACTTTTAAGTATTCCAATTATTCTTATGTTTTCTGTTCTCCAAATCAGTGCTTTTTCTTATAAGATGTTTCACATTCTCTTCTATTTATTCATTTTTTATATTTTGCTTTATTATTTGTTGTTCTCATAACTTTACTTGCTTTCCCTTGCCAATTCTGGTTTTCAAGTTGTTTTCTTCCTTAAGATTCTGGATCTCCTTTTCTAATTGGTTGACTTTCTTTTCATAATCTTCTTGTTTTTCTTGGATTGTTCTTATTTGTTTTTATTTTTCCTTAATTTCTCTCATTTGATTTTTTAAATCTCTTCAAAGTTCTTCTATGAATTCTTTTGGGGCAGGTGACCATTTGATGTTAATCTTTGTGGTAGGAGAGGCTATTTTTACTTCATAAATATCCTTCAATGAAGAGTAACCCTGGTCTTCTCTATTCCCATAATAACTTTCTGTGGTTGGATTTTTTTCTCCTTTGCCTGCTTTTTAAAAAAAAAAAATTTATAGCAGCTAATGTTTTGCAATCACCTCTATTCCTGGCGTATGGGAGATGGTGCCTCTGGCCTGAGATCCTCTTTCAGTTCTTCTCTGTAGCTGGGAACTGAAACCAAGAATTGTAGCCTCCTGTAAATGCCCACAGCCTACAGAGTCCCCACCCCACTGCTTCTGCACTAACTTGGCATGTGCTGGTTCCTCCTTACTCCGGGTCATGTCTTGGCAGCACAACTAGGTCTGGCATTCCTTATCAGCCAAGGTTCACTCAATGTTCCCTGGCTCAGACACCCAACTCCACTCACTGTCTGGGAGGTGAAAGTTCCTGTAGCTGGGGTGGAGGTCACCTCTCAACCCACCTAACCCCAGGGCTTCTTGCTTGCCTGTTCAGAGGAACTAGTCTAGAGGTGTTTACTCTTCACAGGGACCAAACCTCAGTCCTGGGATTTTTCTTCAGATCTTCTCTGATTGTCTAAGGAGGACCACAGTTTAGCCCCAATTCTTGTTTATGTTTAACCACTCTATGTTCACCCTGAGGTGCTATTTTATCTCATTTGTGGGGAAAATATAGAGAGCTTGGAATTTTCTGACCTCTTCCACCATCTTTCCAGGATCTTCTCTATTCTTAACTATTTTTGCATGTCTTTGTTCATACTTTGTTTTAAAAATCATTATCCATGATTTATTTAGCAGTCACATTTGCAAATTCTTTAACTAACCATAAATTGTATCCAGGCCTTGTGACTTAAATTCATTGATGTTTTTCCACTTATTTAGATATGACTTTATTTGTGTGATAAGTGTTTTGTAATTGTGTTCATATAGTTCCTGGCTTTGTTTCAGGAGGTAGACTCCTAAATATTTTATAATGTCTACAGTAGCTTTAAATGGAATTTTTCTTTCTATCTCTTGCTGTTGGGCTTTGTTGGTAATATACAGAAATGCCAATGATTTATGTGAATTTATTTTATAGCCTGTAACCTTGCTAAAGTTGTTTATTATTTCAAGTAGTTTTTTTACTTGATTCTCTAGGATTCTCTAAGTATATCATCATTATCATCTGCAAAGAATGATAGCTTTGTTTCTTCTTTGCCAATTCTAAGTCCTTCAATTTCTTTTCTTCTCTTATTGCTAAAGCTAACGTTTCCAGTACAATATTGAACAACAGTGGTGATAATTGACATCCTTGTTTCACCCCTGATTTTATTGGAAATGCTTCTGACTTATCCCCATTACATATGATGCTTGGTGAAGGTTTTAGGTAGATGCTATTTATTATTTTAAGGAAGACTCCATTTATTCCTATGCTCTCTAATGTTTTTAATAGGAATAGGTGTTGTATTTTGTCGAAAACTTTTCCTGCATCTATTGAGATGATCATGTGGTTTCTGTTAGTTTTGGTGTTGATATGATCAATTATGCTGATAGTTTTCCTAATATTGAACCAGCCCTGCATTCCTGGTATAAATCCTACCTGGTCATAGTGTATTATTCTTGTGATAAGTTTCTGTAATCTATTTGCTAATATTTTATTTAAAATTTTTGCATCTATATTCATTAGGGAAATTGGTCTATAATTTTCTTTTTCTGTTTTGACTCTTCCAGGTTTAGGTATCAGCACCATATTTGTATCATAAAAAGAATTTGGTATGACTCCTTCTTCACCTATTTTCCCAAATAGTCTATGTAGTATTGGAATTAATTGTTCTTTAAATGTTTGATAGAATTTGCTTGTAAATCTATCTGACCCTGGAGATTTTTTCCTAGGGAGTTGATTAATGGCTTGTTAAATTTCTTTTTCTGAGACAGGGTTATTTAAGTATTTTTCTTCCTCTTCCTTAGTGGTGGATTTGCCCTTTTCATTTTTGATACTGGTAATTTGGTTCTCTTCTTTCTTTTTTTTAAATTAAATTGACCAAAGGTTTATCTATTTTATTGGTTTTTTCGTAACACCAGCTCTTAATTTTATTTATTAGTTCAGTAGTTTTCTTCATTTCTCCTTTGCTTTTCAATATTTCTAATTTGGTGTTTAATTGAGGATTTTTAATTTGTTCTTTTACTAGTTTTTTTAGTTGTATTCTCAATTTATTGATCTCCTCTTTTTCTATTTTATTCATACAGGCATTTAGAGATAAAAAAAAACTTTCCCTAGAACTGCTTTAGCTGCATCCCGTAAGTTTTGGTATGTTTTCACATTATTGTCATTCTCTTGAATAAAGTTATTGATTGTTTCTATGATTTGTTGTTTGACCCAATCTTTTTTAGGATTAGATTATTTAGTTTCCAATTATTTTTTAGTCTTTCAATCTTTCCATGGCCCTTTATTACATATAATTTTTATTGCATCATGATCTGAAAAGTTAGCATTCAATATTTCTGCCTTTCTGCATTGGATTGTGAGGTTTTTATGCCCTAGTACATGGTCAATTTTTGTGTATGTGCCATGTACTGCCAAGAAAAAAAAAAGTATATTCCTTTCTATTCCCATTCAATTTTCTGCAGAGGTCTTTCATACCTAACTTTTCTAATATTCTAATCACCTCCTTAACTTCTTTCTTATTTATTTTGTGGTTAGATTTATCTAGTTCAGAGAGCGGGAAGTTGAGGTCCCCCACTAGTATAGTTTTGTTGTCTATTTCTTCCTATAACTCCCTGAACTTCTCCTCTAAGAATTTGGATGCTATACCATTTGGTGCATATATGTTTAGTAATGATATTACTTCATTGTCTATGGTGCCTTTTAGCAGTACGTGGTTTCCTTTCTTATCTCTTTTGATAAGATTTATTTTTGCTTTTGCTTTGTCTGAGATCAAGATTGCTACCCCCTGCTTTTTTTACTTCAGTTGAAGCATAATATATTCTGCTCCAGCCTTTTACCTTTACCCTGTGTGTGTTGCTCTTTTTCAAATGTGTTTCCTATAAAAAACATATGGTAGGATTATGGTTTTTAATCCATTCTATTATCTGCTTTCGCTTTTTAGGAGAATTCATCCCATTCACATTCACAGTTATGATTACTATCTATGTCTTTCTCTCCATCTTTTTCTCCCCCTGTCTATGCTTTTCTTTCTCCTTTCTCCCTTTCCCTCCTCACTAGTGTTTTGCTTTTGACCACCATTTCCCTCAGTCCCACCTCCTTTCTATTAGCCCCTTTTCTTCCCCTTTACCCTTACTACTTCTTCCTTCCCTTCTATTCCTCTTTCCCCTTTTCCTTCCTACCACCTATAGGGATAGTTATATTTCTATACCTAACTGATTATGTTATTCCCTTCTTGAGTCAAATCTGATGAGTGTAAGGTTCAGACAATGCTCATCTCCCTGCCTTCTTTCCCTCTGCTGTAATAGGTGTTTGTGCCTTTTCCTGTAATATAATTTACCCTTCTCTGCCTTCTTCTTTCCTTTTGTCTCAGTACATTTTCTTAGATCAGATTAATCCACTTACTTGGATCCATTTAACCCACTTGATTAGATTTTTTTTATCATTACATCAAAGTCAACTTATATCCACCTCCTTTATGTATACCCCTTGAACATGGTGTAATAACAATACAGTTCTCAAGAGTAACAAGTGTCATCTTTACTTGTATGGATGCAAACAGTTTGTTCCTTTAACAACATGTTGTATTTTTCTGTACCGTTTACCTTTTTATGTCTCTCTTGAGTGTTGTATTTGAAGATCAAATTTTCTGTTGAGCTCTGGTCCTTTTTTTTACCATGAAGGTTTGGAAGTCTCCTATTTCATTGAATATCCATCTCCTCCCCTGAAAGATCATGCTTATTTTCACTGGGGAATTGATCCTTGTTGTAATCCAAGCTCCTTTGCCTTATGGAATATTATATTCCACGTCCTATGGTCTTTTAATGTAGAAGCTGCAAGGTCCTGTGTAATCCTGACTGTGGTGCCATGATATTTAAATTGCTCTTTTCTGGCAGCTTACCTGGTGTTGGGCTGGAATCAGCAAGGATGGAACTCTAGGGAAACTCTAGGTTGCCTGCTTTTCCTTTCCTTTCACTTTCTTCTGCTCCTTTCAGATGGATGGTGCAGGGTGTTTATCTGTACGCAGCCCTTTGTAGTGCTGCTTCCTGTATTTTTGCTGAGGCACTGGGAGACCCATTTGCTGTAGAATGCTAAGGCACCTGGTGGGTTTCCATGCTCGTTTCCACTGGTTCCCCAGCCCTCACTGAGGCACTGTGGGGTCCAGGTGTTGGTGTTTGCCAGCTCCTCCACCTAGGTTTCAGGATCTCCTCCTGGTATGCTGAGGTGGGGTTTTCCCTAGCTTGCTGGGACACCTCCTTTCTGTACTGATTCCCTTCCCCAGGGCAAGAGGGGCCTTTCTCTTTAATCCCTCCAGCTACCTGGGCTACAGGACTGCTGCATCCTGTCTTTCTTCTGGTTCAGCTGTTCCAGGGTTTCTCTTTTGGCTATATTTTCTGGGTTTTCAGAGGTTAATATGGGAGGGTAAGAACTACTTACCTCTTACTCTGCCATCTTGGCTCCTGGAAGTGGAACTCCCCCTTAAATTCATTTGAGCTGTTTAGAACTCATTTGCTAACTCCTGAGTTAGATTTAATTTATATTTTTGTCTGAATATTATTCCTTTATAGAGAAAATATAAAGAAAATGGGAATAGGGTAGCTCTGCTTTCTTTGACTACTGTGATCATCCCATCTATCCTTTCTTTGATCTTCCTTTTTAATCCAACATTGGTTAAATTGCATATGTGTATACACACACTCACACACACACACACACACACACACACACACACACACACCCTCCTACACTTATCTTGACCTCAGTTCATTCTGGGTTTTTTTTACCCTGATAACACTTAAATAGAATTATGTGATTCTTCTCTCTTTACCTCATTGACCTTTTCATGCTTTATTCTGTATATGTCATTTTAAAATGTAAGTTGGATAGAGAATTCCTTTTGTATCTTTTAGTCTTTCTAAACAGCCTCCCTTTTTCTTAGTCATCAGAATTATATTTTGGCAGAGGTCCATAGGTAGGGACTGAGCCTTGAGTCACATGTTCTAGACAAAAAAGCTTAAAATGTAAAAGTAATAGCTGGAATGCTGGGTAATGGACAGCCATCTGTCTCATGGCACTGACTCCTGACAAAGGTAACCTGGAAAAAAATACAAAGTTTTCAAAAATAAAATTATGAAAACACAAAAGTATAGTTCTGATGAGTAAGAAAAGAAGAGGCTGAGGGAAGAGATTAACAGATATAAAATGAATTCATTATCCAACTTACATTTTAAAAAAGCATATGAAGAAACATAAGGCAAAAAGGATGGGTCATTAAAGATAAAGAGAGAAGAGTCGTGTATTTCTATAAGAGAGGTAAATCAGGAGAGCTAAAGGCCAGAATGAACTGGGGCAAAGGTTGTGTGTATGTGTATATGTATGTATGTGTGTGTGTGTGTGTGTGTGTGTGTGTGTGTATGCACATGTGCAAGTGTTGATGTGTTTAACCTATGTCGAATTAAATAGAAAGATCAAAATACGGGTAGGTGGGATAATCACAATGGTCAAAGGAAAGAAAGCTACATAATCCCTATTTTGTTGATGTTTTCTCTATAAAGGAGAACAATCTGCATGCTGAATTAGGAACTAAAGTGAATCACTTACAACCCTTGAATTCTATAATTGTGTGATTCTGTGCCTCATTTCAGGGATCATCCCTACAAAATAATAGTGAGACTGATAAGAACATAAACATATTTTTCTTTAATGTTCTAGCTTTTCAAAGTATTTTTACCAATGTTATTTCATTGAACCTTTAAAAATCCCATATGGCAGGCAAGGCAAATGTTATTATACCTTTTCATAGATAAGGAAAGTAATGCTCAGTAAGGCTTTGACTTACCCACACAGACAGAATGTGGCAAATGTAGGATTTTAACTCAAGACTCCAGATTGCAGTGGAGGTTGGGGGAGGACATGGGAAGTGGGCAGTAATGAAAGATGGGAATACTTGCATGTGACATTTGAGAGCAAGATTATTGGAGATAATGCCAGAGGAACCCAAAGAAATGGTTCCCAATGCCATGACCCTGTTGATATCATGTGCTTCATAAGGAAAAACAAGATGAGTTAATTTTATACATGATAGTTAACCTCAGCAATTCAGTTTGCCCCGGCACCTGCTGAAGTAGTCCCTGTCATGTCTAAGGGGTAAATAATAAATAATATTCTGTTTGTCCCAGAAGGTGTAGAAACTAGACAGTGGAGTTTCAAGATAATAATAGGAAAATGGTTCCTTATCCATCAATGTTGCAAATGAGCTCTAAGCTGATTTAATTGTTGTTCAGTTGTTTCAGTTGTGTCTGTCTTTGTAACCCCATTTGGATTTTTAAAAAAAAAATTGGCAAAGACACTGGAGTAGTTTGCTATTTCCTTCTTCAACTCATTTTTACAAATGAAGAACTAAGATGAATGTCAAGTGACTTGCCCAGGACCAGACACCTAGTAAGCATCTTAGACTGGATTTTTACTCATGAAGATGAATCTTCTTGATTATAAGCCCAGTGCTCTATTCACTGTACCGCCTAGCTGCTCATAACTATAACTAAGCTGAATTATCATTAACAGATGAATTATATCCTATGTACTATTCATCACAGATGAATAGTATCACTTAATTTAACTTTAGTTAAATTATCCAAAGGAGGCAGCTAGATGGTTCAGTGGATGGAGTTCTGGGCCTGGAGTCCAAAAGACCTGAGTTCAAATCCTGCCTCAAACATGATCTGTGTGGCCCTGGACATGTTGTTTAACCACTGTTTGCCTTAATTTATTGGAAAAGGAAACAGCAAACCACTCCAGTATTTTTGTGGAGAAGACCCCATATCAGGTCACTAAGAGTGAGATACAATTGACTGAATGACTGAAAGAATCCCTGAATTTATCTACAATAATAGGGATAGATAGACTATTTATTCTGTAGTTTAATGAGTCTGCACTACCTTTTACAAATCTGTGGAGGTACTGAGGCTAAGGATAATTTCCACAAAAAACAATAGAAGAAATTTAATGGTCAGACACATCACCAACAATGAGTCTACCACAACTGTGTCTAGGATGAAAAGAACATAGCAGCAGCAGTTTCATGTTTTGGGGAGGAAGCTAATCAATAGGACAAAAATAATGATATTAATACTTTTTATTCCTTTGGCATTTGGACTTTTGGGGTCAGATAGGGTTAATGGAGATAATGCAGAGAGGCATGGAAACTGTTACCAGAGCTAGAGAAAAACAAACAAAGTTTTGGCAGTTACCATTATTGCCATGTATCTAAAGGAGGCCCTGGGAGTGAGGTAAAAGGTGGTACTGGGGAGGCCAGCACAGTTAAGAGACCTGATCTTGAAGCAGAGAATGCTGGGTATTATGAGTTCTGTTCAACTGGTGAGGTCAGCAAAACAGCTTTGTCCTTTTTGGTTCATGATTTTAAAACATGTAGCTCATACCAGTTCCATCCATTCCTTTATAGAAATAGTGCTCATGTGTGGTATGGATTGTTCCCCATCTTCGCCAAAAAATCTAGGAGGGAAATGGGCACAGGGCAAGGAAAAGGAGATGGTTAAAGGCAATTTTAGCCATGCAAGAGTGTTTGGTCTAGCTTCCTTTTTACTTTGTTCTCTGAATAAACTATGGTAAATCTCTGAGTCTATGAATACACTGGGGAATGGTATAAGAAAATATAATCCATCAGTGGGCCTAGGCTAACTATAAACAGCAAATTTTATATTTTAATATTTTGAACAAGGTTCCAAGTCATCTCCAGGGTTAAATTAGGACCTTGCCAGGGAGAGATAAGTCAAAGATGTTCTTATGCCATTGTGGCCCCAGCGGATTGGCAATGTAGAGTTTTCTGTTCTCCCTGTGGACACTGGAGAAGCTACTCATTACATGCATTAGAGAGTAGACAAAGCCCACGCTAGTAGTTCAAGTAGACTGGCATTTGTTGGGCAATTCAGATGTTGCACTCAGCTAACTAAACTCCCTTGGTACATGATTAATACTGTGGCCTGCTCTATTTCCTTAGGCTTAAAGAAAATAGCACCCAAACCACATAACTGAAGGGTCCTGGGTAGAGAGCCATGTCATCCTTGTAGAAATCATCATTTATTTCTTCTTGTGTGTGGGGTTCCTCATACCAAACATGCTGTGCAATTATGATATGTGAAGATTAGGGTTGTGTTTGACTATGCCTGCTATATCACCAAAAATATGAATGCTTTGAAGAGAGTCACACAGAGAGGAATGGGAAACAATAGACACTGTGGACGAGTAGGAGGAGAGTCTTAGAGAAGTAAGATGAAGCTACTCATGAGTAATCCATCTCCACTGTCATTAATGAAGGACTTGGGGGTCCCTTTCATGCCACTGGTTCCAGGAATGCAGCCATTTCTATATGCCCTCTCTCCTGCTCCCACTCCCCCACCCAAGCATCCAATCTCTGTAGTCTTCAGCATGACAAAGATCCACGGAGAAGAAAGAACTACAAACAAGGTAAGGTGACGAATAAGATGAACACAGATGAGTAGATGTTTGCTTTGTCTGGCTTTGGAAACATGTCACTGATTTCATTCAGACTGAATATATTCTTCCAGCCTCATGCCCTAACTCCAGTCCATTCTGAGTCCAGGATTTCTTTTGCCTGGCTCTCTGGAAAGCCTATATTCTCTCTCAGTTTAAGCTGAGTTTATCCTTCCATGGGTGGCCAAAAATAATGTCTTCTTCTCAGATTCCAACAACTATCAATAACAACTAACATTTAAGTAGTATTTTGAAGTTTGTACAATGTTTTCTCAAAATCATATTGTTTAGACAGTTTAAATGGCATATACAGATTCACATACCTTATTATATCATAATAAATATCAGATCAGGGATCGAACCCATGTCTCTTCTGTTTTTTGTTTTTTTTTTTTGTTTGTTTGTTTTTTGGCAATTGGGGTTAAGTGACTTGCCCAGAGTCACACAGCTAGTGTCAAGTGTTTGGTCTGAGGCCGGATTTGAACTCAGGTCCTCCTGAATTCAGGGCCGGTGCTGTATCCACTGTGCCACCTAGCTGCCCCACTCAGATCCCTTCTGACTAGGTCTAACATTATTTTTTTTATATCACTCATGTATTTTGCAGTCTTTCTTTGTTTTCTTATCTTTTCGTGGAACTAAGGTGTCTCTCATGAGTCCCTCATGTTCTTTACCCCTCTTTTTCTATATTGCCTTCCTAGAAACTCCAGAACTTACTTTCCTAATACTTCAACCTCCTGGCTCTACCAATTCATCACCACCAGGCTAAAAAATCTCCAGTCACTATTCCTATTTTCAGAGGTGGGAATTGTCCTTTGGAGTCTCATAGCCTTGGAATTAAAGCACTTGGAGATGGGGAGGAGAAACCATTAGATCCCTGAAACATCTGTTCTTTCTCTCCCTTTTCCCTCCTGAATGACTTCCCTTTAAAGCCTACTTTAACTATCACCTCCTACAGGAAACCTTCCTTCATCCTCACAGGTGGTAGTAATATAATAATAGCTAACATTTATATAGCACATTAAGGTTTATAAAACACTATGCACATTGCCCTTCTAACAACCCTGTAGGTGGGTGCTATTATGATTCCCACTTTACAAATGAGAAAATCAAAGGACTGAGAAAGGTCAATGTCTTGTTCAGTGCCACACAACTTTAGACATTCAAGTAGTTTATTCTGCAACTCTCAAAGGTACTTATATTATATTTTATTTTCCTGCATTTGTTTCTTATCTCCATACTATACTATAAGCTCTACAGGCCGAGGATCATGTTGTAGCAATGATTTTTACCCTCCAGCCTAGGGTCTAGCAGTAGTCACTAAAATGATTCTTGAATTAATAAATTGATAGAAAATTGAAAAGGGAGAAGATGTTGAGGATGAATTAGAGAGGCTCAAAGACATCACTTTGGGAAATAGTTTCAGGAAGAAACAGTTGAGGTAGATAACCCCTCCACAACCATACCCCCATATGCTTCCTTTACAGATGTCTACCAGTTTGTCTATGATAACCTGGCATGATTTTAATACCACTAACTCCTCAGTAGCTGGGGATAAAGAAGGATTGATGCTAAAATTAACCCTCTGTACAACTGAAATGGAAAAAAAAATAGGTCTATTACATTTGTTTTTGTTTTTTAACCAAGGGGAAATATTCCTGTCTCAGAGAGAGCCACTGTCTTATCTACATAGAGTTACATGAATTGACTTCTGGAGGGGTGAGTTTGCCATCGGGCTGTGCTGTATTGCCACATTTTGGTCCAAAAGCATTCCCATTTCCTTAGAAGAAAAAAGAATTGAAACTCAAGCAAAGGAAAGAGCAAGTAATAGAACATCATTTTATTGGCATCATGTCCCAACACCGAATACCAAAGGAAGGGGCAGAAACAGGGCTTAGGTGCCTTTAGCTGTTGGCAGCAATAGTTGCTTCAATCCAGTCCGAGTACTTGCAGACTTTGGTATAGACACCAGGCTTATTCTTCAGGGCACAACCATTGCCCCAGGAGACGATACCCTGGAGCTGTCTGTTACACACCACAGGGCCGCCCGAGTCACCCTGGGAATGGAGAACATGGAAGAGTGAGGAGAGGGAAACTAAGAGACTGCAACCCACACCTTAGTCTGAAGCTAGGAGTCATAGACTCAGACTTGGAAGAAATCTCAGAGGTCATCCAGCCCAATCCCTGACTCTATGGACATCTAGTCCTTCTGCAACATCATCTTCCATTGACCATTCCTGTTCCTCCAGTTCTTTAGGGCTATTCCCATTCAGCCCCACCTTCAACTCATCTGGAGATGTTTGAGAAGGTACTGGTGAGGACGTCCTTCCTCTTTTCTTTCTTTTCAGAGACATTGACCTTTCTCTTAACACTAATCTCTGTTGGGGTTAATGAAAGTGCTATTTTCTTCCACTTATGGAAAGGCAGAGCCTTACCTGGCAGGAATCCTTGCCACCCTCTAGGAAGCCGGCACAGACCATGTTTTCAGTGATCTTACCAGGATAGGAGGACTTACATTGGGCATCAGACAGAATGGGAGCATTCAAACACTGCAGAAGATCTGGGTAGTCAGCTGTGAAGAGAATGGGATTTGGAGGAGGATCAGAGCAGTTGTCAGACTAAAGAAGGAAGCACAGCTTACCTTACAGAGTGCTAAATCCTAAGATCAGAGTTGGGCGAAAGGGACTTGGGAACTTTAGTACAGAAAAGAGAAAATACTTTGTATCTCTCCTTCCTTTGACCTTCCATAATTCCCAGATATTTCTCATTATACATCTCATACTTCTCTATACGATGGTCATTTGTGTCATTGTTTCATCTCTTGTACTAGAAAGGCAGTGATGCCTAATGAATAGAGACATGGCCTTAGAACCAAGAAGATCTGCATCTAAATCTTGTTTCTGACACATACAGGCTATGTGACATGAGGCAGGCCTCTTAATTTCTTAGTGTTGTAAGCAATTCTCTCTAAGACTGTTAAATTTCAGAGATGGATCTGCTCTGCAGTGATAGAAGGGGGTCATCTCTCTGTGGAGCTCTCTTCTGCAGTCAAATCACTAATCCAGGCTCTATCTTTAGCCCTACTCAAATGTAACCTCCTTCAGGGAAGAACGCAGTTTATTCATGTCCATGTGGATTCTACAACACCTTGTATACAATAGTCACCTGAATGTGTTTGATGAGTGAATATTAGTATGAGGTCAAATTCTGAGGTGCAATAAGATGCTCCTGCCTTATTCCCACTGGAAATAGAATTTTAGTATTATTGTTTATTTAAGGCAGTCAAATTTTTGACAAATTTAGCATGTGCCTCTAGAAATAGAAAATGGACTTCTATAAAATTACAAAATGGGTTTCTAGTACATTACCCTGGATACTAAGGCAGCTAGGTGGTGCAGTGGGTAGAGTGCCAGGTCTGGATTCAGAAGACTCAACTTCTTGAGTTCAAATCTGGCCTCAGACACTTATTAGCTGTGTGACCCTAAGAATTTTTATTCATTTCAGTCATCTCTGACTTTTCATGACTCCATTTGGGGTTTTCTTGGCAGTGATCCTGGAGTAGTTTTCCATTTCCTTCTCCAGTTCATTTTACAGGTGAGGACACTGTGGCAAACAGGGTTAAGTGATTTGCCTAGGGTCACACAGCTAGTAAGTGTCTGAAGCCAGATTTGAACTCAGGATGATAAGTCTTCCTGATTCTAGGCCTGGCACTCTATCCATTGTGCCACCTAGATGCTCCCAAAAGAGAGGAAACTAGCTTTGTCTGAACAGCAGGTGTTAGGGTATAGATCTAAACAGAGAAGGGAGGTGAATCAGAAGTGAGACTAGAATGCCTGAGACCAGTGAAATAAAAAATTAGAAAATGTCTCTCCATCTTTGAAACTTGACTATTAAATGCTTCTGGATATCATTTTGACTAATTTTACTCTTTCCCCAAACTCTTTCATAAAGTTTCTACTTTTCAACAACGTAACATTTAATGGGAAGTAGGAAGTGACAGGAAAGTACTTTGGAGAGAGGCTAGTGTTAGTGTGATAGTCAAGAAGAAATGAATGTTTTGGAAAAACATCTTTGAAGTTTTTCTACATTACTTGCTCTCAGTGTCCAAGAAGTATTTATTTCTGTCATGGGCTTCCTGAGATCAGAAAAGGGTAGGAAAGATAAAGGCATATTATAGAAAACAGAAAGAAGAGAGAAACTGACCTAAGGTCAGGAGGTGTTGACCTAATGCGAAGGTATGGGACAAGGCAAAGTTACTCACCACCAAAGCTCAGAGTGTTGCCCCAACCAGAGATGAGACACTCAGTGCCTGCAGTTGCACAGGACTTGGGCAGCGAAATGGTAGCCACACGAGTGTTGATGACAGCTGGGGTTTTCAGCTTGATCAGCATGATGTCATTATCCACAGTCTTCCTGTTGTAGTTTGGGTGGCGGATAATCTTTTCTGCATCGATGAACTGTTCATTTCCCTCAAGGACCTCTATGTTATGCTCTCCCAGTCTCACCTGTATTTGACTGATGAAGAAAATTATTTTCAATACAGGATGTGACAGCAACGAGTACTCTGTTCTAAGAAATGGGTAGAAATCCTACCTAGGATTTTGTATCACTTTAAATGTAATATAAATAATGTATTCCTTCTACCTAGGATTCTGTAAAGCTTGGATCTCTTCAAATTTAATATAAATAACATATGTTGTGGAATTGTGTGTGTGTGTGTGTGTGTCTGCATCCAGTAGTACTGACTACAATTCTGCTGTATGGGGAAATGCAAAGGATGGGTGTAGATGTTGCAACCTCCCCACTTCTTGCCTTAGTGATAGGGTAGCATAAAGGAATGAAACATTCCTCCTAGACATTTGAAAACTGTGCATTCCTCCCAGCTCTCTGGGGGTTTGCTTACTGTGTATTACTCATTTTGAGCTATGTAACACCATGCTTAATATAGGAATTATCTTCTTTCCACTGTACCTTTAACCTTGCTCCTTTTTATCTCAGTCTGCAGTGTGGATGATGACTCTAACTTCTTTGAATTTCTTCTGTTCAAGCCAAATTGGGCCCATTGTCCTCTATGAGGGCTCCAAAAAGTACCATGGCTAGTTGGCTGTAGAACCCACCCTGGGGACAGCCCCAGTCCTATCACTTACGATTTGTAGCAATGAGCAGCTGACACCACCCACTGATCATTGATGAGGGAGCCACCGCAGATATGTTGGCCAAAATAATTCAGGGACGCTTGGTAGGGGAGGCTGTTTGCCTCACAGGTATGGCCCCCAACGATCTTATCATCATCATCAGTGGAGAAAGCAACTTGGGGGGAAATTTTAGAGAAGATAATTTAGCAGCATGTGAAGTCTAAGCCCTAGGGGTCATTTCTAGAATTTATCTTCTACAAAGTCCTTTCAAACTCTGAAGATCACTGCTATCATGACCATGGTTAGCATAATCAATAGCTCTGTGTCCCCATCTGTTTTTCTCTATGTCTCTCTGTTCCTATTTCTTTCATTATGTCTCTGTGTCTCTGTCTCTGTTTCTCTCCTTGTTTCTTTCTCTCTGCCTCTCTCTCTCTTCCTTGTTTATCTTTCTCTCATTCTTCAAGACTTAAAAAACGGGCAGTCTGAGAGGGGCCCCAGAATCATACATAAGCATATAAAAATGACAAGGAGTAAATACGACTTCACTTATCCAGGTTCTGTTAAGAACTCTTTTAAGTCCCATCTAGATGACAGGGTCCTCTACTCTCTTGGACATTCTTCTGCCCTTCCTTTCATGTCATATCAGCCTCTTGTAGCTTCTCCCTAAGCTGCATCCTGCATTGGGCTCTATCTTATTTTTCACAGGCTCTCCTCCATTCTACCTCCCTAGGTGAAAAACAGGGAAGAATATTCTTATTTTCACAGTCAGTAGAATCAATCAACAATCATTAATTAAGTACCTACTCTTCTTAGATCTGGAGTATGCAAAGATAAAAATGAAATATTTTCTTCCTTTAGGAAGCTCACATTTCATTACTTTGAATGTGATCCTGTCTTATCCAGTCTCCTTTCCTTTCTTATTCAGAGTAGCCTCCTCATTCACTGGTTTTCTCTTTTCTTTGACCCTATTGTTTTCCCACCCATTGATTTTTCTCACTTTCTCCTGTTTCCTTCCTTCCTGGTTTGTTCCCCCAGAAGTTTCATTTGCACATAGTTCCAGCTCTATCACTGCATGCAGAGGTTTGCTTACCAGAAGATCTTATCCTTGTGCATATTGGGGACTGACAGAGGTGAATGAAGTTGGGATTGACTTGGAAAAAGAAGCTAGAAAGGTTGGTAGGTGAAGAGACAAACTAGACAGATATGGGGGTGGGGGGAGTGGGGAAGAGCAATAACTGAAGAAGATAGAAGGATAGATTGAAAGGATGGACAGAATGTTCTTCAGGCGAGAGGTAGTAAGGGTTCTAAGATGATTAGGAGGGCTCACCAGCTGCTCCAACAAAAGCCAGGATCAGAAGAGGGTTCATGTTGACAGAGTTTGGTTGACTTTTGGATGGAGGCCCTCAGTTTTTTTTATATTCTTGTGGGGGTATTGAAAGTGTTTGCAAAGCAGAAGGTCACCTCTTTCTTCCCACCCACCCCACACACCTGCCACGTTTCCCTTCCCTACCATCTTGTGTCAGTTCTCCTACTTTTAACTTTTTCATAGATAAAGAGCTTTTAAATGATAAAGAAATTTCCATGGGCATTCCAAATATTAATACCTGTGAGAGTTAACTGAGTGGAGAGAATGGGAGTTTCTTTACAGGAGAATTGAGGGTTTCTCTGGTGGTCTATGCTCTTGCAGGATAAACTTGTGATGGTATAGATATTTGAAGGAGGGAGGAGGAGAAGGATGAGGAAGAGAAAAAGGTGCAGGAAGAGAGAGCACCAGTGTCCTCAGTCTCCCCACTCTACAAGCCCAACGTCTTGGTATTAAAGTGGTATGGGGAATATTATCTGACCATATCTAAACAGAACAAGAAGGAAGTTGTGGTTTGGTTTAGTAATAGATTCCTTTACTCAGGGCTCCTGGGGGTTCTATGAGTCACTCTGTTCATGTTTCTACCCCTAAACAGAAGGGGTATTGTCCTAGGACAAATTCTAGATCTTGAAGAAATAAAAACCAAAGTTGAATGGAGTTTAGAAATTATTACCAGGCCAGCTTAGGAACCTCAGCTTGTGAATTCAAGCTCTGTGCATCTGAGGGTGGGTGACATGTAACTACAGGCCAATAAGAAACTCAGTTCCTAGAAAATTCTAGAAGGCGTTGTTAAAATAATGGTTTTTGAAAGTGGTGATCACATTCAGCCAGCATAGTTTTTTCTCAGAATATACACTGTACTAATCTCAATTTTTTTTAGGCTTTTTTGGACAATTACTAGAATAATTGTGAAGAAATCACAATGGAACACCTTGATTTTTACAAAGTATTTGACAATATCTTTCAAGCATTTACCATGTACCATCAGATGAATAAAATGGAAATACTTAGACTAGATGATAATTTGGTTAGGTGACTTTTGAACTAGACAAAGATCAAGTTGAAAGGAGATATTTAAAGGAAGATGTTGGGGCTCTGTCCTTGGCCCTGTTGATTTTTTTCAAATACCTGCATGAGAACATATATAATCCATGTTCTAGTATCCCTTGCTCTGGATTTACCCAGACATGATTCAGTCTTAGAGGCACCTCTTCAAACATCCTTTGTCTCATGGTATGACCCAGTGTAAACCTTGCAACCTCAGAATATTGGCTTATTTGACCCTCACACTCCCTACCAGTGTTTTCCTTAGGAACCCCAGAATGTATCTTATGTCCAGGTCTCTGTAGATTTATATGTATGTCTTCAGTTTCTTTTCAGAAAGAAGTGTCATGTAACTGTCAAGTTAGCAATAGAAGACACAACACTTTATTTCACTCCACAGAAAATAAAAAATACTCAGAAAACTGACAGGAACCCATAAACATTCAAGTTAACTCTCTTTTCCTCCTCTGAGCATCAAGTCTCCAGTGGAGATGACCATAGCATTCCTTATTTGAAGTACCATACCGTAGTTGAGACTTCATCTGATGGGAAATAGATGAGTTCTTAGAATGTCAATCCTCTTCCTACTGGAGAAGTACAAGCCAACTAACCTGCAATAATTATATAGCAAAGAGTCCATATTGCTAAACTACTTCATGGTTGACCTTTCTTGTTCTCCTTCTCTCTGTAGAGGTCATTTCATTTCCCCATTTCTCTCCAATAATGTTGCTTTTGAAATTCAAGTTAATCTTTTCTTCTTTTTGGGAAGCTTCATCTAGGAATTCGTATTGCTCCACCATTGCTTCTAGTTGCTGCCATCTCTGGAAATCATGTAGTTCCTTCCTTTTCTGGATTTGATTCCCTTCTCTAAACATGGATTAGCTACTCTGCCAATGGATATCTATGGCTGCTATCTCTGAAGATGAGTATTTCCATAGGCTGCATCCCTCCAAGGAACATATCTGTTTTCCATCAAGTCCTTCTCTTAGATTCCTTAGCTGTGTTCTAATCACTTTAAATGTGTTTAAATGCACTATCACCAGGGAAATATATCCCAGTTGTGTGTAGATGTAATTAAAAAGCTACTTCGTTGTGAATCTTTGAGGAATCATGAGGAACAAGAGTGATATCAGAAGCCCAGAGTTTCTTCAATGTCATTCCAACATTCCAGAAAGGTGCAAAGAGATACAGTATGGAGCAATAGAAAGAGATTTGGAATCAGAGGAATCTTCATTCAAAACCCACCTCTGCTACTTATTCATTGTGTGACCATAAGCAAACTACTTCATCTTTTTTTGACTCAGGTTCCTCATCTGGGAAATGAGGAGGCTGAACTAGATGACTCCTAGGGTCTTTTGCAGTTGTAAATCTATGATTCTATTTTTTTTTAAATTCCAGAATGATTTTTGTAGCAACAAAGAAAAGTGTGAAAAGAGGAACGAGGTAGATATCCATTGATCAGGGAGATTGAATAAACTATAATATGTGAAAGTCTTGGAATACTTCTACTTTGTAAGAAATAGTGAGTATGAGGCATTTGTAGAAACAAGGAGAGATGGTGATAGTTATGGTGATGCTTTGACTCTCCTTCACAGCTGGCAGGATCATCCCCTTAGCAATACCCATTAGCTTTTGAAACTGAGGAAATGATGGGAAGAGCCAAAGTGGATGGGTTGGCAGAATGGAGATCAGCTATGGGGGAGTTGATTAAAAGAAGGAGATGGAGTAGGGCTTTTCAAAAATAAAAGAGGAGTGAGAGAAAAAAAATAGTCACTGACACAGAGGCAGTATAAGTAAGTAAGTAAAAACACTCAACAAGTGTTTTTTTTTCAGGATAAGTCTTTAAGAGAAAGGTCACTCCTTTTGGACACGAACAGACCCCAATGGAAGCAGTGAAAGTATGTGGCAGCAAGAAGTGAGAGGTGTGGCCAGAACAAAACAGGGACAAGGGTTGAGGACAGTCAGAAAAATGAGCTGGCTCTATGCCAGTGGCCATTTTGTTTTTCTGACCCTTTTTCCTTGAAAAGTGCTGAAACTTGGTCTACCTCCCCTTTATTTTCCCTGGCTGTATCACATGCTCTTTAATCATTCCTTGTAGTTGACTCATAAGCTGTTGTTGGTTCAGTCATTTCAGTCATGTCTGGCTCTTCCTGACCCCACTTGGGATTTTAGTGGAAAAGATAGTTTGCTATTTCTTTTTCCAGATCATTTTATAGATGACGCAGAATTGAGTAAGAGGTGAATAAAATTCTGGAAAAGTTAGAAGAGGAGATTAAGACAATTGTTAGGAGCTATTTTGCCCAATTATATGCCAATAAATTTGACAATCTAAATGAAACAGATGAATACCTACAAAAATATAAATTACTCAGATTAATAGAAGAAATAAAATACTTAAATAACCCAATGTTAGAAAAAGAAATCGAACAAGTCTTCAATGAATTTCCTAAGAAAAAAATCCCTTAGACCAAATGGATTCACAAGTGAATTCTACCAAATATTTAAAGACCAATTAATCCCAATACTATATAAACTATTTGAAAAACTTGGCAAAGGAGCCCTTCTTAATTCCTTTTATGACACAAATATGGTGCTGATATGCAATCCAAGAAGAGCCATAACAGAGAAAGAAAATTATAGACCAATTTCCCTACTGAATAGTGATGCAAAAATTTTAAATAAAATACTAGCAAAGAGATTACAGTAATACATCACAAGGATCATATACTATGACCAGGTGGGATTTATACCAGGAATGCAGGGCTGGTTTGATATTAGGAAAACTCTCAGCATAATTGACTATGTCAATAACAAAATCAACAGAAATCATATGATAATCTCAATAGATGCAGAAAATGCCTTCAAGAAAATACAATAACCATTCCTATTAAAAACACTAGAGAGCATAGGAATAAATGGAGCTTACCTTAAAATGATAAGTAATATTTATCTAAAACCATCAGCAAGCATTATCTGTAATGAAGATAAGCTAGGAGCCTTCCCAATACAATCAGGGGTGAAGCAAGGATGCCCATTATCAACTTTATTATTTAATATTACACTAGAAATGTTAGGCATAGCAATGAGAGGAGAAGAAATTAAAGGAATTAGAGCAGGCAATGAGGAAACAAAAATATCACTCTTTGCAGATGATAACAATATTATACTTAGAAAATCCTAGAGAATCAACTAAAAAAAACTGCTTGAAATTATTAACATCTTTAGCAAAGTTACAGGATACAAAATAAACCCACATAAATCATCAGCATTTCTATATATTGCCAACAAAGTCCAACAGCAAGAGATAGAAAGAGAAATTCTATTTAAAATAACCATAGACAATATAAAATACTTGCGAATCTACCTGCCAAGACAAACCTAAGAACTGTATGAACACAACTATAAAACACTTCAAAGAAATAAAGTCAGATCAAAACAACTGGAAAAAATATTAATTGCTCATGAGTAGGCTGAGCCTATATAATAAAAATGACAATTCTACCTAAATTAATCTATTTATTCAGTGCCATACCAATCAAACTATCAGGAAAATTACTTCACAGAGTTAGAAAAAAATATAACAGAATTCATCTGGAAGAACAAAAGCTCAAGGATATTGAGGGAATCAGTGAAAAAAAAAATGTGAAAGTAGGTGTTGTAGCCATACCAGATCTCAAACTGTATTATAAAGCAGTAATTATCAAAATAATTTGGTACTGGCTAAGAAAAAGATTGGTGGATCAATGGAATAGATTAGTTACAAATTACATTATATTAAATGACTACAATAATCTAGTATATGTTAAACCCAAAGATCCAAGCTTTTGGAACAAAAACTCATTATTTGACAAAAACTGCTGGGAAAACTAGAAAACAGCATGGCATAGTAGGTATAGACCAACATTTCACACCATATACCAAGGTAAGATCAAAGTGGGTACATGATTTGCACTTAACGAGTGATACACTAAGCAAATTAAAAGAGCATGCAAAGTTTATCTGTCAGATTTATGGATAAGGGGAAAACTTAGGATCAAAGAAGTTATAGAGAGCAATACAAAATGTAAACTAGATAACTGGGATTATATAAAATTAAATAGTTTTTGCACAATAAAGCCAATGCAACCAAAATTATAAGGAACATAGAAAAATGGGAAAATGCTCTTGCAAAAAATATCTCTGATAAAGGCTTCATTTCTCAAACATATAGGGAACTGAGTCAAATTTATAAAAATGCAAGTCTTTCCCCAATTGATAAATGGTCAAAGGACACAAACAGGCAGTTTTCAAACAAAGAAATCAAAGTTATCTATAGCCATATGAAAAAATGTTCTATATCACTATTGATTGGGGAAATGCAAATTAAAACAACTTTGAGGTACCCCCTCACACCCATCAGAGTGGCTAATATGACAAAAAAGGAAAATGTTGGATGTTGGAGGGGATGTGGGAAAATCGGGACACTAAAAATGCACTGTTAGTGGTTTTGTGAACTGATTCAACAATTCTGGAGAGTAATTTGGTATTACTCCCAAAGGGCTTTAAAACTGTGCATATCCTTTGATCCAGCAATACCACTGCTAGTCTATATCCCAAAGACTTCCAAATAAAGGGAAAAGGATATATTTGTACAAAAATATTTATGGCAGTTCTTTCTGTGGTGGCTAAGAATTGGAAATCAAAGGAACACCCATCATTTGAAGAATGGCTAAACAAGGTGTGGTATATGATTGTAATGGAATATTATTGTGCTATATGAAATGACAAGCAGGATGATTTCAGAAAATCCTGGAAAGACTTATATGAACTGATGTATAGTAAAGTGAACAAAACCAAGAGAACATTGTACATACAAATAGCAGTATTGTTCAATGAAGATTCGTGAATGACTTAGCTCTTCTCAGCAATGCAATGATCCAAGACAATCCCCAAGGACTCATGATAAAGCATTCTATCTTCCTACAGAGAAAGAACTGATAGTGTTTGAATACAGACTGAAGCATGCTCTTTTTCAGTTACTTTCTTTCCTTTTTTTCAGTCTTCTTGTACAAAATGAGTAATAGTTATATATTTTACATAATTGCACATGTGTAACCTATACCTGATTCCTTATCATCTCAGGGAAGGGGATGGAGGAAGGGAAAGAATTTGGAACTCAAAACTTTAAATAAAAATGTAAAAAAAAGGGGATGTAATATTCAAGGAAAGGACAGAGAGGAAAGAATGGCAAGGAGAATCAGTCACTTAGAAAATTATAAGAAGCCAAATATAAAGCAATGACTCCATGAAACATTATCAAATACTAAAATATTACTACCATAATAGTAAACACAATATTAATAAATATTAAAACAAGATAAAAAATTTAAAAACTGAAGAAAATAAAAGTATATATACTATCAAAAACAACTGTTTGGAAAGTAGGTCAATGAGAGAACACATAAAAATCATTATTGTGAAAATCATGACCCTTCTCCCCCCCCAAAAAAGCTTACATACCAAATTTAAAGAAACCACCAATGAAAACTGCACAAATCTATTAGAAACAGAGGGAAGAATGAAAATAGAAGGAACCCACCAACTGACTCCTTAAAGAAACACTAAAACAAAAAACTCCTAAGGGTGTCATAACCATAAATCCAGAGATTCCAGATGAAAGAAGAAATACCAGCAGCAACCAGAGAGAAAGAGTTATATTGCTAAGAATCTGAAGTCAGCATCGCACAAGATCTGACAGCTACCAAATAAAGGAGAAGAGAGCCTGGAATATAATGGAAAAGGCAAGAGAAAAAATGGATTTTAAAAAAAGTGATGGGTTCCATGGGTTCCTAATGAAAGTCAAACTCAGCAGAAAATTTGAAATGCCTATATAGATGTTGAGAAATATAGAAAAGTAAGTATACTTGTGATTCTATTATGACGAATCATTTACATTCTCATAGGAGAAAAATAAAAACAAGCACCTTCTCAGAACCCTAAGGTTTTGAAGACTCAAAGATAAAATAAGACTGGCAAAGTTCTAGGGTTGGCATTATTCTTTTTTGATGGTCTTAGGAGAAAAAAATAGGTTAAATATAAGAATATACCAGGGGAAGTGAGGAAGGGGAAGGACCTTGTCTCATATAATAGCAGTACATGAAATGATGACTATTCAAACATGGAGAAAGAAGTAGGTGAATAAACATACCATGAACCTCACTTTCCTCTGAGCTAGAAATGAAAGTTGAGTGCATACACAGACACACACTCATACACACAATAACAAACATGTACATACAAAAAGCAGTATGGGAATACATTAATATCAATCAATACAGAAATAGGAGGTAGCAGGGACAGGGGAGTTTAAGAGGTAGTACAGGGTAGGTGAGGGAGTAGTAATAAGCAAAACAAACTCCAGTACCAGAAGGTGGAGTGTAAAGTAGCAATTAAAATGAAAGAAAGAGTAAAACTTATGATTGGGAGTGGGAAATTGAGAAGGAAAGATGGGAACCATACCATTAATAATAAACTTCTTTTACCACCTTCTTTCTATGGGAGGATGGTGCAAGACAAAGAGGAAAAGAGTATGCACGTCAGAATACTGGTAGGGACTTGGATGTCTGTCTTACAACCGTTAGAAGGAAAGGTTTAATGGCAGCTCAGAATATTAGAAAGTGAATATAATGTAAAAACTAAAAAGAATTAATAAAACTTTTTTTTAAAAGAAAGAGTAAATAAAACTTTTTTAAAAGAGTAAATGTGGATTTTCAAAACTGTTGATCAATAAGATATTACTTAATATCAAAATTCTACAACACATTACTAAAGAGATGATTTGTGAGCCTTTAGAATAGAATGTGTGATCATTAAGAACAAATGAAGGACAAATTCTGCCCTCCTTTCCCTTCCCCTCTCTTCCCTTCCCCTCCCCTCCCCTCCCTTCCCTTCCCTTCCCTTCTCTCTCATTCTCTCTCTGTCTCTCTCTCTCTCATTCTCTCTCTCTCTTTCTCTCTCTCTTTCTCCTTCCCTTCCTCCTTCATTCCTCCCCCCTTTCTCTCTCTCTCCCCAGTTATCAAAATGCCATAGCGATAATGTACATTAATTAAGGAAAGCTGTTGAAAAACTCTGCAAGTTAGATCTTTGTTAATAAGATGCTGGAATTTGGAACAATATAGAAATATTGGATGGATCTTCATCTGGTTAATTTAACAACAGTTAACTCCTACTCAGAGGGCTTTCTCACTTCTTGAAATCCCAATAAAAAGGACTAAATACATGCCTATGCTTACATTAGGTTTCATATGTCTTAGTCCTCTGGTGCCTCCCCAGGGTCCCCCAGGTTGTGTCATGACTCTGCATCCAGCCAACTGCATGCCATCTCCTTGTTTCCTGTACTGGGTTTGTGCATAGCAAGGAGGAGACCACGTGATACTGTGCCTTTGCAACTGGCGCAGAGATACACAGCCAAGTCTTGACTTAAGTGAAACTAATCTTGAGAATGAAGGATGAGTCATTGGTCCATTTAGCTGTAAACCTAGACTTATCCACTTTTGATTCCACTTTTTTTCTTATCCCTAAAGTCACATAGGAACTGTAGCCTTTGCCCTGCTTTCTGTCTGTACCAGTAGAGGACATCATAAGTGGGCATTGACTCACACTGCAAGATTACTTCCTGACCAGTCCTTGTGATCAGGTATTTGGGAGTCTGGGTGACTCTGGCATTCATAAGGCCTATGAGAGAAGGAGACAAACCCAAGAAGTGAGATGTTTCAGACAGATTGGAGCTGAAACTGGTCTGACCTAGCAATGGGACTTTGCATCAGTGACCAGAGCTCACCTGCACCTAAGAGATAAAAGATTGCACAGAAGAGGCGGTGGTTGTCCATTGAGAGTTTGGAGCATGAATGAAGCATGTGTCTAGCTCAGGGTTCTGCCTCAGTGGGAGGAAGGTCTAACTCTCTGACAATTAGCCAGCCCTTCTAAGTAAGATCTTTTTGTGACATCACTCATCTCATGAGTACACACAGCCACAGGATTATCCCTCTAGGGAGAGCTAGATTCTATATTCCCAGTATATAATCAGATGCAGCATGTTATAGTGGCTAGGATCCTGAACTGGAGGTGATGAAGACCTGGGTTCAAGTCCCCACTTCAAATATTTCCTAGATGTGTAACCCTGGCCAAGTCACTTAAAGTTTCTGTGCCTCAGTTTCCCCACCAGTAAAATTGAGATAAGACTAGCAATTACCTAATAAGATTGTTGTGAGGATCAAATGAGATAATATATGGAAAGTATTTTGCAAACCTTAAAGTGTTACATAAATGTTATTGTTATTGTTGTTTCCTTGTCCTTAATATATACCCTTTCTCTAATGATTCAGGCCCATCATGCATGCCTGAGTTTTTTAGTTCAATTCAGGTTAATTCAATAAAGCATTAGATAAGCATTCACTCTGAAAAAGATATGGGTATTGTGCTCCAGGCCTCTACCTGATAGACTAGCAAATACACTGGATTTAGAATTAGAAGATCTGATTTTTTTTTTAACTCTGTTATTTTCCAACTATGGGATTATAGTCACGAATGTCATCTCTGAGACTCAGTTGATTCATCTACAAAATAGGGATGATAATAATTGTGCCACAAATCTGACAAGATTATGAGGAACATATTTTGTAACCTCTAAATCTAAACTATTAATGTATTATAATTGTTCTCATTAGAAGTTAGATTAACAACAGGAGAGCAAGAAGTCTGTGGAAAATCATTGCTTGAGAAAGACATTTTTTTCATCATTCATTCTTTGATTGACTTAGTTGAAATTCACTTTACCCTATTGTGTCTTAAATGGAATCATTTAAGGGACCTGGAGTGAGAAAGTGGGAAAAAAAACAATTCAGAATGTGCCACTGCCACCTAGTGGAAAACCAACTAGAAAGAGAAACCCTCAAAAAGGAAGAGGGGTGAAAAAGACTGGGGACTGGAAACAGGTAGGAAGAGTGAAGGTGCTATCATATAGAAGGCTGAAAAGTAGACTGTGTCAGTCAATCAATCTGTTAATCATACAAGCATTTATTCAGTGTCTAGTGTTTCAGGTACTGTGTTAGATAATAAGGATAAAAAGACAAAAATGAAACAATCCTTGTGTTTAGGGAACTTAATTTCTATCTTGAGAAATAACACATACATATGTTAGTATACATAATAGTATATGTAATATATACATATAAAGTAATTATTAGGGGGAGGGGGTAGGTATTTGCTTCTGGGGTGGGGGTGGGGTGGTTTAAGAAAGTTTTCATGAGCAGGTAACAGGGAGAAAAATCTTTTCAATGAGTTTTTCTGATAAGGGTCTCATTTCCAAGATATGTAAGAAACTGATTCAAATTTATGATAATAAAAGCCATTCTCAATTGATAAATTGCCAAAGGATATGAATAAGCAATTTTCTAAGGAAGAAATATGTTATCAATAGCCATATAAAAATGTTCCAAATCACTAAATAATCAGAGAAATAAAATTAAAGCATCTCTCATGGGATTGGCTAAGTTGACAAAAAAGGAAAATCACAAATGTTGGAGGAACTGCAGGAAAACTGGCACAGTAATATACTGTTGGGGAGCTGTGATTTGGTGTTGAAGATGATTTGTTTCTATGTCCCAAAATTTCTAAGCTGTTCCAGCAATACTATTATCAGGCCTAGCACCAGAAAAATTTTTTTGAAAGAAGGAAAAGGTCCTATGTGCACAAAAATGTCTATGGCAGGTCTTTTTGTGATGAGAAAGAATTGGAAACTAAAGAGGTGTCCATCATTTGGGGAATGGCTGAACGAATTATCATATGAATATTGTGAGATGCTATTGTGCTATTAGAAATGATGAAAAGGACCATTTCAGAGAAATCTGGGAAGGCTTGTGTGAACTGATGCAGAATGAAGTCAGCAGAAGTAGAATTATTGCAATAACAACACATTGTAATAAGAAAGAACTTTGCTAGATTTGAGAACTCTTATCAACGCAATGACCAATCGTTATTTCAAAACATTCATGATGAAGCATGTTTATCCATTTCTTGACAGTGAAGTAATGGACTCAGGTACAGAAAGAGATATATTTTTTGGACACGGCCAATTCAAGAATTTGTTTTACTTGACAATACCTATTTATTACAAGTGTTTTTATTTTATTTTCTTTTATTCCCACCCTTTCTAATGGGGAGGAGAAAGAGAGGGAAAATAAATGTGTTAAGTAAAAAATAACAATCATTAATTTTTTAATAAAGCTTTTATGTACAAGTGGCCCTTGAAGTAAATTTTGAAGAAAAAGTAGAGATTATAAGGACAAAAGGGGAGGAGGTATGCATTGCCTAAGGGTCACCCATTGCAAAAGCAAGGAGATAGGCAATAGATAAAACTCTTCAAGACTTATGGGGCAGAGGAGAATTGTACCTAGGACTCTAGGCATTGCACACTGAAAGCTCCCCTGTGACACTTCTAATCCGGCAGGGCTGGTGGGGTGGTGTTGGTGAGAAGAATTGGGAGCAATATTGATCTGATTGGCCAGTCAGACACACTGTAACCTTGACTTTAAAATAGTGATGTCATTTTGGTCCTCTTTGAGAATGAAGGACAACCACCACCAACCACTGGTGGTATGCACCACCATAGACAAGTGGCTAGTACTTCTACTCCCATCACCATTGTCACTGCTACTACCCCAGTGGAGACAATCTGGGTGGATAATACCAATATTCGGTTCTTGTACCTAGCCACTCTAGCTCACAACCCTTCTCCCCTATTGGAATCACAAACCTCAACCTCATTGTAACAATTCACAAAGATCACATTCCAACTTATGTAATGTCATCTTTCATCATATATTTCTTTATTTCTTCAAGGCAAAGGCACTCAGATTACATATGAAACCTCATATTTAAAAGCAAAATTCAGAAACTTCTAAATGAAAAATAAGAACTCCACAGATTTACCAGCAGGATAGTTTATCCATCTCTAAGAAGGAAGTATTTAAGTCCATCAAAAGTAAAGTACAAGTAAAGCTTAGAGAGATGCAGCATTCTTGGCTCAGTGAGAAGGCAGATAAAATTCAGGTTTATGCTGATAGTAACAAACCAAAGTGCTTTTATGACGCCTTGAAGGCTATTTATGGGTCAAAGACATGGTGCATCTCAACTAATCAGTGCTGATGGAGCCACATTGATTAGTGATAAGGACCTGATACTCCAGAGATGATCTGAACATTTCCATAGCGTTCTCAATAAACCATCATCAATCAATGCTGCAGCCATTGACTATTTATCTCAAGTTGAAGTCAATCCCTCCCTAGCTGAAGTTCCAACTGAAGAAGAGGTTTTGAATGCCATTAGGCTCCTTTCATGTGGAAAAGCACCTAGTGCTGATACTATTCCAGCTGAGATTTAGAAAGTGGGGGATCCATTGCTCATATGAAAGCTGATTGAAATTTTCTAGGTTAAATGGCAAGAGGATGTTATCCCCCAGGAGTTTAAGGATGCCTCCATTGTCCATCGTTATAAAGACAAAGGAAATAGAGTGCTCTGTGACAATCACAATGGGGGTTCTCTCTTAGTCATTGCTGGCAAGATTCTTCCCAGAGTCCTCCTTAATAAGCTGATCCTTCACCTGGAATATGGCTTTCTACTGGAGAGCCAGCATGGCTTCAGAAAGAGCCAAGGCACAGTCAATATTATGTTTGCTTCCCATCAACTCCAGGAGCAATGCCAAGAGCAAAACAGAAGTCTGTACACAACATTTGTAGATCTGACCAAGGCCTTTGATTCTGTCAGTCATAAGGGTGTATGGAAAATTATATTAAAATTTGGTTGCCTGGAATTCACCAGTATTATGCATCGACTTCATGATGGCATGCTTACCCAGGTTCTGGATAATGGACAATACTCTTGCGCTTTCCCAAGAACACAAGGCTGTGTTCTTGCTCCTGTACTTTTTGGAATGATGTTTTTCAGACATATTGTCAAATATTTTTAATGAAAATGTACACTGCATCAAAGTCAGCTACCATACAGATGGTAAATTATTCAACTTGAAAAGGCTGCAAGTCAAGATCAAAGCGGAGGGAGTGTTGGTGCATGATATTCTGTTTGCAGATTATTGTGCACTCAATGAAGCCTCTGAAGCTGAGATGCAACAAAGTATGGATCAATTCTCTGCTGCTTGTGCTACTTTTGGCTAACAGTTAGCTCCAAGAAAGCATAAGTGCTTCATCAGCCACCACCACCACACCATCCATATGTGGAACCATTGGTTACAGCAAATGGAGAAGTTTTGAATGCTGTGGATAAGTTCACTTACTTTGAATACTGTGAATGTTCACTTACTTTGGCAGTATACTTTCCAAGGTTATACACAATGATAATGAGGTTGACACATGCATTAACAAAGCTAGCTCAGTGGCAGTTAGGTGGTGCTGTGGATAGACCGGCCCTTTAGTCAGGAAGACCTAAGTTCAAATCCAGCTCACTCACTAGCTGTGTGACTCTGGGTAAGTCACTTAACACCAAATGCCTCACATAGACACACACACACACACACACACACACACACACACAAGGTTGTTGTGAGGGTAGTACTTAAGAACTTTGGAATAGGAACAGCTAGGTGATGCAGTAGATAGAGCACCGACCCTGGAGTCAGGAGGACCTAAGTTCAAATCCAACCTCAGACACATAACACTCACTAGCTCTGTGACCCTAGGCAAGTCACTTAACCCCATTACCTAGCCAAATAAAGAACTTTGGAATTCATTGCATGGCATGGGAGACACTGGCTGAGTCTGCCCAGCATGACATGCCCTCATCAGAGAAGGTGCCGTGTTCTTTAAGCAAAGCAGAATTGAAGTAGCTCAAAAGAAATGCAAGACGTGCAAATTTAGAGAATCCACCCCAAATGTTCACATGGACTATTTGTGCCCAACCTGTGGTAGAGTATTCCAAGCTCATATTGGTCTGATCAGCCACAGTTGGACACATTGTAAACTTTACTCTAACATAGTGATGTCATTTTAGTCCTCTTCAAGAATGAAGTACAACCACATATGTGTTCAGAAATTATCTTTTAATACCTGTCATACCCTGGTTGAATCAAATGATTCCCAGAAGTTCCACTCAGGAAAACTGAAAAGAAGTTGCATGAAACAATAACAAAAAGACTCTTCTTAGTTTTCTCTTTCAATCTCAACCATCATTAGGCCCTTCTATGACCTTCTATGCAGATTTCTGGTCCTGTCTCTGGTAGAGAAGAATGGAGAAGGTTGATGACCACTGACCTACTCCTAAATTACAATCAAAATTGCTGTTCTCCTTACATTAAATATAAAAAGCTTTACTGTAAGCACCTGCAATGTAACATAAAGTGAACTGGTTAGGAAAATTTCTCCTCCAGGGCTTGACATGTAAGAGCTCTTTAAGACCAACTGAACCAAGAACAGAGGCTAAACACTTAGGAGATGATGGAGTAAGCACACTGTTGGAGTTACCCACTGGCTGGCACCAGACATGGGCCTGAGGATCTTAGTGATGTAGGTCCATGTAGCCCTTTGCAATATACTACAATGAAACCTCACAAATTGGGTTAAGGAGTAATGTAGGTTGACTGCTTTATTAAAAAAAAAATCTGCCAGGAATTGATAGGGAATTCAAGGGTACTTTGAAACTGTAAATTAGTTAGGAACCTGGAGTAGACACTTTGATCCTGCTAGCCAGATGAAGTCAGTTCAAAAGACTGAGAAAATGCCTATGGATTCTCATTAGGTGGCTGTCAGGTTTTGGTTCCAAAAAAGCTAAGCCCTTAGGACTTAGACTCTAGGAAGTGACAGATTGTTCTTTATGGAATGAAATACACAATGTTGATGAGGCATTTTTGTTTTTGTTTTTGTTTTTCTCTAGCCTTATAACCAAATTATAAGGAACTGACTTTCTTAGTGAAAAAGCTCAATCTCTATGTTATAAAGAGAGAGAGAGAAAGGGAGAGAGAGAGAGAGACAGAGAGAGAGAGAGAGTCAGAATTTTCTCCCCTTCAAATGGGGAAGAAGTAAAAGTGCTGAAGAAGACGAGACAGATCTAGTATGTGGCAATAGTGATAGCAACTAAATGAAAAAAAAATAGTGGTACAAAAAACCCCAAATTCAACACTTAGGAGAGAATAGCCCCCATCCACCCATCCTAGAGATGCACAATGCCATCATGTGAAGACATGGGTGCAGCATAAGAAGCATGTGCCTTTCCATATACGTTCCTCAGTCCAGCTCTTCCCCGCATAATATTCTTTCCTTGTGTGTGCTGACCACATGACTTCCCTGACTGTATCAACCTTTTCTCTTTATGTAGAACTCTTATTTATTCCCCCTGAAAGAGAAATGTTTTCCTGTAAGACTGTAACCCAGATGTATAGGCAAAACATCATATTTCTACTCTTCTCACTATGCTACTTCATTCAGTTGATTTGCCTTGAAATACTGGTTTCTTCTAAATGATTGTTTAAAGTTGGTGAACCATAGTTTTGAGTAGATGTGGACCCATTACATTTTGTAAAAATCTAAGGATGGAAGAAATCACTTGTTACAGTTTCTCATTGAATTTCTTGATCATTATTCAATCTAGCACAAATTTAATGTTTTTTACTGGATTAAGTATATGGGATTGAATGCTTTCAAACTAGATAAGATTCTCTTGGCGACCAAGAGGAGAGGAAGCCCCAGGTACGTTGTAAATAAATACTTTTAGAAACATACAATCTTACAATTGTTAGAGTCCTTGGAGATAATAATAGCTAGCATTTACATATATTATCTCATTTTATCCTCACAACATCTCTGGGAGGAAGATGCCATTATTTTCCTTTTTTTATTGATGAGGAAACTGAAGCAGGCAGAAGTTAAGTGACTTGCCCAGTGGCCTGCAGTGTCTCTGAAGCCAGATTTGAACTCTGGTCTTCCAGACTCCAGGCCCGGCCACTATCCATTGTCTAGCCAGCTACTTAGCTACTTGCTGGTCACCTAGCTCATTCTCATCATTGTACAGATGACTCAACTGACACCCATTAGGAAAAAAAAATAGCTCATTCAAGGCCACAGAGCTATTTAACAGAAGAGTTGGCCTTAATAATGAGGTGTACTAATTCCCTTTTCACTATCCCTCATTATTTTACATCCAGCTTAAATTTTCACCTCTGAAACTTTTATCCCTGGTTCCTAGTTCTGTCATCTGAGACCACATATAACAAACTTAATCCCTTTTGTACATAAAAACCCTTTAAATACTTGAAAAAATCTATCATAGCCCATCTAATGGCTGGCCTAAAGTGTGGTACCCAGATCTAAATATAGTCCATTGAAGGTTCCAACATTACTAGTCCAGGACACTATGTATTTTTTAATGCAGCTTACCTTGGCTGTTCTATTCCACTTGATTCATATGAAACTTCTAGTCTATTAAGTCACATTTCTTTTTCAGAAGAGCTACTGTCTAATTCTACTTCCTTCATTAAATACTTTGAATTTAGTTATTTGTTGCCCCCTTGTGTTAACTATCATTACATTCATGTAAAAAATTTGTCCAGCCATTCCCAAATTGATGGGCCTTCCATTGGATCCTAGCTCTTTGCTTTTATTTCCTTTTAATTCCCCCTTCAGGATAAGGATGCCCCTTGTGCTTGGGGATTGATTCCTTCCCTGGTATTATCCTCCCTCTTATCAACACCTCTCTCTAGCCTAACTTGTTTGATATATTTCTGAATGAAACTGTGTATGTGAATGTGTGTGGAATTCTTGATCCATTTTAGATAAAAGTGAAGTTTCTCTGATGATTCCTCTATCTTCCCATCTTTTCTCTTGCTGTTCCTAGATATAGAACCCTGAATGCTAGAAATGTCTTTGGAAAACTTTGAATTGTGGTAGATCATATCTCTGGTTCATTCAGAATGGGTAGCTACCTTTCCTATTGCCCATGGACTGAAATACATTTTACAAAGTTCTAAGGGTAGAAGAAGTCACTTATTACAGTTTCTTATTGAATTTCTTGATCATTATTCAATCGTGTGCAAATTTTTAAAGTTTTTTGTTCAAATAAGTATATGGAGTCTGGGTGGTTTGCCTCCATTAAGGCAGCCATCTTGGCCAAAAGCCCATTGCTTCCTTCTTTTCAAGATGTTCCCCAACTATTCCTTTAATAATAGATTCTACATTTTTTCCCAGGAATAGAAGTCCAACTCTCTGGACTATAACTTGCATACTCTTGTTTATTCTTTTTTTTTAATCAGTCTGATGAGGTACGGGCCCAAGCTGAGACCTATGTCCCAGTTTGGGCCCCATTTGTCTACTGGCCCTAGAAAACCCTTGGACTGTCCTTGAATTCTCTTACTTGATCTAGGAAGCTTCTGAAGGTATAATCCTATCAGTTGGCCTTACCTTATCACCTACACTCAAAGGTATAATTCTATTAACTGGCTGTTCCTACACCAATCTCTCAATTCTCTGTTCCTAGCCCTCCCTTGTCTTACCTCCCTATGGCCTCCAGTCATTTCCCACCCTTAATCCTATCTAGGCTCCATTCTCCCTTGGCCACATGGTCCAGGTCCCTGGCAAACCTCACAGTCCCCTCAGACTACTTGGCCACTCCTAGACCCCTCCCATAGACTTTCTGTATATAAGATTCATCTTGTCTCCATTAAGGTGCTTAGATTCCTTAAGAACCTAGCCAATACCTCACAAATGTTCAGATCCCTTGAGAGTCTGGCCAGTATGGCGAATGTTCTAATAAACCTTGTCTTTGGCTAAAACAAGGGTTGGGTTGAATTCTTTCAGGCAGAATCCGAGTCTCTTGCTCTTGATATTTTGGAGTCCTAGCCTCCGTAAACCTCTAGACCTCAACAAGTCATCTTTAAGGAATGGCGATATAAAAGCAAGTCAGCTATAGATTCAAGGGAGAGCTTCAACCATTCAGGAAAATGTAGGCCAGGTACTGGCTATGAAAGATATCCCTGCTTTTTTTTAGGTGACTGTCTGCATCTGTGTTTATTTGGAATGTTTGTCTCTGCTCCCTTCTAGTTGCTGCATCTCTTGCCATTTGAGTATTTCTCTCCAATGAGAGAATAGCATAGTGAAAGACAGGCAAAGAGAGAGAAATTCCTCCATTTCCCTGCAGACATCTCCATAGGCAGCTTTTGATTTGCCCTTGCAAACTACAAACTCTTCCATGGCTCAGTTATTTAAAGCCTGGTAAAAGGGTGGTCTTTTTTAGTTCCTTTAATGAGGTCACTGTCCCTCTCTTCTGCTTATAAGGGAAAGGTATCACAGCATATTAACACTTTGTTAAAAGATAGATAAAATAATAATATAAATAATAAGAAAAGATAATAACATTATCACCTGTGAGTAAATCCAGTGATTACATCTTAAATACTATCTTACATATTTATTATTGCAGAGGTAAGGAGGGAGGTACATTACCAAAATGGAATTTTGGGACAGCTCGTTCAAGAACATAGAGATAGAAGATACAATATTATGTATGAAGACAATGAGAAGGACATTTTAGTTGGAGCTAAGAGTATGTGAAAAGGAATGATGTTTGATAAGCCTGGAAAGTTAGGTCAGAACCAAGTGGTGAAGGTCTTTAAATGGCAACCAACTCCAAATAGGAGTTTGTGGGTTTTCTTTTTTTCTTAGAAGTAGTAGGTAGGGGGGCAGAGCCAAGAAGGCAGAAAGAAAGCAGTGACTTCCTAGAGCTCTCCCCCAAATCCCTCCAAATCCCTACAAAAAATGGCTCTAAACAAATTCTAAAGCAGCAGAACCCACAAAAAAACAGAGTAAAACAAATTTCCAGCCCAAGACAACCTGGATGGCTGATCAGAAAGGTATATTTGCACCGGGCTGGGAGAGGAGCGCAGTTTGGCATGAGTGTGCAGGCCACAGCGACCCTGGAGCAGGCCTCAGAGGACTGAATCGCAGGCAGCTGTGGCAGTTTCCAGACTTCTCAACCCACAAATGCCAAAGACAACTTAGAAGATCAGTGGGAAAAGTCTGTTACTGCGGTGAGAGAAGAAGCTAGGTCTCAGCCACCCCGAGAGCAGAGGCTGCCTTCTGAGTTTCTGGCCCACAGACTGAGGGGGAATCAAGTGGCTGATCAGAGGGGGATTGCAAGGATCTCTTTGCCAGGGCTGAGGCAGGAATCTCTTGCTTTACCTGTGCTTGGATCTGGGTCACAGTTCTGAAGGGCGGTCCTGGGGCAAGGAGGAGCACTGGCGCGGTGGAGCTTGTTGTGGCGGTGGAGAGGAAATACCTCGCCACTTATCATAGCACCTTGGAAGAACTGACACTTTTCAGGTCCCTAGAAGTATCTCTGAAAACAGCTGTACAAACCCCCAAAGCTTGGGACAGTACATTCTCCACATTGGAAACAGATTCTTACCTTAACAAAGAGTTTAAAACTCAAGTAATTGGTTAGGATCATGAGCAAGCAGAGCAAAAAGAGTCAGACTATATTATCTTACTTTGGTGACAAAGAAGATCAAAACATACAACCAGAAGAAGACAACAAAGCCAAAGCTCCTACATCCAAAGCCTCCAAGAAAAAATATGAATTATATGAATATGAATATTATATGAATATAATATTCTGGAGGGCAAAGGAAATAGGATTACAACCAAGAATCACTTACCCAGCAAAACTGAGTATAATCCTGCAGGGGAAAAAATGGTCATTCAGTGAAATAGAGGACTTTCAAGCATTCTTGATGAAAAGACCAGAGTTGAATAGAAAATTTGACTTCCCAATACAAGACTCAAGTGGAACATGAAGAGGTAAATAGGAAAGAGAAATCATAAGAGACTTATTAAGGTTGAACTGTTTACATTCCTGCATGGAAAGATGATATTTGTAACTCATGAGACATTTTTCAGTATTATATGTATGTGTATATATATGTAGATAGATATATAGATGGATAGATAGATAGATAGAGGGCACAGGGTGAGTTGAAGATGAAGGGGTTGTATCTGGAGAATAAAATTAAGGGGTGAGAGAGGATTATACTAGGAGAAGGAGAAAGGGAAAGGTAGAATGGGGTAAATTACCTCACAAAAAAACAGAACATAAAAGGCTCTTATAGTGGAGGGGAACCAGGGGAAGGTGAGAGGAAATGAGTGAATCTTATTCTCATAGGATTTGACTTAAGGAGGGAATAACATACACACTCAATTGGGTATGGAAATCTGTCTTACCCTACAGGAAAATAGGAAGGGAAGGGGACAAGAGAGTAGGGGGATGATAGAGAGGAGGGCAGATTGGGAAAGGGGGTAATCAGAAGCAAATACTTCTGAGGAGGGACAGGGTCAAAAGAAAGAATAAATGGGGGGGCAGGATAGGATTAACGGAAATAGAGTTAGTTTTTCACAGCATGTCTACTATGGAAGTGGTTTGCATAACTGCACATGTATAGCCTATATTGAGTTGCTTGCCTTTTCAATGAGGGTGGGTGAGGAGGGAGGAAGGGAGAAAATTTGGAACCCAAAGTTTAAAAAAACACGTTTAAAAAAAATGTTTTCTCATGCAACTGGGAAATAAGAAATACAGGAAATGGGGTACAGAAATCTATCCTACCCTACAGGACAATAGAAGGGGAAGGGGGGGAGAGATAGCAGGGAAAGCAGACTAGGGGAAGGGGTATTCAGAATGCATGCCATCTTGGGGTGGGGGAGGGGCGAGATGGGGTGAAAATTTGGAACTCAATATCTTGTGGAAGTAAATGTTGAAAATTAAAAATAAAAAAAAAATAATTAAAGTGAAAAAAAAAAGAAATTAATATGTCCAGCCCCCATTGATTGTTCACCAATCAGTGTTGATCTCCACCTGTTAGGGACATTCAACTTTACCAAAGGTATTTAAGCATTCGATGACTTCCATGGTCTTTGTCTTAGATTATTGAGAGAAACCACTGACCATCAATGCAAAGATTACTTGCTAGCCTAATTAATAAATTGATTATTAATTTAAAAAAAGAAGTAGTAGGTAGCCATTGTAGATTATTCAACATGGAAGTGACATAGTTATATATCACTTTTACTTTTAGAATATCATTTTGGCAGCTGTATGGTGAAGGGATTGGAGAGGGGAGAAGCTGGAAGCAAGGAAATAAATATGAAACTATTATAAAAGTCAAGGTGAGAGGTGACATCTCAATGAGTGGATGGAAAGAACACATGAAAGATATTCTGAATGTGGAACTAAGAGGGCTTGTCAAGTGATTTGAAATGTTAAGTTAGGAAGCCCAAGATGACTCCTAGATTTTGTCTTCCTTTATAAGAGGACAGTTCTGATAACTCTTCATTTTTATATCCCAAAGGGTCATGTTTCACTCTTTTCTGAAACAATTAAATATCTTTAATATGTTTTTTGAACTCTCTCAGGGCCTTATGTGAGTTTGAAATCAGAACATTCATTTTAATACCTGTTGTACCCCTATGATTCCCAGGGTTTCTGCTTAGGAAAACTGCAAGGAGTTCAGTGAATCTTAAGTGAGAATAAATCCCCTCCCTTAAACTTTATTGCTATTGAGTTCTTTAATATTCCATGCCAATTCCTAGATAGAGAAAAATAGGAATTATGGGTTCTCTTTGCTCTTTCCACTTGCCCCACCCTTACTGGTAAAAAAAAATCCTATTTTCTTTACACTAAATACCTGTCAAAGTTTGCAGCTATAATACAAAGTTGTTGTTGTTATTTAGTCCTTTTAGTTATGTCTGACTCTTCATGACCCCATTTTGGGTTTTCTTTGCCATTTCCTTCTCTAGATTGTTGTTTAGTAGTTTTTCAGTCAAGTCTATCTCTTCATGACTCCATTTGGAGTTTTCTTGGCAAACATACTAGAGTGTTTTGCCATTTCCTTCTCAAACAATTTTACCGATGAGGAAATTGAGGCAAATAGGATTAAGTGACTTGCTCAGGGTCACATCACTAGTAAATGCCTCAGGCTCGATTTGAACTCATTTACCTCACTCCAGGCCCGGTGCTCTGTCCACTGTGCCACCAAGCTGCCCAGTAATGGAAATTAAGACAAACTAATTAGGATCATTGCTTTCCAATGGCCAAATGCCTAAGAGCTGAGCAAGGCCAAAGGAATAAAAATAGTTATTGTTATTTGCTGCTTTGGGCAAGGGTTCTTAATCTTTCTTGTGTTTTGGCAGTCTGGTGAAACCTATAAACCCTTTTCAGAATCATGTTTTTAAGTGCACAAAATAAAATGCCTAAGAATACAAATCAAACAAAAGGAAACCATTATACTGAAATATAGTTACCAAAAATGTTTTTAGAAAGTTCATAGACCCCAAATAAGAACCTCTTCATATGACAGACTTAGCATGGCTTCTTTTGTTGTTACTGCCTTGCTGGCACTAGAAAGAGACCAGAGGTAGACATCCATTCAGACAGAGACTCACAATCCAGAAAGAAGCTTTGATAACTGGTTCTAAGGATCAACAGTGCTGAAGAGGGTATCCATATGTATACTGAAATAGCATTTCCTTCTCTTATTTTGGAGTAGGGCCAGGTCAAGCTGAACCACTTCACCTTTTTTGTTGCCATTTTTGTATAATGCAGAGGAGACAATGCCATGCTGAGGTTACATAGCTCTCTGGTTTATATTTGTAGACTCTAGAGTTAGGAGAAATAATTTCTGCTCTTTTTGAAAGACATTATATTTATCATAGACTTGTCCTCCATCTGAGCTCCTGATATTAACTGAGTAATAGATATGTTTAATTCTAACCCCAACCTGGGGTCTTGTTGATACCAGTACACATTGCCATTGTCCCAAATTCTGTTCTGAGTGTCACGGAATTGTCCCTGAGACCAAGTAGTTTAAGTTCCAGGTGACTCCAGAATCCAAGTAGTCTATGTGGAAAGGAAAAAGAAGCTAGGACACAGATGAGAAAAAAGCCTGATACAATAGCCGGAAGGATAAAGTTTAGATGCCTGTAAAGAAAAAATTCCCAGCCCGTACCCAAGACTTATCTAATCCTAAGAGAAATGACCACAAATTTTTAAAAAAAACACATGATGCCCATGTCAAGGTCTGTACCTGAAGGAATCCGGTACTTTCTCAGCTCTGGGATTTAGTGACTCTGAAACACTGGAGAATTAATAGCCCTATGTGACATCCATTTGTGTTGTTTCTTGCTCCCACAACTCTGCATGTTTGTGTGGTACTCGAGGATTTGAAAAAGAGCCCTGGAGGGAAGTGGCCTCCCGGTACTCAGGGTTTCATCAAAGGTTTTATTTGAAAATCACGTAATTTTGGAGTTAGGAATGATCGTGCTTCACTATTTTATAGATAAAGAAAATTGAAGTCCCAAGAGGTGAGTTGACTTATTGTAATAAAGTTAGTCAGAGGGGAAAAGCAGGGCTAGAAACCAATTCTCCCAACTCTACCAACTCGACCACCACTTTCAGAACTGAAAGACAATGCATTGTTTTTAAACTTGTAACTGCAAAAGACTCTCATGGGATTTGTGCATAGACACAGGGCTGGGAGAGTCTCTGTGTGCATATTTTTGAGCGAAGGAGAAATAAATGAAGGCTGTAATGGGAGGCCAGACACTGGGCATTAGAAGGGTGACCGGCATTGAGATGACACTAATAACTATACATCAATGATTTTTATCCATTGCGGATGGTGCCTCAATCTAAATCTCCAAGTAGAAATGCATCTAATAGATAGTGAATTTTCTCCTGACAGAGAGTTCTTTCAACTGGTAAAGTTCTGTTGCCCCTCCACCTTTTTCTGTCTGATAAGAATATTCACATCCAAATATTGAGTGTAAAGGCCTTAACTCTCACTGTACTATTACCAAGAGGAGCACCAAACAAAACTTTTTGTCTAGAATATGATAACTGGGTCCACAATGTCCAGCCACACCCAAATCTTACCTGGCCTCTGTGCCCATTATTATAGTAATAACTATAATATATATAATCTACAATATAATATATAATAACACCACACACATTGTCCATTCCCTGACATTTATAGAGTGGATTGATCAATGGTTCACCAGCTCCTTGCCTTTTATTTCACTCCCATAATTACCCAGGCTGTTCGTTTCCCGGCCAATGCAGCTACTTTGGGGCAGCTACGTGGCACAATGGATAGAGCACCGGCCTTGGAGTCAGGAGGACCTGAGTTCAAATCTGGCCTCAGACCAAACATTTGACACTTACTAGCTGTGTTACCCTGGGCAAGTCACTTAACCCCAATTGCCTAAAAATTAAAAAAAAAAAAGAAAGAAAAGCCACATAATTACACAGGCTGACTGGGATGCAGAGTAGAAGTGCTAATTCAATCAGCCCCATAACAGATTCATTTGTTCTTCTTTCCCTCCTTTCCCCCTCCCTCCATCCCTGAGAGGGCAAAACTGTTCCTAGTGTATCTTCCCTGCAAATTTGGTTGTACTTCTTTGTGCCCCTAAGTCCTGTTGAGTTTTGCTCACACACCATCACTCATTCCAGTCTTCAACAAGAAAGTGCACCACACCCATTCTGCTTACCCCTGTCAAATCCCCCCAGGTGACTGTCTTCACAAATATTCTCCCTTATCCAAGGTCTCTCCTCCATTTCCTACTTCCCTCTTAGGGCAATGGCATATTCAGAATTGTTTCCTTTCAACTCACTCCAAATACCTTCAGTGATGATGCCTTTCCTCTGAAATTACCTTCTGTTTTTCCTATCTATATCTTGCATGCACATAGACTGTGAACTCCTTGAGGACAAGGATTATCTTTCAGCCTTCCTTTGTATCTTCAATACTTAACACAGTGTCAGACATATAGTAAGCATGTAATAGATGCTTGTTGACTCACTGACTTCAGTGATCTTATTTGAAATATTTTGATAAAACTAAAATCAGTATACAAATGATACAAATCTGGGAGAATTAAACATTGGATGATAGAATCATGATCCAATATATCTTGACAGGCTAGACTGTTGGGACACATATAATGATGTGAGATCTGATTAAGAAAAAAAGAACCCACATGCCTACAAGGGCAAAAAAAAATGACTTGAAACATAAAATGCAAGAGAAGTATAATAAGACAGACAGTACTTCCTCTGTAAAAAGCTCTGGGGTTTTAATGGACTAGAAGTTCAGTATGTCTCAAAATATGTTATATATGATAGCCAAGAAAGTTAATGGACACTTGGCTCTATTAAAATAAGCATGGAATATGGGACAAAGGAAGCAGCAGTCTTGCTGTACTATGAACTCTCAGAGACCATATTTGTCAATGTTATGTCCAATCCTGAGCAACAGATTTTACATCTGGCATCAGGTGGGACATGAGAACTCTCTTCCAGCGTACAAAGAAGGCAATTAGTCTTCTTTTGTTTGGTCCTAGAAGACAAAATTAGGAACCTAGGGTAGACATTGCAAAGAGGGGAATTTAGTATTAATGTAAAGAAAAGCCAACAAATGCTTGTAGCCAATCAATCAATAAACATTTCTGAAGCACCTGCTATGTGCCAGCCATTCATCAAGCACTATATAATAATACAATGAACTTCATAGGGAAGTAGTGGGTTGTCCCTTACTCTAAAATTCTTCAAGAATAGGCTGGGTAACCACTTTTTAAAAGTATATTGGAGAGAGGTCTCTTTTTCATGTGTGAGTTGAAATAGATAGTCTTTAAGATCCCTTCCAGTTCTGAGGTTCTTCTAACTCTCCATCCAATGCCAGAATCTGTTGGAAGTCTGTCTTCCTCATCCCTGATATCTGATTATCAACTTCTGTTTCCACATTTCCATTGATGTGAGAATCACTGTCTCTCAAGGTTGTCTGTTTATTGCATCTTTAAAGAAGTCTCATTTTTCTGTCACGTATTTCACTTTTTTTCTTTATTAAGCCATAACCTACCTAAAACTTTTGAGCATCAGTCCTAACTGTTTCCTTTGCATATGAAAAAGTAAAATCAGTCCCTCTTCCATATGAAAATGCTTCAAATATTTAAAAGTATCACTTTCACCTACCAAAAATTCCAAAAAACAAATTTTTCAATTAAAAAATTGTGAAAAAAGAAAAATGGTGGTATCCTTAACAGAAATAGAAATTAAAAGTGGGGGAGGCAAGGAAATGGTAATTCAGTTTGTGGTGTCCAATAAGCAGGTAACAATTAGTAAATAGAGCTCAAGAGAAAAACTAGGACTGGATATATATTTTCCCCCATATTTTACGATCTTAGAGAGTAGCCTAGGGCATTGAGAAGTTATGTAACTTGTCTAAGGTCATATAATCACTATATATCAGAGGCTTTTCTTGAAACCAGGTCTTTCTGACTTCCAGGTCAACTTCCTAGATACTACACCAATTTGTCATTGCACTAAGCTGGAACCAATGGAACCCAAAAGATTTTCCCCTAGCCTCAGGAATATCCTTTTCCACAGACTACCACACTACTAGGAGGGAAGGGTACTTATGTAGGTAATATGGGAGATAAGGAACAGGAAGGGTGGGTAAGGCACACACATAGGGAATACCCGATGCTAGGACATAGGTATCAAATGGAAAAATTAAGTAAGACACTTCAGAAACCTTACAGTGTTATAAAAATCTGACCTATTTTTCTGTAGTCAAGCAGAAAAGGTTTTCACTTTATGAATTAAGTAGCCATCAAAGAGTGGGCAATCTTTAATTACACATCCACCAGGACATAACACTCTCAAGGGAACAGCTAGGTGGTTTTCCTGGGCACCCTTTGAGTCTCCTCCAGAGCTGTAGTACCCACAATGCGCAGATGAGGGAGATCAGCATATAAATTTTTATCCTGTTTTCCTCTCTCGTTACTCTTCTTTATGGAGCTGCTCCTGGTTAAAAGCAGATTTATGACATGAATATATGAATATAAATATAAGAATATGAAAATGAAATGCAGCTCTAAAAAGAAGGCAACCTAGATTTCTAGAGACTTCACTGGTGACGTGGGGGAAATCACCTGATCTGTCTTAATCAACCTCATTGAAATGACCCAGGCAAATAATTTTTCAGTTATATGTTTGATTAAAGTGTGGCAAAGTAAAATTGTAAAGAAGCAGTCAAGTGTTCTTGTCTTCTGAGAGTCATGTAATGCAATCATTCTTGCAAGACTCCTCCTGCACCTACAGGTTGTGAGAAAGATTAAGAGAAGGGACTTCCCCCAATATTTAGAATCCATTCTGACTGCCCTATGAACAGTAGGGAGAGCATGGGATGAAGTGGCTAAGGTTAGCATTACTCTCCCAGGTAAATCTCACCTGAGATGCTATGAGACTTCATGCTGGTCTGTCTCTACAACACCTTGGCCTTGTCTCCATTCCAGGGTCTTAGGCAAGCCATGTCACTTCTCTGGGCCTCAGTTTCCTCATCTGTAAGATGAAAAGGTTGAGCTAGATGGTCTTTAAAATACTTCCTAGCTCTAGATCCATAATCCTCTGAAGGGTGGGTCTACAGTCCCCTCAAGGGTCTAATACCTAAGAGCTGGCCAAGGTCCTTTGCAATGGGAAGAGAGATTGGGCACTGAGGAGATAACAGTCAGGAAAGATTCTTAGAATAATGTTGCCAGTGCATGTCACCAGAGAGAGAACAGGAGTAGGCATGCCTTCAGATAGACATTACTACAGCCAAATTCTGTGAGAGTTCTAAGGATCAACATTACTGGAAATAATAGCCACTATTTAGATAGTGCTTAAAGGATTGCAAAGCACTTTACGAATATCTCATTTGATCCTCACAACAGCCTTGGGAGGTAGATGTTATTATTATCTTCCTTTTCCAGATGGGGAAACTGAGTCAAGCAGTGGGTAAGTGAGCTGCCTAAGGCTATCTAGGTAGTTAGTGGCAGGGGCAATACTGGAACTCAGGTTCTATGGCTCCCAGACCAAAAGTCTTTCCACTGTAGCATACATTCTTCTATTTATTCTCCATGGCTGGGATCAGAGAAGAAGAGAGCTAGTAGACTGTCAGTGGCACAGGAGGTCACTGAATGCTGCTCACTTCTCTTGTCTCAGAGCCACTGCAGCCCAAGCAAGAACTGGAAATGGAAGGACTGGAATAGAGCCTAGAGGTCTCTGCTGCAGAGATGAAGAACCAGCAGGGTCTTCTAATGTGTTCCTGAGATAGTATCTCCCTTCCTTTTTCTCAGGTGGGGCCTGGTGAGGCCAAGTCATCTCACCTCTACTGATTGCCTTTTTTTGTGCAAGGAAGAGGACACTCTGCTCTGCTGTGGTTATACTGCTAGCACAGAAGTACTCAGATGTCTGGTTTGTGTTTGCAGACTTGAGAGTTAGCAGGAAGAATGACTTTTCCTTCCTAGAGGCATCGTATCCATGAGGGATTTCTGTGTCAGTGAAGCCAACATTAAGGGAATAAGAGATCAGCTGTAGCCCTGACCCTGGGTCCTGTCAATACCAGGACATATAGTCATGTCCCAGATTCTGATCACATCTCAGTGTCACCTCATGTCCTGTAGCTGTTATCAGGTATCTGAAGTTCTGAGTGACTCCAGCATGCATGGGGACTGTGGGGAAAGGAGATAGAAGGTAGGAGTCAGTTGAAGAAGGAGTTTGCAGGTTACAGTCTGAAGAGGGGGGAAATTAACACTGGAAGTAGCAAACTCAGGAGAGAGATTCCCCATTTGTATGGAAGACTCAAGTGGCAGTTCTCATATAATGGATACAGGGCTGGCCTTGTCAGGAAGTCCTGAATTCAAGTCATGAAAATGAGTTCAAATCTTGCCTCTGACATATTGATCCTGCAATCATGGGTAAGTCACTTAGCTACTCAATATGTAAAGCAATTTTCCAGGGCTATAGTGACAGAGGAACAACCAATTAACACCGGTGGAGGTTCTTCATTTGAAGTCAATGAAATCACAATTCAAAAATAAAATAAAATATAATAAAAAAGGTTCAAGACTTACCTGCTATGAGAAGAAAAATGGCTACCCAACAAAGGAGTGAGATGCCCATGACAGCTCTGGCCTTTGGTCCTTTGAGATGCTGGATGGAATCAGCACCAGACCCTGCCAGCTCCTGTAGCCCCAAGTATGCATGGTGCTCAAAACTCCAGGGTCAGAGGGAAGAACTCTAGAAAGCAGTGGCCACACCCTCCTGCCTCTCCACAAAGAGTTTCCACAAAGACAGAAAGAAAAAAAATTTTGCCTCTAGAGAGACCATAGAAATCATGCTTCACTTTACATAAAAGTAAATGGAAACTCAGAGAGCTGAAATGATATAACTCCCACACATTTGGAGGTCATTGGCAAAGTCAATAATAAAATCCACCTCTCCCAATATTGTCTCCTCATTTTCTCCTACTGCATGCCACCTCTGTACACTGCTGATCTATTCAGAATCTGAATTCAGTATGAAGCAGTTTTATGTTTAGATGGATTTCCCCATCTTTATGTATGTTATTTCCTTACTGGAGTACAGCACTTTTTTCAAAAACTGTATACACTGCCTCTTTGTGATAAATTTTAATGATTTTTCTGGAATTCCTTGAAGACTTGTCTACTCAAATTACTGCAGGAAGCCTTTCTCAATTTCCCCAGATGTCCAAATGCAAAAATATTCTATATAGCTCCCTATGTTCACTTTTTATTTGATATCCCCATATATTTTCCAGTAAAATCTTCTTTTTGTACCTCATCATTGGTTGACAGAATTGGTTATATTTAAGTGGCTACAGTGAACAGAGCACTGAGCCTGGAGTGAAGAAGACCCAAGTTCAAATCTGGACTCAGACATTTTTACCAGCTGTGTGACCCTGGGCAAATCACTTAACCCTGTTTACCTCAGCTTCCTCATCTGTAAAATGAACTGAAAAAAACAAATGGGAAACCACCCCAGTATCTTTGCCAAGAAAACCCCAAAACAGGGTCATGAAGAATCAAATATGACTTACCAACAACAATAACAACAATCCATGAAAGGGAAGATTCAGGAGAGATGTGATAACTATCATCATGTATTTGAAGGAGGGATTTGGCTTGTTCTGTGTGACCCTGAAAGGCAAACTTAGGAGCAATAGGAAGAAGTTGAGAAGGTGTAAATCTCCACTTGATGTCAGGAAAAAGTATTTAGTAATTAAAGCTATCCAACGGTGGGAATGGGATGCCTTGGCATGGGGTGGGTTCCCCTTCCTTGTAGTTCTTCATGCAGAGGCTGAAGGCTTGTCATATTTTTTATGGTGGGAATTCTATAGGGGGATTCCTTTAGTACAATAGATGACTGAAGTCCCTTCCAGCTCTCAAATTTTATGACTCTGTGACTATGACATGAAGGGTTCTTGAAGATCATACCAACAGATCAAAGCTCTACCTATCCAACTACTTCTCAATCTCCTTTCCTGCTTCTTCATCCATGTCTCACCACTAACACCCCCCTCCCAGTGTTCCCCAAGGCTCTATCCTTGGCCTTTTTTGTTTTTACCTCAATATTATCTTACTTGGTGATCTCATCAAACACCAAAGGGTTTATTTGTCACCTCTATCAAGATGATTGCCAGATTTCTCGGACTAGCCTTACTTCCTCTCTTAAACTCCTATCACATCACTAACTGCCTTCTGGACATCTCAAATGGTATGTCCTTTTAAGCTCCACTTAAACACTTTCTACTACATAGAACCTTTTTTGATCCTCCCAGCTGCTAGTGCTTCCATGATGAAATTTCCTCATATTTTTGTTGTATATATTTTGCATTTATCTATGTACATGCATGCTGTTTCCCAAGATAGAAGGTAAATTCCTTGTCTTTGCATATCCAGTACCTTGAACAGTTCCTGGCACTTCATTTAGTTGTGCATAATAGTAGCTTGATGGTATTTAATACTATTATTTAATAAATGGTGGTTGAGTGATTAATGGCTAAAGGAGAGGTTTTCCTTATGTGAAAAATTGTATTGCTTGAATATGGGAAAACTCCTAAAGAGAAACTTACAGAGTATATCACTTTCCCCTGTCATAAGCAGAAGAGAGACTCAACTGTGAAAAATTCCATAAGGGTGAGGCTACAAAAACAAGCAGAAAGGTTAAGGACTGAGTGAGATCAGTTGCACAAAGTCAATATAATATCATGAATAGAGTGTTGGAATTTGGAGTAGAGAAGATTTGGGTCTTCTCTGACATAAGCTGTGATGCTGGGCAAGTCTCTTAAATCTCTGTTTGCCTCAGTTTCATCAACTGTAAAATGGGGAAATTAATAGCATCTATCTTCTGGAGTATTTAATAATTGCTGGTTTCCTTTCTATAGGTTTTATCCCTGGGCAAGGATTTCTCTGAAATTTCTGTTCCCTAACCTGCAGGGGTACAGGAAGATGGAAGGAGAGGGAGTTGCTATGACTTCTCTCACAGGTAAATATCTGAGACATAAATGGTAACAACAGAATTTCCTTTTTGTCACTGAAACCATCTGATCAGTCAATACTGTGACTCTTTTAAATGCTTTTTCATAGTTTTCTTTCCATACAAACTATACCCAGAAGCCTCTAATTCAGTTCCAGTGGTCCAGATGAGGGTGATATAGTTGATTCAAGGTCTGGAAACCATGTTATATGACGAACTACTAAAAGTACTGGTGATATTTAGCCTGGAGAAAAACTGGCTTGGTTAGAGTAAGGAAATAGGGTTAGAAGACTTATTATATCAAATTAGATTTACTAGGACAAAGTTGGAGCTACAGAGGAAAGACCTAGGACCTAGGTAGACATTACAAAGAATCAGATTTCAATTCAACACTAGGTGTGTGTGTGTGTGTGTGTGTGTGTAAATGTATATGTATATATATTATTGTATATATGTCTGTGTGTATATGTATGTGTATGTATGTATATTATATATATCTACACATATATATGATATATAGTTAAAATGCAAACTATATATATGATATATAGTTAAAATGCAAATTCAATGACGTACTTTGGGAAAGAGGGCACTAGCAATTGGAGGCATCAGCAAAGGATTCATGTAGAAGATACATGCCTAAACTGCATCTCAAAATAAGAGAAGTACTATTTCAGGCAGAGGAAAAGCAGGAATGCATCCTGGACATGGAGGGTGGCAAGAACAAAATCATGGGGATGGAAGATGGGGTGATCCGTGTGAAGAAGAGGGAGAAGATCAGTTTGGTTGGATCACAAAGTATGGGGGGGGGGGAAATTTTCTAGCAGAAACAAGGAACTACTTAAAAATTAAAAGAGCTGAAAATATTCATAGCAACCCTTTTTTGAAAGCAAAGAACTGGAAACAAAGAAGATATCCATTGATTAGTGAGTGACTAAAATAATTGTTGTACATAGATTTAATAAAAAAAATGTACTATAAAGAATGACAAATGTAGTAAATAATATGAAACTTGGGAACACATATAAATTGACTCATGTCACTTAACACATTAATAGGCATATCGGCTCTGCCTTTATCTAAGGCATTCATGAAAATGTTAAACTGAGCATGGCCACAAATGTATTTCTAAGATAGTCCCATAAAGACTTTCTTTCAATTTAACATTTGGCTACTCTGTGTCTAGCCATTTGACCAATTCCAAATACAGGTGACAGTATTACCATCTAGTCTTTGTATTTATAGTTTCCCTTTTAAAATTAATTTTTTTTCAATGAAAATCTGTCTTCTTTCCCTCCGACCCACCCCGAGCACTCTACCTTTTGACTTCAGTTATCTTTGTCCCTACCACTAAACAGTAGTCCTGTTCATTCTTTACTCTTCCATTTCCCCCCTAACAGAACTAAAAAGCACACAAAATCCCAGTGATCTATTCACTGCACCACCTAGTTGCTCATGCATCTTCCATTACTCACCTTATTATCTAAAAAGATTTTTTTTTGTTTTAAATCTAAGGTGATTGATGAGTTCTTTATGTATCCATGTCATTCTTCTAGAACAACTCCTCCTTTCCTCCTCATAGTATTTGTTTATCTTTGTGTCTTCAAAATTTTGATCTTCAGAGCTTCCAATCCATCTTGGGCTTATTTCCCCTCTAAAATTTAAATCCATAGGATTAAATCTGTATTTTCTCTGAAATCTTTAAAATCTGTTTTCTCATTATCTAGAATACATATAAGACTATACTCAGTTTTCCTTTCCTCTTTGACAAATTCTTATTTGGAGAGGTCACTTTCTTCAATGTTCTCATCATTTCCACCCAGCTTCTTGTTGATGAAAATCTGATCTCTAATAGAAATTCTCCTTGTTAATTTCCCAGCATTTTGAATAATGAAATTAGCATTAAGATAAATAATAAATTTTTAGCTGTCCTGCTAACAGTGTTCAAGTAGATGTGTAGAAAACTGAAGTTCCCATTTCTGCTATATGATGATTCTATTCCAAGATCATGATGTTTCTCAAACTCATCATTGATTTTTCCATTTTCTGAGTGATTTATAGCACATGAAAATGACATTTTACTATCATTTTTTACTGCCATTGATGTTTTATTTTTCTTTTAAAATATTTTGTTGATGTCCCTTTTTTAAAACATCACCATTTTTTCCTCATGACACTCCTACATCAATATAATTCTCTCTTGTAACAAATAAGTTCAGGCAAGGAAAACAAATTGACCATTTTTCGTGTTTTAAAATTCATTCTTCCTTCTGTACCTATCATCCACTACTTCTCTGCAAAGAGATGGGAGACATTTTTTTTCACTCTCAGTCCTCTGAAATAATGTACAGTCACTTTGTTGCCACCAATATTCATCATATTACCTTTTTGAATCATATTCTAGTCATGGAACTCATTCCACCAAGTCTTAGTGACCTATCAGGCCAAATGTTCCTACTTACATGAGGATCTCTAGCTCATCTTATTTATTCTGCCATTTTTACATTTGTGCATTATCATTTGAAGACACTGTTTTATTACTGGTTCCTTTCTTAAACTTTGTCTTCTGTGTACTTATAGGTATTTCTTCTGCTATTCTTCTTTCTACATTTTAGATTCCCTCTTTTGTATGTACATTGTTGGTGCTTTTCTCCCTATTGCTGCCATTTCAGTTTAAAGTTCTTGGAATAAGTTTTGTAAAACTTCAGGCACATACATTCTTAGCAACCTTTCTAAGGTCCATCCCTGACCAGGAATTTGTTATTCCTACATTTTAAGGTGAGGTTCAGAAAAAACCAATCAGACATTATCTTCTTTTCTAAGACATCATCTTCTTAACCAGCTCTTAATTTGGCAGATTTTCCATTCTCCTAATTGGACTTCATTTTAAATATTCAGAAATGTTTCTTCTCTGTAAAATGAGAATGATGTTCTACATAACCTCTTTGGTCTATTCCAGCTCTAAATTTATGATCCAATGATCCGATATGGTCCCACAACAAAAATGCCACAGTTGTCCTTCAATATTTAGTTTCTTAATGAAGATTTCATAATTTTAGCTTGTTTTCTAAGTTCCTTCATACAATGTTACTTGTGCACACAAGTCACTAAAATTGTGTAGTAGTCCTATAATTTCCCACATCTTGAAATTTTCTCTCTCATATCTTGAATAGACGCACCAGGAATACACAAGACCACTCTGTTCCTTATAGGATGATACCTCACTTGAGAGCACCATTATTCCTTGGAGGATTAACAGGAGCTTTCTCTGCAGAGCATCCACCTCGTCCCTCATCAGATAGAACCTCACTTTTTTTCTTAGCCTCATGTGTTCATTATATTTTCTTCTTCCCTTTCTCCTGTGTGAGTCTCCTTCTCTCCAGCTTTCTGGATCAGGATCCTCTCTTCTTCAGATTTATTTTCTTCTTTGTTTCATATCCAAACCATTCTGTTTGACCTTTTCTCCTAGGAAAGAAACCAATGTGAATTTTGAACACATTTGGAACACATCTGAACACATGACTCTTTCTCATGACAGAATTACAACCATTTTGCTCTCAAGTCACTTCCCAATTCTCTCCACTCCCCATATTTGCTTGAAGCAAGACTCTTAGTCCCTATCTTTCTTGCTGGTAGCTCCAGTGAAAGAGCTTTAAAATATTGCTTGAAGGTCTCTTTAATTCAGGAGTCTTTACTGTTCTCACCTCATTAGCTCTTTGGTAGTAACACCGAATGAATGTTCCCTTCCTTTATGAAGGTATTCATTTGAGTTACCAGCTTGCCCTAAGTGTATTTTCCCAGCTGCTTTCTCCTTGACTCCTCCTTCTCTGAAAGTTCTGATTGTTCTACTGCTTCAGCATGAATCCCTCACCTTCTACTTCTACTATTTCTCAAGCCTTTCTGTTTTAGCTCTCTACTCATAACTTGAGATATTCTCACACTAAGAACTCAAGGTCCAATCCTTTTCTTCTTTCACATCAAACCTTTTTTTTTTCTTACAGGATCATGGAATTAGAGCTAGAAGGGACCTTAGAGGTTATCTAGTTCATTCACCTTTTTTTTAACAGAAAAGAATTGTTGTTGTTTAGTCATTCAGTCATGTCTGACTCTGTGTGACCCCATTTGGGGTTTTTTTAGTAAAGATACTGGAGTAATTTGCCATTTCTTTTTGTGGTTCATTTTACAGATGAGAAAACTGAGACAAATAGGGTTAAGTGACTTGCCCTGGGTCACACAACTAGTAAGAGTCTGAGGCTGGATTTGAACTCAGGTCCTTCTGACTTCCAGATCTGGCACTCTAACCACTGTGCCACTTAGAAACTAGTGGTTAAGGAGGTAGAGTGACCACAGATTGCTTTGCATATAATAGGTGGTTGATTTGTTTGTGAAAAGTCATATTATAGGTAATAAATGGTAAGGTTGGAATTTGAACTCAGGTCCTCTGACTCCAAATTCAACATGTTTTCCACTGTATTTAATTGTTTCTTTTATAGCTCCTTATACTTCTCTTTCCCTTTCTCCTCTTCATTCCCTTTTTTCTTCTCTTTTGACAATTTTTTCAGTTTCACCACAAATCCTCCCAAATTCTCCTGTCTCAACTCATCAAAGCCTGGTAACTGTCTTTGCCTTTGTCTCTAACTGTTATTTCCTCTGTGGTGTCCAGAGGGGGTTTGTGCAAAGAAAGGAGATGACTTCACCATGCTGTGCCTAGGCTGCTGGAACACAGATAAACAGCTGAATCTTGAGGCTCTGTGAATTGGATGTTCAAATTAGAGGATGAGTTTCAGGGCCAATCAATTGAGAATCAAGTTTTTGGAACACCTGATTCATCTAAGACTTTTTCATTCTGAAGGTAACCCATAAACTTCAATTCTTCTTCCAAGAGCTGTCGATACCAAAAAATATGGCTTGATGGGGTCACAGCTTAGCAGCACGTTCTCTCCTCTTGCCGTGACCAAGTGTCTTATGGTCTGGATGGCTTTATCTTCCATATATGCTATTGGGAAATAAGACAGAAACCAGAATGATCATGTTTGTCCTAAGTCAGGAAGGGATTTTGAATTGCAACCACAACTGCAAGATTTGAAACCAGGGCCTGTTAAGCATAGGAGAGAAATTTCCAATTTGTACCCAGGATTCACCTGTTCCTAAGAGACAGCTGGCCACACAGTACAGAGCCTGGTAACTTCCCATGGTGGGGTTAGGGCAAGAACAGGTTGCTGTTATATAGAGTAAGAAGAATTGTTCGCAACCTAAAGATCTCTATGACTCTTCCAGTTATACTAGGTGGCGTCTTTCAGTGATGTCAACATCCTCTGCCTTAAATCTTTTCCAATTGTCATTTCACCCACTTTTCAACTACTCCAACACTTTCTAGGCAGTAGCTTTACCAGTCCTTTACTTCATCCTTACTTCTTTTCTATTTATCTTTATCTTCCTCTTGCCTAGCTTTTCCTCCTCCTTAACCCTGTTCTGATTCCCTTCCTATCCTAACTTTCTAAGATTAAAATGTTATAGATTGGGGGAGGGGGTAGACTTCCATCTATCTAGTTCAAACCCCTCATTACACAGATGAAGAAACCTCCACCCACTGGCCATTCTCTTCCTCTTCAAGTATTTGGCAACTAACCTTCATCCATTGTCTGAGCAAGAAAATTAGTTAAATTAGATAAAAGAGTCATTAAAAACTCCACACGTTCCAGTGTTTCAAAAGCAGCCACCATTTTAGTTCTCCCTCTTCCCAATATAGTAGAATTATATTTGAATTGGCTCTCACATCAGGATAAAATAAAATGAAATTTCAGATAATTAAGTGAATCTCCTGATCCTGGGAGTACTTTTGAAGAGGTCAAGTTGAATTAAACAAAGCTAGTTATTGAAATGCTCAGCCAGTTGCTATAATTCCTTCTCATTGCTTCCCAACTATCAGAAACCTGGATCCCTGTTTTTATTACTTCTTCACTTCTCTAGTCTGTGTGGCTGTATAGGATCTCATTTATTTCTCTGCTGATGTCTGCTTTCCTTTCTTCTAGTTATAATTGGAAATATCTGCTGGATTTGAGGAAAGCAAGGGTATGAAAAGAAGCCCACCCTGCAACATCATCTATTCCTCCATGTCTCTGTTGCTAACCTTCACCTTGAAAGTCCTGCACCCAGAGAAGTTCATTCATCTCCCAGGAGCCCCTAGGAAAAGATTCCAGGTGTTTCACACTAGGTAGTCACAAATGCTTCCAAAGATGCAGGAAACCCCCAGGAACAGGTTTATTACAAAGGGAAGATTTACATCTGAGGCATGTAACTCACCATTCTCATTTCTTCCTTCACTAAAACATTTGGGAATAAAGAAATATAAGCAATATGAAAAGATCATTTATGAGAATTGTATCATGTTACAACAGAGTTTCTTCATATTTTATCATATTTTAATAATAATTATTTCATGTATACATTATTTAATATATGATATATAAATTATTTAATTATCCCATTTAGGTTGATTTTGTGTATGGAATAAAGTGTCAATTTTTGTTTAGTTGTCTTCTCATTTATCTGCTTCTCTGTGTATTCATATATGTACATAATATATAATATATACATAAACATATACACATACATACCCATATGCACACATACATTACATATATAAACATCATGTGTGTATAGAAATCTGGCCTTTGAGCCAGGAAGACCTAGGTTCCAGTCCCACTGCTAACATATACTGATTGTATGACTCTCTACAGTGAAATCATAAGTCCATATGAATATACACATATACATATATGTACATATTAACATACACATAAGTTTATATGTGACAACTAGGTGGTGCAGTGGATAGAATGCTAGGTGTGGAGTCAGGAAGACTTAATTTCTTAAGTTCAAATCAGACCTCAGACTGTGTGACCCTTGGCAAGTCACTTAACCCTATTTACCTTAGTTCTTCATCTGTAAAATGAGGTAGAGAAGAAAAGGGCAAACCATTCTTTGCCACAAAATCCTCAAAAGGGATGATGAAAAGTTGGACACAAATGAAATGATTGAACAACAACAAAAAATTATAGATGTGTGTGTATATATATATAGATAGAAATAGATATAGATAGATATTTATATTATATATTATGAATTGTGTGTACCCCCAGCTTTTTAGTAGGATAGAAACTTTATGGTTTCTGAATTGTGCTTCCTCCCCCAAGGTGGTTGAATTCAAAAACTATAGCACTTAACTCTTCCTCAGTAGAACCCAGTACTTCAGCAATGTAGAAACTTTGTGCTTATTGACAGCCTACATATCCCCCTCCATACACACACCTAATAGCTAAACTCCAGGAGAGTTCCCTTCCCATTTCCCACCCCTATTCCAAAAGGCACAAAAATTCCTAGTTATAGCTATGTCTATGAAGAAAAATTGAGAAGTCTGCAAGGATTGATGTTAAAAACAGAGTGACAGAAGGAGCTGCTCTCACCAACAGATCTGGAGAGTAAGTACAGAAAACCTCAGGTGGGCACTAGGCTCCTGTGATATGTGTTCATTTGTTTCTTGGACATTAGGAAGTTCTGGGAACAGCTTGCCAGATTCTAGCTCCAAACTTTTCCCTAGTACCTTCAATGCCAACCTTCCACCTAGGCTTCCCTCTGCTTCCCATCATGGTTCCTATGGTTATTAAGGGAGCCAGAATCATGCTTGGTACCCAGATACAAATCACAGGGATGGGTCAGTCAGAGACACTGAGATGTGAACAGAATTTGGTGTATAACATCATGTGCTAATTTGATACAAGGCAAAGCTTCCTTACAATTAGAGATATCCAGAAATGTAATGGCAGCTATCTTCTGACCAGAGCATAATGTGCCCCTACATATAGACATAGGCTTTTCACTGTCCAAAATATAACACCAAGTCAACTTTTTTTGTTGCCAACAGATACACCTGATAAAGACAGGGCTGTAGGCTAGATGGGTGAAGAATACTGACCTTGCCTCCCTAGGTTACCTTTTGTCTTGACCCAAATACATTTGTGGTTAAGCCAAAGAAAATTTGGGGATTATACAAGAATGCTCAAACTAAACCGACTTCATTTCCAAACTACACCTAGAAGTCAAAAAGGATAAACAGAGTCTTAACCTGGAGGCACTCACTTTGCTTTTGTTAGCTAGATATGATAGGTAGAACTAAAGAACTATTAGCTTACTTATATTGGGGCAGGTTCCAACCACTATGCCCAAGTAGACTGAAGGCCCAGTAAGGCAGGAACCACAAGCCTAACAGAGACATACAATGCCCATTGAGGAGCAAGTAGAGCTGCCACCATGCCCAATGAGTACCAAGCAAACTAGAAACACACCCCCACAAGGGGAAGGCTCAGCAAACCCAGTGGAGCAATTTTCCCAGCAGAGATGCTATGCTTGGTGAAGGGCAGATCTTTTGATAACAGTCTAGTAACATCATCAGACATCATCATCGTCTTGATGCAAGGAGGTACAAGTAGCGCCCCTCTCCTATACACACATATTCTCCATGTATTGACCCTTTATACCCCCTTATGGGTGCTCACTGTGCCTACTCATTCTCCTTCTGTGGTTGTGCCAAAGTGTGCCCTATGTTTAGGAGTACATTGCAAGTCTTCTTATTCTATTATTCATTCAGTGTCTTTGTTTTGAACTTATTGTGTCCTCTCGATGATTAGATAAAAATGTATACGTATCACTGGGAGCTCCTGAGCTATTATTTTAAGTGGTGGTAGACCCACAGAGAACTTTGAATCTGGGCTAGTTATTCTGAGAACTTCATGTTGAAAATGGGATTTCATGGGTGCTACATAGAGGTAGTAGGAGAAGAATAAATATGCCTTCCTCATGCTTCTCTATCTAATGCTAAATGATAATTAAACAGACATTGAAGTATGTTTCTCTCCTTCCTGTTATCCTCCTAAGCTTGTAGCACAATAAGAAAGCTTTGGAGGGGATCTTAAGTCCCTCTGGGGTCCTCTGAAGCCTCTTCAGATGCTCTGGTCTAACTCTTTCCTGCCTGTCTGCATTCCACCGAGAGATGA
>NW_020954636.1:7617-39819 GCF_900497805.2 Vombatus ursinus | reverse complement strand
CTGAAAAACACTTTGTGAATATTTGACTCTTTAAAGGAGACAAGTCTTACACACAATTTATTTTTTTTTATTCTGGACTCTACATGCAACAAATAAAATGTGCATTTTCATATACATAGTTAAAAAAGAAACAGATTATGAAACTTAAAATTGCTATCTTGTACAGTTTATTTTTTCTTTTAAAATATATAATTTTTTTCAATATTTATTTTTCAAAGCTGTTTTTTTCTTCCTGATCTTCCTTTCTACTCTTCTGTGCATTAAAAAATAATTCTCTGACCCTCCTTTTCCTTTCTAACTCTTCCTTTCTCTATCTCCCTTCCTTCCTTTCTTCATTACTTTTCTATGCCTATACCCTCTTCACTCTCCCAGGCCCTCAACTGAAAAAAGAAAAAAAAAATCCTCATTACAAATACACATACTTATATAAAATACATCTTCACACTGATTGTGTCTGAAAAAAATATATATATAGTTTATTTTTTTTGCTGGGTCTCTCAACTTTCTGACAAGAGACAAGTAGCATGTTATATCATTATTCTTAGAGAAGTGCTTGACCCATTTATCAGAGTTCTTAAGTCTTTCAAAGTTGTTTTTCTTTACATTTATGTTGCCATTGTACAAATTGTTTTCTTTGTACTACTTTTTTTCCCTAGGTATCAGGTCATGTCATTTTGATGGAACAAAAGGCTTGCCAGTGAAGGTCCAGTCCTGGGAGCATGTACATATGGTAAGAGAAAAGGTCTTGGGGCAGCTAGGTGGCACAGTGGATAAACCATTAACCCTGGAGCCAGGAGGACCTGAATTCAAATTTGGCCTCAGATACTTGATACTTACTTAGCTGTGTGACCCTGGGCAAGTCACTTAACCCCATTGCCTAGCAAAGAAAACAAACAACAAAAAGAAAGAGAGAGGGAGAGAGAGAGAGTCTTTTGGCTATATACAAGGTTCATACTCCAAGACTGTTACACTTCAGCTAAAGTAAAAAAAAAAAAAAGACAAAGATAGCAATCATAATCTCAGACAAAGCAGACGCAAAATTAGACCTAATTAAAAGACATAGGAAGGGAAATTACATTTTGCTCAAAAGGTAAGATATAAAATAATACCACACAAATCATCAGCATTTCTGTATATTATCAATAAAATCCAGCAGGCAGAGATGGAAGAGAAATTGCATTTAAAATTACTATAAACAGTATGGAATACTTGGGGGTCAACTTTCTGAGATACTCACAAGAATTCTATCATGAAACACTTTTACACAAATAAGGACAAATCTAAACAATTTGAAAAATATCAATTGCTCATGAGTAGGCCAAGCCAAATAATTAAAATGACAATACTACCTAAATGTATGTGCTTATTCAGTGCTGTGCTAATCAAACTAGCAAAGAATTACTTTATAGAGCTAGGAAAAAGAGTAACAAAATTCCTGTGGAAGAACATAAGATCAAGAATATCAGGACAATCAATATTTAGAAATGGGAAAGAAGGGAGTCTAGTAGTGCTAGATATCAAACTATATTACAAAGGTATAATTCTCAAAAAAAATTGGAATTGGTTAAGAAATAAAGACATTGATTAATGGAACAGATTAGACATATAATACTCAAAAACAAATGAGCAGAGTAAACTAGTGTTTGATATATCCAATGATCCCTTCTATTGGGTCAAGAACTCACTATTTATCAAAAACTATTGTAAACACTCGAAAGTCCTGTGGTAGAAGGTATATATAGACCAATATTAAAACCATACCAAGAAAACCTCAAAATAGGTACAAGATTTAGACATAATGAGTATTATCATAAGGAACTTAGTGGGACATGAAAGAATTTATCTGTCAGGTCTATGGATAGGGGAAGAGTTTATGATCAAAGAAGAGATAGAGAAATTCACAGGAGGTAAAATGTACGATATTGATTACCTAAAATTTAAAAGTTTTGCACAAACAAAACTAAAACAGTTAAATTAGAAGAAAAGTAGGAAGTTGAGGGGGAATGTTTGCAGTTAGTTACTTTGATAAAGGTCTCATTTCTAAGATATATGGGGAATTGAGTCAAATAAACAAGAAAAATTCCATTTCTTAATTGACAAATGATCAAAGGATATGAATAGATAGTTTTCACAGGAAGAAATATAAGCTATTGATAGTCATATTTTTAAAATGCTGTAAATCACTAATTACTTAAGAAATTGAAATTAAAATGACTCTGCAGTACTACCTCATAACCATCAGATTGGTTAAGATAACAAAAAAGAAAACTGAGAAATGCTGCAAGGTCTGTGGGAAAGCAGGTACTCTAATGTTTGCAGAGCTGTGAATTAGTCCAACCATTCTGGAAAGCAATTTAGAACTTAAACACTATTAACTACATATACCCTTAGAGCCAGCAATACTCCTACTAGGACTATACCTCAAAGAGATAAAAGAAAAGAAAAAAGGATCCATATATAAAAATGTATTTATAGCAACTCTTTCTGTAAGGGCAAGAATTGGAAATTAAGAGGATGCTTATCAATTTGGAAATGGTAGAACATGTTATGACATATGAGTATAATGGAATACTACTGTGCTGCAAAAAAAGAAAGGAATGGTTTCAGAAAACCTTGGAAGATTTATATGAACTGATGTAAAATGAAATGAGCAGAATTAGGAGAACAATTTATACAATAACAGCAATATTGTGAAGATAATAAACTTTGAAAAATTTAGTAACACACTGACCAAACACAATTCTGAAGGACTCATAATGAAACTTTCTATCCACCTCCAGATAGATAGCAGATGGTTTCAAAGTGCAGGTCAAAGCATCAGTATATTTTTGGCAATGTCTAATACAGGAATTTGTTTTGTCTGACTATACGTATTTGTAATGGGTTTTGTTTTTCTTGTCTTCTCAATGTGTGGGGGAGGTGAAGGGGAGGAGGAGAGAATTTGAAACTGAAAAAAATTAAACTGAATTTAAGAAAAAATAATCAAAAAGTGAACCACAGTGCTTTATGTTGTGAGAAGCATTGGCATGGTTGTATTTTACATATGTGTGTGTGTGTGTATACTTCTTATTATTCTATTCTATTCTATTATTCTAAATTCTTTTATATTTATAGTAGAATTTTCAACCTCTTAATAAATGTCCTTGCTCTGAACTATGATGGTTCTATGATGGTTGCTATGAATGTATGATGGTTCATACACAAGAAAGAATGGGATCCTAGCACCACTAGGCATCTTAGTGTCAGCATTGAATCTCAGAATCCTCAAGCTCTAGAGCTAATTCCTAATGATGTTGGCACCTCCAAGAATTAAGAACATTTTATCTGGAGATCAAGATTAAGAATTTAGAATAGGAGTAGCTAAATTCTTCTCAAACTCCATGAAATAAAAATTTTAGTGCATTTGAAAATTTGGGATGATTCTGAGGGAATCAGCTAGAAGGAAGAAAGGAAGGAAATGTGCATTTATTAAGGACCCACTACATGCCTGGCAACATGCTCAGCACTATAAAAATATTATCTCATTTGATCCTCACAACAACCCTTGGTTGAAGGGAGGGGTAGGAGTTATTATTATACTCATTTTATAGTTGAAGAAATTGAAGTAGGCAGAGTACAGGTAAGTGAGCTGCCCAGGGCCACACAACTAGTAAGCAGTTGAGGTTGGATTTGAACTCAGGTTTTCCTTACTCCAGACCCAGCATTCTATCTACTGCACCACCTAGCTGCTACTACATTGCTGGTATTATGTTAGGTGGCAGGCTAGAATGAAGTCTGGGAACTCAGGCATCTCTATTCAAGACTTACCTCTTAAGCTGTACCCTGAACATAAGTTTAGATGACTTTAATTGCCATATGTATAGTTTTCAACCTTTCCATCCTTAAATCTTTAGTAATGTAACTTGTCAGAAAATACATGGTTAATGGTTTTCTAGGAGAGGAGCCCTGGGAAATAGGGGAAGGCTCTTTTCTTGAGGCTTTAACTCCAGAATGTGCTTGGAGGGTCCCACATACATCCATGCAGATGGGTCCTGGGCACATACATAGAGGGCATACAAAGAGCATACAGATGGCCAGGGCCTATGGGTGACCATAGCAATTCTCACCTCCAATGCTATGGGGCAGTTGATGTTCTTTGGAGATGTTTTTGTGTTCTTCCTCTGCTGGGTGCAGCATCTCTACTGGCCATTAGGTCATCTTTGCTGGACATTGCTCAAGCATTCTTTGCTTGATGCTGGTGTGTTGGTTATCTCTACAATCTATCTGCTACAGGTGGGCTAGCAACTGCTAGTCTTCAGCTGTTCAATCTCTTTGTGTCATTTGCTTCTCTCTGCTGCTATCTGCTGGAGTACAGCAGCTAGCACACATCTACCTTGAAAAGGATGACTAAAGTTCTTTTAGTTCCTATACCCTCCAAGGACACAAAAGCTCCACTGTCCTGGTATTGAGTTCAGAGGATTCCTGTGGCCGCATACACTGGAGCACTCATGATGAATTTGTTAGAATAGGCTTTATTGAACAATAAACCATCATGGAGACACTTAATAAGTTTCTTGATTGCCCAAACTAGTCATGATAGTTTCTGGCCCTAATCATTTCTAAAACTTGAAAATGGACAAGAAGTTTGCTCTAGAGTAGAGGTTCATAATCATTCTTGTGTCTTGGACTGCTTTGGCATTTGGTGATGTTTCTGGACACCTTCAAGAGGGTCAAGTGGACAGGGTGCTGGTGCTAGAGTCAGGAAGACCTGAGGGCAAATTTGGCCTCAGAAACTAGCTGCATGACCCTGGGCAACTCACATAACCCTATTTATCATAGTTTTCTAATCTATAAAATGAGCTGGAGAAGCAAATGGCAAATTACTCGAGTATCTTTGCCAAGAAAACCCCCAAAAGGGGTCACAGAGAGTTGGACATGACTAAAAATGACTCAGTAGCAACAACAACTCGATCCCTTCTCAGAATGTTTATAAATGCATACAATAAAATTCATAGCCTTAAAAAGTCAACCAATAATATGGTAATACATAGAAGAATACATGTGTTTGCAGTTTAGGGACCCCAGTTTAAGAACACCTGTTCTATAGGAATGAGCTGAGAGACCTATCCCATTGTGAGACAAAGGACAGCCTCAGGTAGAAGGGCTAAATGTCTAGGAGTGTGTTCACATAGCTTATATCTAAGGCAGTCCTTTGTTGAGGCTTAAAGGGGCTTCACCTAAGGATTTGATAGGAAAGTCATGCAAACCAATAGACCCATTATCTGTCCCATTTCATTCACAAGGACTTCTAGGTACCTTAAATGGAGAAACACAAGCCTGGGAGCAAGGAGTGGCAAGATGAGTACAACAGAAGGACCCTAGGGCAGTATCTGTTCCCCAACAAGGGCAGTTCCTGTGTTCACCAAAATGGTCTGGGGGAAGACACGGAAGGACTACAGCCAAGTCTGTCATCTTAGATTCTAGTTGGATAGTTTCCAGGCCTTTGCAGGAGGAGAGGGAAGCCCACCATGGTCCTGAGAGAAGATACCCCTTGGAATTGCCCCATCATTTGATTAGGCCACTCTTGATCACAAGAGGCACCAAGACAGCTCAGGGATGCTAAAGTCAACCATGTGTTTTACATGAAGAGGAGGAGGTTACATTCATAAGTAGTTGATGTCCCACCTCTGATATCACAGACTGGGAGCAATCAATTAGCAAATGACAAGATGACAACCTGAGAGGAGATAGAACAATACTTCCTACCATCTCCAAACAGAGGGTTCCCTGCCCCCACCATTACTACTCCATTGAAGGAGAAAAAGAAGCATAAGAAGAAAATGTAGTTATGATGTGGTTTAGGGGTTCAGGGGTTCTGGGATCCCAAAATCACGACACCTTCCTTCCTACAGCCAAAAACAAGGTTTATTGAAGATTCGCCATATTAGCTAGACTCTTAAGGAATCTGAGCATCTATGGGCTATTGGCTAGATTCTAAGAATCAGAGCATCTTAGTGGAGACAAGATGGACCTTATATACAGAAAGACTGTGGGAGGGATCTAGGAGTGACCAAGTAGTTTGGGGTGATGGGAGGAAAGGCCTAAGGAGATCTGGATAGGAGTGGCTAGTAAGCTGGGGTGTGGGACCTGGACCTTGTGGCCAAGGGACAATGGAGCCTAGCTAGGATTAAGGGTGGGAAATGGCTGGGGCCATGGGAAGGTAAGACAATGGAGGGGAGATTGGGTGTAGCCACAATGAAAGTCCAGTTGATGGGATTATAGCCTCAGGGGAACACCAGAGATTTGGCCACGTGGTAAAGTCCAGAGTTTTTCCTTTCTGGAGCCCAGATTCCAACCCTATCAGTATGAATGAATACAATTTTTTTTTTTTTGGTTTTTATTTTGGACTACCCCCCTGGTTTCAGCAGAGTAGGGCACTTCTAGTGAGGCCCTTCTGCCAATGCAGACTGGCATTTTCTAATAAATCAGAGAACTGTGTACCAGACCAATATGAAAGTTGAGAGCTACTAGCAAAGGCATCTAGTGTTTGACAGTCCCTCCTCCCTCTAAAACCTCCCAATGTGAGCCAAGTCTCTGATGTGGTGACTTCCCTCCCTTCTTTCTTCCTATGCCAGGGTCAGTATGTTTCTGCACAGCTTGGAGATGACTCTGCAAGGCTGTATCTTTGCTGCTGCTACAGAAGTAAGTGGCTGAGTCCTCTGTCTCCACGCCATGGATATGGAGGATCAAGTGGTCTTTTGATGGTGAATCTGGTTTGAAGCACCGAGGAACAGCTTCATTTGAATTAATCTTTTGGTAAATAAAATAAAACATTAGCTTGGGTCCTTTCTGTGGCTCCTGTTGGTACTAGTACATGTAATTGTGGCCCAAATGTTGTGGACATCTCAGTGTCACCTCCTGCTTCACTCTTGTGATCAGGAATCTGGGTGTCTGAGTGATTTCTGCTTCAGTGGGGGCTGTGAGAAGGGGAAGAAAAGAGACAGAAATTGGGACACAGAAGCTGGCAGACCTTTGCTTCATCCTCCAGGGAAAGGGAAATCTCTGAACTTCCTCTCCCCAGGAGGGCTATTTTCCTTCTCTATCCAGCACTCACAAGCTCGAAGGAGAAAAATGGAGGCACAGAAAAAGAGTCTGTTGTCCATGACAAGGTCAAGGACAGAATGGATTGGGTCCTTGCCTTCTTAACTCTGAGCTTTGGCCCAACAATGTAGAAGAAGAGCTCTGGAACTCTTTCTCTTGGAGGGATCATTTCCATTTATGGAACTGTTATCTTCATTGGCTCCCACAAAAGACAACTTTTTTTTGGTGGTAATGGCATAGCAGACAGTTGGCTGTTAGCTTTTATGCCCACCACAAAAGCTTTAGTTGTATTAAAACATGGTTATATGAAATATATTGAAGTCCTTCTTCCACTGATTTGTCACAATGGCTGCACATTGTCAGGCCCATCTTTTGGAGTATGGTAGTAACTACTTTAGGCAGCAAGGACAGGATATGTGCATAAGCTACTTATATGTTAGACAACAGAGGTACATACAGACAAGAGAAGTGTTTCCTTTTTTCTTTCAAAGCATGTTATACTGGTTTCTTCATCTTAGTTCTTCAGGTTGTCAGAATTTTTTTTTCTCTCTCTGATGTTAAACCTCTTCTCTCTGGGTCTCAGCTTTTAGTCTCAGATATTAGTTTTCCATGAATTCTAGCAACTATTGGCTTGTCTTTTCTAATCCATCTTGACCATAGTCACATCCATTCTGGACAAAAGTAAAATTGGGGCAGGATTATTTTCCAAAAGATTTCAGGCTTTGCCATTGCAAACTACTGGGTTGAGAAAGACAGTTGCCTATTCATTTTTTTATTGGAAGAAAAGAGCTGTTTTCCAGATACCTGGGTTTCTTGATAGGGTACTCTTTCTTAGTAGGTTATTACAACAGTAAATGTTTTTATTATAATTTTTTATAGTTTTATTGATTCTAAACTTAACAAACACCCCCCCAAAATATTTCCATATACAAAATAAACCAGAAGTGGAGAATTACATATGAAGCCATGACTCACTATTACAGACAGCTTGATTTTTTTTAAGGGGAAAAAGTAATATAATAAATTAAGCATTTATTTTCAAACCTGTGCTGATTATCTGTTTTTCTTTGTGAATTATCTAGCATTTTCATATATGCATTTAGGATCTTATATTTGGAGCTGGAAAGTATTCTACAGACAGCCTAACCATTCTGACCCCTTCATTTTATAGATGAGGAAGGTACCTGAAGCCATGAGAGGTTGAGTGACTTGCTCCAGGTCACAAAGGTCATTTGGGAGGGAGGGAAGATTTAAAGGCAGGGCTTCTTACTCCAAATGAGGTGCTCATTTAAATTTGAACCACACGGATAGATTTTACGATGGCTAAGGTCCCTTCTAGCTCAAACATGCTAACCATCAAAGAAACCCTTGTTTCTAAACTGAGATATTGCCTGTTTACTAAGTTAAAATTTAAATAAAAGTCAAAATTCTGTTCTCTTGAGGATTTTTCACTACTGCTTTTTTTCTTTTCTGTTTGTTGATTTTGTTTTTGTTTGACCCAAAGCCTGAGACCTGCTGGAACATCTGGGCTGCCAATTTTGCATGAATTTCTAGCAGCTTCTGGCTTGTCTTTTCTAATTTGTCTTGACCATAGTCACATCCATGCTGGATATGTATAAGATTGGAGCGGGATTCTTTTCCAAAAGATTTCCAGCCTTGCCATTGATTGCAAACTACTGGATTGAGAAAGACAGTTGCCTCTTCACTTGTGCATTGGAAGGAAGGAGTTGCTACTTCTTGGGCATATTGTCAACAATCTTGGCCAATTCAATTGCTTAAAAATGATTCCATGGAATTTAAAGGTTTATCAATGAAAACAGAAAGAGGCGGAAAAAAATAATTACATATGTGACTGCCCTCTTGTGTAAAGAGTAAGCCAAGGGTGGAGAACATGTGGCCTTAAGGCCATATGTCGCCTTCAAAGTCCTTAAGTGCATCCTTTTAACAGAATCCAAATCTAAGAGAATAAATCCTTTTTTTCTGTAAAATTTAGGTTCAGTCAAAAGGTGGCACTTAAAGACTTAGAAGGCCACATGTGGTCTTAAGGCCACAGGTTCCCCTCTCTTGGAGTAGGTTATGATGAGAGAGATGCTGGGCAATGCTGACAAATTTCGGTAAAAAAAAAAAAAAAAGATCAAGAACGGGAATGGAGAGGAAAGTAAAAAAAACAAACTGAAGAATAAAGGAGTATTTTACCCAAGTGATGGGAATGAGCAAAATGGAATATTTGTCACAACATTGGAACATAGTTATAATGCATTTTTAACTCATCAAAGCACTTTCATTATCTCCTTTCATCCTCTGAGGGAAATCACAAATCATACTGTGGGAAGAGAATTTAAAGATCATTAAGTCCAAACTCTTGTTTGTAAAAAGGCTGAATCTGAGGGCTAAGGGTGAAGTGACTTGTATAAGTTCATACAACTAGTTAGGGTCAGAGCTGAGGTTGCCCCCACTCATGCCATTTCCACTAGGCAATGTTCATACATTTGGTCCATGGATACAGGTCCTAATTTTGTTTGGTGAAGGGTTAAGAGGGGAAGGAGAATCAATAGCATAGAAATGGTTGCTGTGAAAAGAACTGCCTCCTTTCTCCTAATATTGTGCTCTGAAATTCCATGTATCTGTGGCTTGTGATTTGGCTAATGTTTCCTTCTCAAAATCTATGCTTAATGGCCCTGTGATGATCAGGTGTCCACACTAAATTCAACAATTATATGATGATGGGCAGCTAGGTGGCACAGTAGATAGAGCACCAATCCAGGAATCAGGAGGACCTGAGTTCAAATCTAGCTTCAGACACTTACTATCTATGTGACTCTGCTCAAGTGACTTACTATTAATTGCCTCCCCCCACCTAAAAAAAAATCCAACATGAATAATGCTATGAGACCACCACCTCCAGGAGCATGGTGCCACCAGATTGACTAAGGAGGGCACGCTGTCCAGACAGGCACAGTGGAAAGAGTAAAAGATCTGGAGTTAGCAGTTCAAATCCCAGCTATGCCATTTGTTACTTGTGTGATGTTGGGTGAAGTTGAGTCAGTCACTTTCCCTCTCTGAGTCTCAGTTTCCTAATCTGTAAAATAAAAGAACTGGACCAAGTGACTCCAAAGGTGACTTCCAGCTCTAAATCCTTGATCCTATGAACAGATCTTGGGCAGAAGCCATTGGGAAAACCAAAATTAAAAAAAAAAACATGTTACTAGTTGATAGTGGCTTCTAGGAGTTGATAATCAAGATGGACTTACTAACTCAGTTTGGGGTGGTGGTAGAAGAGAAAAATGGGCAGCCGACCTTGGCTAAGAATATAACTTTGTCTGAATCAATAGTGGAAACTAAGAGCCAGGCAGATCTATTTTTGTTCCCTTGGTGGCTAGCTGAGCTCAAAGTAATTCAGCTTGTACTAGAGATGAAACTAGAAAGGTGATATGGGCTTTTCTTATAGCTTAGGGGAAAAAAGCACCTAAGCTAAGAACTGGTTAGACTTAGGTGTCAAAATAGAGGAATTATTGGCTTAGGAAACTGCCTAATACTCATCTTCTAAACCGGTCAATTAAAACAAAGAACCTATGAGTTTGATCCTGATACTAGGCATTAAAATCTTAGCTCAACCGAGGTTATCTGATTTTTTTTTTTTTAAATAGTTACTTCGAAGATGTAGGGCCCAGTACGAATGGGACACAGATTTTCCTGGGGGCAAGATGAAGGGTTTAATGATTAGATGATTTAGAAATAGCAGTGTGAAATAGTAGAAATGTCAATATGTCTCATCAACTCTCAAGCTCTCTTCTTTGACACTAGAAATAGGAAGGCTCCATGAAACAGAAGACTCCACCTTCTTTAGATTCCAAACTTCTCTACAGACTATGGAAAGGCATAAACATTGTTTACTCAAAAGTCTATCGTAAAAGTTGGGTTTCTGTTTGTTTGTTTATTTGTTTGTTTGTTTGCTTGTTTGTTTATTTTCAGTTCAGTAGAATTCAACAAATATTTATTGAGCCACTGTCCAAGGCACTGTGCTGGGAACCTTCTCCTCTCACAGGATCTTCTACTTATCCCAACCCACCCTCTTCTCAGGTCCTCTGGGACTTCATACCACTTCTTGGAGTTCAATAGCTGTTCACTGTGGTGTCCCATCCAGGCCTTCATTCCATGGCAAAACCCTAAGCTCTAGACAGTTTCCATATTACTCTCAGTTAACATTTCTTAGAAGCTTTCTGCTACTAATCTGATAAATTAGTTCACATTTAATTTCTGCCAGAATTCTGTTATTTTGGTCATATGACACCTCTGCTCAATACTTTTTTTTTAAGTTTCCTGTTATTTAATGATGAAAATTCAAATTCTGAATCCTGGTATAAAAGGCCATCTATAAGTCTGCTGTTCCAGCTTTATACCATATTATTTTCCTCTTCTTTGTTTTATACAAATTGCTCTCCTGGTCAGGGGCCAGTATTTCCCAGCCTCTGTGCTTTTTCCTATACTATTCCCTCTGCCTAGAATTATGTTCCCCATACTCTTGCCTTCTATTTTTGGGAAATGTATTCTATAAAATTGCTAGAATCTGCTGCTTGCTATTTGTATGATCTTGGGCAAAGCATTTAATCTTTAGGGCTTCATCCTTCAAAATGTGGGTTTGGACTACATGCCCTCTAAGTTCGCTTCCAACTTTGAATCTGTCATCCCATGATTCCTTTATCTCTTCAGTCAGTAATGGCCTACCCCCACTTAATCAACAGGTATTTATTAAGCACCTGTTATGTACTATGCTAAGCCAAGTTAGAACTCATTATTATACTTATCATGTATTATTATGCATTATTGTTATTTGTATTCATATCATGTTCATTAGAACAGGTAATTTATCTGAATATCATAGCTGTCTGGGAGTCTATTACATACTAGGTCCTTAATGTTTGTTGGACTGAATTGTTGTTGAATAGGTTAATATGCAAATTTTCATACATAATATATTTACATTTTAGCAAGGGCCCCTGGGAAACCAAGAATCACATGGTCACAGAATCAGATAGTTTGAAGGGATCATAGGTGTCATTTACACCAACTCGTAGCCCTCAAGGGATCCCTACCTTAATATAAGCAAAGGAATAGATCATATAGTAGAATTTAAAAAAAAAAATTAAATGCATGGGTATAGGATGAGGGAGGCTTGCCAAAACAATTGTTCTATGAGGGGTGACCTGTAATGGATTGTAAGCTCAATATGAGCTAATAGAATGACATGGCAACAACCTGTTTCCCCCACCCCAATGTTGGCACCCTGGGTCAAAGCTCTATTCTCTGTACACATTTTCCTTTTGCATTCTTTGTGTTCCAAGTGTCTGACACAGAGTAACATCCTAATGATGCTTTTTGAATAATTTACTGACTGAGCAAGGTCCCCAAGTTTCCTTACTATTCCAATCAGCAGAGCCATGACTAACGAAGCATTTTTTTCTCATTTCTCTTGACTCATACACTTTTCCCTCCTACCCTCCCCCCATAAAACCTGGAAAGTTCTCTGCATGTCCCTAGCTAGCATACTGAAAGAGCAAATTATTCACAATATTTCAGAAGAAATTTTTATTTTAAAAAGAGTTATTGTTCATCCTTTGTTTTTGAAGAGGACCATTGATTTCACTAATATCTTAACTTGTCCATGAATTGGATTTAAGGGAGGCAGAGTTGCACAAAGTTGTCACCATGAGTTTTTCTTCGAGAGTCATCAAAGCCCAGGGGCAAGAAAAAAGTTAGGAAACTGGTGATGGGCTCAGGATTCAGTGGATGACCTTGGCATCTTCAATGTCTGACCAAACTCTGAGCCCTCCACAGTGCCTGTTTCAGTCTCCATCGTGGTTGTCCAGACAAGTTGTTCTCATATGTCCATTCCTCCAGGGGAAGTCTTCTTATAGTTGGGGTAGACATTGCCCTAACCTGCTGACAAGTTTGAGGCCCATTGGTTACCCTCAATTTCGTTTTGCCCTTTTGCCAAGATGATTTACCAGTATGGGGCTGCTATGCGTGCTACAGTTTCTGGGAGCCACATGTGAGAGTGGGGTGACAGGTGAACACCAAGGGTAGATGAGCAGCCCTGAAGAGGTCTTGCAAACTGTCACACCAAAGGAGTACTAATCCCTCCCCAACACCCCAAACAAAACTGAAACCCATGAATAAGTTAGCATTAGTATCCCAAATCTACATAAATCTTCTGAGTCACTCAATTCTGAAATGTGAGAATGATTTTCTCACTGTAGTTCCTGGTAGATAGATAGTTTGGGGTGTTCATGTTAGCTGTTTATTACTCTTCCTGATACCTCTTAGGAGACAGCATGGGGTAGGGGAAAGAATCCTGAACTTGGATATGAGTTTGAATTATGTCTCCACTATTTACTATCTATATGACTTTAGAAAAGTCACCTATCCCCTTTGGAACTCAAAAAGGGGGAGGAAGCAAAGAGGAGCACTATGGGACAAAAATGTTTTCCCTTTCATCTCACAGCTGATGAGACTTTCAATAACTTCCAGTCTCTGCCACTCTGGACTCCTTTTTATTGCACTGATCCATTCTCAGGGTAACTGAAGATTTAGGGGAGCACTGGTTGTGATCTTGGCTGTGCAGTGAATAGAGAATTGGACCCTCTGGTTCTGGTCATCAAAATCCAACAATCCCCATTCCAAAACTTCCAAGCACCTTGACTCCTCATCACAAGCAGAACCTCCAATTCTCAAGGGCTTAACTCAATCACAGGAACTGCATGGTCTGAAATTCAAGAGCAAGGAGGAAAAGAGAAGCCCTTCCAAGCCTGTAGCCTTGCGCATACCATGGTATGATGGATCAACTGACACATGTGGAGACCTTACTTAGGTGAAGAACCTACCCTCATAGGTTGTGGACTTTATTCAACTCCTAACTCAAACATTTTCTTCATTCCTCTGACTTTTTGATGTTGTGTTATAGGAAACATTCTTGCTTTCTCTTTTAGGCTATCGGAGGACAGCTGCCTGCACTCTCTTCCCTCCCCACCAACTCCCAATTACCTGTGTTAAGAGTGGAGGAAAGGAGGTCTGTACATAGAAATGAAGTAGCCTTTCATTGCTGTGGCCAGCGCTGCAGAAATACATCCCAGTCCCTGGGCTCTGCACATGGTTTGCTGAGAATAAAAATCTTGGTATCCGGCCTCTTCATTTCAAATCGTTGAGGATTATGCCCCTCCTGTAGATCCCCCTTTCCCGGGAAGTGAAGAACAGGCATTAGACCTCCTCATTTCCCCTGCCTGGAGTTTGTTGATACCAAAACATTCGAGTATCCGGAGTCTTGGTCACATCTCATTGTCACTGTCCGTCCCTTCCCTATGATGAGATATCTTGGGATCTGAATGATTTTAACATGCAGAGTCTGGAAAGAAAAGAGACAAAAGACAGGAGGTAAAACTTGGGTAAGAAGTTGACAAGGGAATGTGGCAATCCTAGTGAAGTTATTTCCCATCAGTGCCCAGGACTCATCTACTTCCAGGAGAAAAATAACAACACGGTAGAGAAGGCTGGTGTCCCTAGTGTAATTAGGTAAAGAATGAGGCATCTCTCTTAACTGATTTTCACCCTGTTAAACACTTAGGAAATAGAGTCTGGGGGTGGGGCAACATCACATCACTTTCTAAGGTAGTTGAAGTCTATCTGTCCCCAGGGGCTCCCAAAGATTCACACTCTATGGGGGAGGCAGAGGAGTCAAATTGTCTTCCCAAGAACAATCATAAGAAAGCCTTTTCATTAAGTTTTCATTATTCTTAGTTTCTGACTCTAGCTAATAAACCAACAAGGATCTTTGTTCTATGAACCTTGATGAAAAGAAGACTAATGGTTGTAATAATTAAGTACCCCCCACCATCCCCACTCACATATGGGTCCCTCCAGCTAGCTACTCTCCACTCTAGATCTGTTGTACTCTATGCACCCATACCCACTGAAAAACTATTATCATGAGCCCCTTCTGATCTAGTCAATAAGAAGGCAGAATTACTTTAAACACATGTAATGAAATCAGAGTTATAAAAGTAGCAATAGACATTTTCCTCATGTTTACCTGGTGTTAACTTCCCTATAAATGTTCACACTATCAGGGGGAAGCGTGGACACACCAAAGAAATACAGGTGAAGAAGAATATATCTGTGGAATATGTGGAATATATCTGTGGCCAGGCGGCATTTCTGGAGGTTTATATATTTAAGGATTTCATGTAGTCTGGAAAGAGGCATAGAGAAGCAATTCATACCTCCACTGTTGCAGCCCCACTGATATCTTCTAGTGCAATCATTGCTCTTTTCGCATGGGGCATTCTGAATTTTGGTCTCACATGGTCGCTGAGGAATGCTGCTCCACTGGTCAAATGTTTCTACTTGCCTCACAGCTACTAACTTTTCAGCCAAGAAGTTCTGTGGCTTATTTCTCTATTTTTAAATATATATTTTATTTAACTTTACTTTTTTTAAATTAAAAAGTTTATTTTATCTCCTTCCCAGTTGCCTCTGATTGAAAAAATGAAAACTCTTCTAATAAATATAAATAATCAAACAAAACAAGCTCCCACATTGGTCAGTGAGATATTTGTCTCATTTTGCATGATGATTTGATCACATCTCTATTAAGAGAGAAGTAGTTAGCATGCTTCCTCTTCGGTCATCTGAAATCATGGTTAGTCATTTCGTTGATCAGCATACTTCTCTTTCAAAGTTGTTTGTCAGTCATCAAACAATTATTATGTCTCTATCTCTCAGATACTTTGCTGGTATTGTTCATTTTGCTCTGTACCATTTTCTACATAAAGAATGATTCTTTTAGTTAATTAGCTATTTCAGTTTGACATGTAAAGTTCATTAATTGTTTAGAGAAAACAACAGTGTATTTATTTTAGTTGTTATGGTTCTTTTTTTCCATCTCTGTAATACTATGGTGTAGTAAGAGAATGATACATAAAAGAAGAATATTTGTGACATGAAGGTGTTCATGGTGGGAGGTATACAGCTTTCCAGATCTCCTTGAGTCCCCAGAGATAGATACACAGGGTTCTTTTGTTGTTCAGTCATGTACAACTCTTTGTGGCCCCACTTGGGATTTTCTTGGCAAAGATATTGGAGTAATTTGTCATTTCCTTCTCCAGCTCATTTTACAGATGCAGAAACTGAGGCAAATAGGGTTAAGTGACTTGCCCAAAGTCACAGAACTAGTATCTGAGACAAAATTCTAACTCAAATCTTTCTGACTCTAGTCCTGACACCTAGTTATCTCTAGGGATTAGGGAAAGGGTCAAGAAAATCACTTCCTGTTCCTAGAGCCACTGGCTAGAGAGCAGAGGATAAAGACAAGACTTCTGGGAGTTCATAAGTTATAAGGGAATTTTGAGGGACTTATAAGGGGATTTATGGGAGACGTGAGCAAAATGGTGCTCACATTTGGATCTGTGAATTACATTATAGGTTCCTTAGGGTTAATGGTTGCATATTCAAGAGTTGTTATTTTTTTTTTAAATAAACTCTTTTGTTAAACCATTAAGGACCAGGTTGCCTTTGAGTAGCTAAGTGGTGAGGTAGATGGAGCACTGGGCATGGAGTATGGAAGATCTGAGTTCAAATCCAGCCTCAGATACTTGCTAGCTGTGTTACTCTGGGTAAGTCACTTAGCTCCTATTTGCCTCAGTTCCTCATCTATGAAATGGGTACACATCTGAGAAGGAAATGACGAACCACTCCAGATCTTTGCCAAGAAAACCCCAAGGAAACGGCTGAAGAAGTAGTAGTATATGATTGGGGTAGAGTACTATTGTGAAATAAGAAGTGACAGAGAAAATGGATTCAGAAAAACTGTGTTATTTGTTGTTTATCCAATGACATCCAATGACCAATGACATCAGGAGCATGATATCTTGACTTGTAAGTGAGGCAAGGCTGTGCAAAGTCATCAGCCTTACTCTCTCCTCCAAAATCATTCAGAGTCCAGTGGCAAGATATAGGTCAGGACAACTGGCAATTGACCCCATTCAGAAAAATCTAGGAAGACTTGCATGAACTGATGCAAAGTGAAGTGAGCAGAACCAGAAGAACATTGTACACAGGGTCAGCAATATTGTATGATGATCAGTTATGAAACACTTAGTTATTCTCAGCAATGCAATGATCTAAGCAATGCATGATGAAAAGTACAATCTACCAGCAGAGAAAAAAGCTGATACAGTCTGAATACAAATTGAAGCATACTTGTTTTCAACTTTCTTTATTTTTTTTCTTGTCTATGTTTTCTTTTCCAACATGATTAATATGGAAATATGTTTTTCATGACTACATGTGTATAACCTATATCAAATGGCTTGCCTTCTAAATGAGGGGAGAAATGTGGCTAAGAAAGAAAATTTAGTGCTCAAAATTTTTTTAAAATTATGTTTAAAATTGTTTTTACATGTACTTGGGAAAAATAAAATATTTTTAGAATAAAAATTAATTAAAAAAAGAAAACCACAAAAAAAACCAACAAAAATGTTGGACATGACTGCATGTCAACACAAACAACAACCACACAAGCCTTTAGAATTCCCCTTTTAGAACTTAGGATATGGTCTGGATCACATGCTTGTCAATGGGGAGACTGTCTACTCGACCAAAGTTTCCTGGGATTCTTGGAGATGAGCAGAAAAGCCAGCAAAGGCCAGAAAGTTCTCTGAAAAACACCAGCACTAATTGAATCACAGAATCTTACATTTGGATGAGTCCTCAGACTCCCTCTAGTCCAACTCCTACTTGGCCAAGAATCATCTCTATAACATCTGAGCCAAGTGATTGAATGAGCCAGTCTGTTTGAAAACTTCTATTGAGAGGAAACCAATCACTTTCCAAAGCAGCCCATGCCACTTTGGGATAGCCCTCAGCATTCAGAACTACATCCTTCTCAGAGAAGAAGACTACAAGCAGAAGAATGAGTTGAAGCAATAGAATCAATGCCAATGAGTTTTTATGCTACTTGCCTTAAGGCTACAGAAAGGCAGTGTAGCAACATTTTAATTATTAAACAAGGCAGTGTAATATATGAGTTTTCCATCAGATGTTGGTGACTTTGAGCCACCAGGCCTGTAGATGCCACAATTCTTGTGTAGTGTAGGCTTGGTAAAATCTCACCAAAGTTTTCAGTAACTTCACTGGATACTAGGAAGTTCTCAACCAGAAAATCCCTAACCTGGTCTTCCTCATTCTCTCCCTCCTCTTGCCAAGTCCTGACAGCCTTGACTGGGTCTGGCCTTTACACTGAAGGATGATAATGAAATATTAGAAATAGGAAATCCATGGCTCTACCTCACCTAACTCTCCACTCAAACCTGTACCTGGGTTCTCCTCTTTCAGCCTAATAATCTAACACATTCATCAACTGGACACAGATTCTTGAAGTACAGTGGTCATATAATTCAGTGAACAGAGAAAGAATGAAAGGAAAAATATTAAGTGCCTCTATATAGCACTTTCTGATTCCTAGCATCTTTCCCAAACTCCTCCTACCCTCTAAGCAAGATCTGTGAGGTGCTTTCTAGGGCTATATCCCAAAGAGATCACACAAATAGGAAAAGGACCTACATGTACAAAAATATTCATAGCAGCTCTTTTTGTGGTGACAAAGAATTGTAAATTGAGAGGACGCCCATCCACTGGGGAATGGCTGAACAAGTTGTGGTATATGAATATGATGGAATACTATTGTGCTATAAGAAATGATGAACAGGCTGACTTCAGAAAAACCTGGAAAGACTTGTATGATCTGATGCTGAGTGAAGTGAGCAGAACCAAGAGAACGTTGTACACAATAACAGCCACGTTGTGTGATGACTAATATTGATAAACTTAACCTTTCCAGGCAATACAAGGATCTAAGACATATCCAGAGGCCTTGTGATGGAAAATGCTATCTGCACCCAAAGAAAGAACTATGGAAGCCAAATTGTTATTTTTTTCTCTTCTGTTGAGTTCTGTGTCCTCTTTCTGATGGTTCCTCCTATTGGTTTTAATTTCTACTTACAACATCACTAATGTGAAAATATGTTTAATATGAATGTAAATGTACAGCCTATTTCAGATTGTATGCCGTCTTGGGGAGGGTGGTGGGGAGGAAGGGGGAGAAAAATTTAAAACTCAAAAGCATATGGACGTGATTATTGATAAATCAAAATAAATTAATAAAAAAAATAAAAGCTAAAAAATAAAATAATAAAAAAATTAATAAAAAAAAAATCTGTGAGGTGCTAGGTTACAGCCTTGAACTTCCTCCAGATATGGAAAGGATTAATTTAAGAGTTAGAGATAAGGGACTCTTCCTGGGTTTAGGAGTCATACTGAGGGAAGGCAAAGTGAAGCGCTCTGGGACAGAAGTGCTTTCCCTTCCATCTTATAGCTAATGAGATTTTCAATAACTCCCGGTCCCTGCCACTCTGGACTCTTTTCTGTTGCATTTGTCCATTCTTGGGTTGACTGAAGATTCAGGGGAGCATTGGTTGTGGTCTTGGCTGTGAAATGAATAGCACATAGGACCCTCTGTCTCTGGGTCATCAAAATCCAACATTCCCCTTTCCAAAACTTCCAAACACCTGGATTCATCATCACAAGCATCCCCTCCAAATCCCAAGGGCTCAGCTCAATCACAGGAACTAAATGGATGGTAGCTTCAAAAATATCTCTGAAATCCAATAGAAAGGTGGAAAAGGGAAGCCCATTCAGGCTTGCAGTTTTGCACATAGCATGATAGAGTGGATCAACTAACACATATGAAGACTTAAATGATGAGAAGGGTCTACCACTATAGGTTGTAGACTTTATTCCACTATCAACTCAAGCATTTAGTGTATTCATCTGACTTTAAGATATTGTGTTATATGAAATGTTTTTTCTTTCTCTTTTGTGCCGCTTTTTTTTTATGACAGTTGCCTGCACTCCCTTCCCTCCCCAACTCCTACTTCCTGTGCTCAAGTGGAAGAAAGGAGGTTTGTGCATAGAAATGAAATTCCCTTTCATCACTGTGGCTGGAACTGCAGAAATACCTCCCAGAGTCCCTGGGCTCTGCAGATGGTTTGCTGAGAGTAAAACTCTTGATGACTGATCTATTGCCTTGAAATCCTTGAGGAGCATCTCCCGACTGTTCATCATCCTTTCCCATGGAGTAATAAACAAGCACTAGACCTGCCTTTTCTGGGGTTTGTTGATACCAAAACATTTGATTATACTGAGTGTCTTGGTCACATGCCATTGTCACTGCCTGTCCCTTCCCTATGATTAGATGCCTTGGGAACTGAGTGATTTTAGCATGCGTAGGGTCTGGAAAGAAAAGAGACAAAAGACAGGAGGTGAAACTTATGTAAGAAGTTGACATTATATCTACAAGGTAATATAGCAATCTTAGTAAAGGGATTACCCTTCTGTGCCCAGGACTTACCTACTTCCAGGAGAAATATAGTCACACAATAGAGAAGCCTGGTGCCCATGGCATAATTGAGGAAAGAATGGTACATCTCTCCTGACTGATTCTTCACACTGTTAAACAATTAGGATATAGAGTCTGGGGGTGGAGCAAAACCACCTCACTTTCTGAGCTGTGTAGTCTATCTGTCCCTGAGGACTCTCAAAGATCCCAGGTCACACTTTATGGGAGAAACAGGGGAGAAATTTCCCTTTCTAAGAATAATCATAAGAAAACCTTTTTCTCTAGGTCTTCATTATCCTTACTTTCTGCCTCCAGATAATAAACCACCAAGAACCCTTATTCTATGATACTTGATGAAGAGAAGATTGATGGTTGTTATAATTAGATACCCTTCCTTCCCCCTCACATATGGGTCCTTCCAACTAGCTACTCTAGATTTATGGTACTCTATGAACTCATACCAATTGAAAACATATGGATCATGAGGCTCTGCTGATTTTTGTACTTTTACTAGTTAACAAGAGGACTGAATTACTTTAAAGTCACGTTATAAAAGTAGTAATAGACTTTTTCTTCAGATTTACTTGGTGTCGACTTCTCTATGCATGTACATATTATCAATGGCAAAAGTGGACAAACCAAAGACTGGCCATGTGAAGAGTCAAATATCTGTGGATTACGTATGGCCAGGGGCCATTTGTAGAGGGGCATATATTTAAGTTTCCCACATAGTTAGGAAAGTGTCACAGAAGATCAATTCATACCTCCATAGTTACAGCCCCATTGATGTCTTCTAGTGATATTATTGTACTTTTCCCGGGATCTTCTGATTTCTCGTCTCACATGATCACTGAGGAATGGTATTCCACTGACCAAATGTTTCTACTTGTCTGCCACTACTAAACTCTCAGCTAAGAACTTCTTTGGTTCATTTCTCTATTTTAAAGGATTTATTTTATTTAATTTTACTTTTATAAATGAACAAGTGTTCATTTTCTCTCCTTCCCCATCTGCTCCTAACTGGAAAAAAAAAACCCTTTCAATAAATATGAATAATCAAGGAAAATAAATTCCCCTATTGGTCAATGACATAATATGTCTCATTCTGCATAATAATTTAATCACATCTCTTTTAGCAGATAGATAGTTAGCATGCTTCATCTTTGGTCCTCTGGAATCGTGGTTACTCATTGCATTGATCCAGAATTTACTTTTCTTTCAAAGTTGTTTATCAGTCCGATTAAATTGTTCTCCTAATTCTACTCGTTTCACTCTGTATCATTTCCTACATTAAGAATGAGTCATTTAGTTAATTAGATATTTGAATTTTACATCTAAAGTTCATTAATTGTTTAAAGAAAACCATTTTGGTTGTTATGTTTTTTTTTTCTGTAATACATTTTATAATACAATGATGTATTTCCAAAAAGATACATACTTAAAACAAGGATATTTGTGGCATGAAGGTGTTCATAGTGATATGTGTACAGTTTCCCAGATCTCCTTGAGTCCCACAAAGATAGACACCCAGGGTTTTTGATGGTGTTCAGTCCTGCCCTACTCCTCATGACCCCCATTTGGGGTTTTCTTGGCAAAGATACTGGAGTGGTTTACCATTTTCTTCTCCAGCTTATTTTACAGATGAAGAAACTGAGGCAAACAGGGTTAAATGACTTGCCCAGGGTCACAAAACTAGTAACTATCTAAGGCCAGATTTTAACTCAGGTCTTTCTGAAACCTAGTTACCTCTAGGGGTTGAGGGAAGTGTCAAGCAAACCCCTTCCTGTTCCTAAAGCCACTGAAAAGAGAGAGCAAAAGACGTAGATAAGGCTTCTGGGTACCCGTAATCAGAGTGCTTATTTTTAGATCTGTGAGTGATATTATTGGTTGCTTAGGGCTAAGGGTTCCTTATTCAAGAGTGTCTATTCTTTGGATAAACTCTTTTGTTATGCCATTAAGGAACAGGTGGCCTTTGGGCAGGTAGGATCAAGCAGTGGGCCTAGAGTGGGGAAGATCAAGTTCAAATCTGGCCTCAGACACTGACTAGTTGTGTAACTCTGGCTAAGTTATTTAATCCCTATTTGCCTCAATTCTTCACCTGTAATATGAGGACACACTGGAGAAAGAAATGGTAAACCACTCCAGATCTTTGCTCAGAAAATCATATGGGAATGACTGAACAAGTAGTGGTATATGATTGTGATGGAATACTATTGTGCCATAAGAAATTACATGTAAGGTGCTCTCAGAAAAACCTGGGAAGACTGATATGAACTGATGCAAAGTGAAGTGAGCAGAACCAGAAGAACATTGTACACAACAATAGCAATATGGTACAATGAACAATAGTGAATGACAGCTATTTTTAGCAATACAATGATCCAAAGGACTCGTGATGAAACATGTTATTCACTGAGAAAGAACTGATGGAGTCTGAAAGTGGATTGAAACATGCTTGTTTTAACTTTCTTTATTTTTTTTCTTGTCTATGTTTTCTTTCCCAACATGATTAATATGGAAATATGTTTTTCATGACTACACGTGTATAACCTATATCAAATGGCTTGCCTTCTAAATGAGGGGAGAAATGTGGCTAAGAAAGAAAATTTAGTGCTCAAAAATTTTTTAAAATTATGTTTAAAATTGTTTTTACATGTACTTGGGAAAAATAAAATATTTTTAGAATAAAAATTAATTAAAAAAAGAAAACCACAAAAAAAACCAACAAAAATGTTGGACATGACTGCATGTCAACACAAACAACAACCACACAAGCCTTTAGAATTCCCCCTTTAGAAATTAGGATGTGCTCTGGATCACATGCTTGTCAATGGGGAGACTGTCTACTCGACCAAAGTTTCCTGGGATTCTTGGAGATGAGCAGAAAAGCCAGTAAAGGCCAGAAAGTTCTCTGAAAAGCACCAGCACTAATTGAATCACAGAATCTTACATTTGGATGAGTCCTCAGACTCCCTCTAGTCCAACTCCTACTTGGCCAAGAATCATCTCTATAACATCTGAGCCAAGTGATTGAATGAGCCAGTCTGTTTGAAAAACTTCTATTGAGAGGAAACCAATCACTTTCCAAAGCAGCCCATGCCACTTTGGGATAGCTCTCAGCATTCAGAAGTTTATCTTTCCATGGAGTCAAAATCTACCTCCCAGACTGTCACTGGTCCTACCCTCTGAGCCCAAGCAGATCACACACAAAGATTAATACTAACTCAGGCAGTGTTACATTTGCTTCCCTTTCTGGGTTTTCTTCAACTACATCCTTCTCAGAGAAGAGGACTACAAGGAGAAGAAGGAGTCCAAGACATAGCTTGGGGTCGCTTATTCAGAAAGTGCAGAGCGAAGGTAAAGGTGACCAGGATGATCTGGAGTCATGTTGATGTATTAAATATCAGCTTCCCAGGTGAGTAGAAGAGCTATGAGTTATTTTTTCATGCTTTAAGTTTTTGTTAATGTGCATATATGAGTGTTGTCTTTTAAATGTGCCTTTTATATGGAGGAAATAAATAGCTGAAATACAGATTATATGCCTTGTACAATAAACACTTTTCTGGTCTGTTTTGGGGAGGCAGCTAGGTGGTGCAGTGGATTGAGTATGGGGCCAGGAGTCAGGAAAACTTGAGTTTCAATCTAGACTGTGACACTTATTATCTATGTGACCCTGACAAGTCACTTAACCTCAGTTTCCCCATGTATAAAATGACCTGGAGAAGGAAATAGTAAACCACTCCAGTATCTTTGTGAAGAAAACCCCTAAAAGGGGTCATGAAGAGTTAAGCACAACTGAAAGTGGCTCAATAACAACAATAACTGGATCCCTTCTCAAAATGTTTATAAATGCATAAAATAAAATGCATAGCTTTAGTTACCAATAATATTGAAATAGGTATAAAATATATTCATTTAAAATTTAAGAACCCATTTCTGCTCTACAGAAATGAGGTGAGAGATGCATCCCATTATGAAACTTTTATCTTAGGCATGGTCTCCCATGAAAAGGGGAATTGACTAAAACACAGCCCATCCCACGTATTGTTTTCTCCATTTTAAACAACTCTCATATATCAGCATATCTTGGACTGGGTAAATTAGGTCCTCTCCTTACTCACCAGCAATGTTGAGAACGAAGACTCGGACAGTTGGAATTATTCAAGGCATGGCACCATTTCTCATTTGATTTCCAGCTTAAATTCTCTCTCTTCCTTTTAATTAGGGATCCAATTTTTTCAGCATTTGAACCACCTGACCTAGTTTTACAAGTTGGCCAATTAACTCAATGGACTGCCAATCCAACTGCCTATTGTAATTGAATATATATATTTAACCGACTTTGTTTTTCTAATATAAACAGACTGACTTCTTTTGAATTACTATTAACTTCACTAAGGAGATTTTGTAGTGTTCACGGACTCTTTGAAATTGGTATAATATTTTTCTTAGCATTTAGAATCAAGATATAGAGATTCTATGTTGGGTCTTGTCCAAAGAAAATCATAGGCACATGACCACTACTCTTGAAAAAGTTTACAAGAATGATGATGAGATGTACTGTTGTTCATCCTTCATTTTTGAAGAGGACCAAAGACAAAACATGTTCCTACTTGTCTGTGAATTGGATTTAAGCAAGGCAGAGTTGCACAAAGTCATAAGCCTCACCCTCTCTTCACAGAGTCATCAAAGTCCAATGGCAAGACAAAATCAGGATGACTTGGCAGAATTGCGTGAAGTCATCAGGATCACTGGCAGTGACCTGGGATGCAGAAGATCACTTTGGCATCTGTGGTATCTGATCAAGCTCTAAAAGCTCCTCAGTGCTGGCTTCAGCCACCTTCATGTCTATTGGAACAAATTGTTCTCCTCTACCCATTCTGCCAGGGAAAGTCTTCATATACTTAGGGTAGACATCTCCCTAATTCACCTATAGCTTTGAGGACTGTTGGTTGCATTCAGCCTAGTTTATCCTATCTACTGAGACAGGGTATGGCTGTTCACCAGAGGTGCTAGTCCTCCCTGCACACCCCATACAAGCCCATAGACAAATATAGGTATCTGAGGCAGTTCTTTGTTGAGACTTAAAAGGGCTTCATCTACGGATTTGATAGGAAAGTCATGCAAACCAATAGACCCATTATTTGTCCCATTTCATTCACAAGGACCGCTAGGTGCCTTAAATGGTCTGGGGAAAGATATGGAAGGGATACTCCCAGGGAAGTTATCATCACTTTGGTTGGATAGTTTCCTGGCCATTGCAGGAGAGGGAGGCCCAAGATGGTCCTGAGAGAAGGTATTCCTGGGACATGGCCCAACATTTGACCAAGCATCTCTTTATCTGTAGAGCTACCAAGGCAGCTCAGGGATGCTAAATTTAATCAGGAGTACTTACATGGAGGGGAGCAGGTCTCACTCATATCTAGTTGATGTCTCACCTCTGATATCACAGACTGGGAGAAGTCAATTAGCAAATGACAAGATGACAAACTGAGAGGAGAGAAAACAATACTCCCTACCATCTGCAAACAGAGGGGTCCCTATGCCCTCCACCATTACTACACCACTGAAGGAGAAAAAGAAGCACAAGAAGAAAATGTGGTATGAATGAATACAATTTGTTTTTGTTTTTATTTTGGACTAACCCTCTGGTTTCAGCAGAGTAGGGCACTTCTAGTGAGGCCCTTCTGCCAATGCAGACTGGCATTTTCTAATAAATCAGAGAACTGTGTATCAGACCAATATGAAAGTTGAGAGCTACTAGTAAAGGGCTCTGGAGTTTGACAGTCCCTCCTCCCTCTAGAACCTCCCAATGTGAGCCAAGTCTCTGATGTGGTGACTTCTCTCCCTTCTTTCTTCCTATGCCAGGGCCAGTAGGTTTCTTCACAGCTTGGAGAAGGCTCTGCAAGGCTGTGTCTTTGCTTCTGCTACAGAAATAGGGGGCTGAGTCTTCTGTCTGCACACTGTGGATGTGGAGGGTCGAGTGACCTTGATTTTGTAATATAGGGATAAATTGCTGCAGAACAGTATCATTTAAATTCTTCTCTTGATGCCAAAAAATAAACATTAGTTTGGGTCCCTTTTGTGTCTTCTGTTGGTACCAGCACATGAAATTGTGGTCGAAATGTTGTTGACATCTCAGTGTCACCTCTTGCTTCACCCTTGTGACCAGGAATCTGGGTGTCTGAGTGATTTCTGTTTCAGTGGGGGCTGTGGGAGGGGAAAAAAGAAACAGAAGCTGGGACACAGAAGCTGGGAGATCTTTGTTTCATCCTCTAGGGAAAGGGAAATCTCTGAACCTCCTCTCTCCAAAATGGGGGGCAGTTTCCTTCTCTATCCAGCACTCATCTGCCCCAAGGAGAAAAATGGAGGCACAGTAAAAGAGTCTGTTGCCCATGACAGGGTCACGGCAGGAATAGATTGGGTCCCTGACTTCCTCACTCTGAGTTTTGGCCCAATGATGTAGAAGAAGAGCTTTGGGCCTCCCTTACTTGGCTGGATCCTTTTCATTTATGGAACGATATATAGTCTTCATTGACTCCCACAAAAGGCAATTTTTTTAGTGGTGGCATAGCAGATGGTTGCCTGTTAGCTTGTATGCCTACCACACAAGCTTCAGTTGTATTAAAACATGGTCATATGAAATATTTTGAAGTCCTTCTTACACTGATTTGTCACCACAGCAGCACAATCTCAGGTCTGTCTTTAGGAGTGTGGTAGGAACTACTTTACCATAGGTAACAAGGACAGAATATGCGCACAAGCTACTTAAATGTTAGATAACAGACCTACATACAGATAAGAGAAGTGTTTTCTTTTTGCTTTCAAGGCATTCTTCCTCTAAGTAGCCCAGCTCTGCCTCTCTTAAATCCAACTCACTTGCAAGTTAAGACATCAGCCTCCTGATGTTATTGGTCCTCTTCAAGAATGGAGGATAGAAGGGCTGCTAGGTGGCACGGTGGATAGAGCACTGGCCATGAAGTCAGGAGGACCTGAGTTCAAATCCAACCTCAGACTAAACACTTGATACTTACTAGCTGTGTGACCCTGGGCAAGTCACTTAACCGCAATTGCTGAAAAAAAAAGAATGGAGGATGGACAACAACATCTTCTAAACTAGACAATTAAAACAAAGAAACTTTGAGTTTGATTCTAATCCTTGGCATTAAAATCTTAGCTCAACTTAGGTTATCTGATACTTTTAAAAATAGCTATTTAGAGGAAGTAGGGCCCAGTAGGAATGGGACATAGACTTTCCTGGGGGCAAGAATAAGAGTTTAATGATTAGAAGATTTAGAAATAGAAGTGTAAAGTTCAAATGTCTCATCAACTCCTAAGCTCTCTTCCTTGAGACTAGAAATAGGAAGGCTCCATGAAACAGAAAGCTCCATATTCTTTAGATTCCAAACTTCTCTACAGATTATGGAAAGGAATAAACACTGTTTGCTTTTTTTTTTTTTTGGTGAGGCAATTGGAGTTAAGTGACTTGCCCAAAGTCACACAGTTAGTAAGTGTTATGTGTCTCAGGCCAAATTTGAACTCAGGTCCTCCTGTTTACTACTCTTCCTGATACCTCTTAGGAGACAGTGTGGGGTAGTGGAAAGAATACTGAACCTGGATCTGAGTTTAAATTGTGTCTCCACCATTTACCATCTATATAAGTTTAGAAAAGTCACCTATCCCCTATGGTAATAAAAAAAAACAGGGTCAGGGGGGAAGCAAAGGGTAGCACTATGGGCCAAAATGTTTTCCCTTTCATCTCATAGGTGATGAGACTTTCAATAACTTCCAGTCTCTGCCACTCTGGACTCCTTTTTATTTCATTGATCCATTCTCAGGGTGACTGACTGGTTGTGATCTTGGCTGTGAAGTGAATAGAGAATTGGACCCTCTGGTTCTGGTCATCAAAATCCAACATTCCCCATTCTAAAACTTTGAAACACCTCTATTCCTCATCACAAGCAGAACCTCCAAATCTCAAGGGCTTATCCCAAACACAGGAACTGTGTGGTCTGAAATTCAACAAAAAGGAGGAAAAGGGAAATCCATCTAAGCCTGTAGCCTTGCACATACCATGATACCACGGATCAACTAACATATGCAGAGACTTAACTTATGCGAAGGACCTACCATCACAGGTTGTGGACTTTATTCAACTCCTAACTCAAGTATTTAGTGTATTCATCTGACTTTTTGATATTGTATTATATTGAACATTTTTGTTTTCTCTTTTGGGCAGTTTTTATATTCAATGACAGTTGCTTGCACTGCCTTCCCTCCCCACCAACTCCTACTTCCTGTGCTAGGGTGGAAGAAAGGAGGTTTGTGCATAGAAATTAGATGCCCTTTCATCACTGTGGTTGGAACTGCAGAAATACGTCCCAGAGTCCCTGGGTTCTGCAAATGGTTTGCTGAGAGTAAAACTCTTGATGACTGATCTATTGCCTTGAAATCCTTGAGGAGCATCTCCCGACTGTTCATCATCCTTTCCCGTGGAGTAATAAACAAGCACTAGACCTGCCTTTTCTGGGGTTTGTTGATACCAGAACATTTGAGTATCCTGAGTGTCTTGGTCACATACCATTGTCACTGCCTGCCCCTTCCCTATGATTAGAAGGCTTGGGATCTGAGTGAGTTTAGCACGCATGCAGTCTGGAAAGAAAAGAGACAAAAGACAGGAGGTGAAACTTGTGTAAGAAGTTGACATTATATCTACAAGGAAATGAGGCAATGCTGGTAAAGATATTTCCCATCTTTGCCCAGGACTCACCTAATTCCAGGAGAAAAATAACCACATAGCTGAGAAGGCTAGTGCCCATGGTGTAATTGAGAAAAGAATGGTACATTTTTCCTGATTGATTTTTCACCCTGTTAAAGACTTAGGAGGAGTCTGGGGGTGGAGCTCAGTTGCATTACTTTCTAAGCTGGGTAAAATTTTTCTCTGAGGACTCCCAAAGACCCAGGGCCACTTTGTGAAGCGTTTGGAAGCTCTATGGGGGAAGCAGAGGAGCCAAATTCCCTTTCTAAGAACAGTCATAAGCAAATCTTTTCCTGAAGTTTCTATTATGCTTAGTTTCTGCCTTCAGGTAACAAACTAACAAACACCTTTGTTCTGTGATCCAAGAAAAACAGAGGACTGATGCTTATACTAATTAAGTACCTAGAGCACTCACCCCTACCCACTCACACATGAGTCCCTCCAGCTAGCTACACTCTACTCAAGATTCATGATACTCTATGTACCCATCGATCTAAAACTAGATCTACATCAGATTTTCTTAGAAAGTTTCAAAGGAATACAGCCTTAAGACTTTGATCATCCTCCTAAGGCAGCTGGTAACTGCTGGAATAGGGTCACACAATTAGTAAGTAGAAGAATTGAAAATAAGGTCCCAGATTTCTGCCAACTCCACTGTTCTAAAGACAAAATCAGTTTGGTTGGATCACAATACTGTCCAGTGAGGTTAGAGAGATAGAATGGGACCAGGTTGTGTAGGACTTTAAAAACTAAACAGAGATAAGTTTTAGAATGGGGAATGTTGGATTTTGATGACCAGAACCAGAGGGTCCAATTCTCTATTCACTGCACAGCCAAGATCACAACCAGTGCTCCCCTAAATCTTCAGTCACCTTGAGAATAGATCAATGCAATGAAAAGGAGTTGATCTTTGCACTTTTACTAGTCAATAAGAATACAATATTAGCTACAGTGAAGACATCTAATGAAATCAGTTATAAAAGTAGCTATAGACTTTTTCCTCAGGTTTAGCTAGTTTTAACTTTCATATAAATGCATACCTTATCAGTGGGAAGCATGGACCTACCAAAGAAACACGTGTGAAGAGCCATGTATTCACTGAATATGTGTGGCCAGGGACCATTTGTGGAGGGGCATATATTTAAAGATCTCCTATAGTCAGGAAAGAGGCATAGAGAAGTAACTCCCACCTGCATTGTTGCCACCCCATTGATATCTTCTAGTGATATCATTGTACTTTTCCATGGGACCTTCTGATTTCTGGTCTCACATGGTCCCTGAGGAATGCTGGTCAAATGTTTCTACTTGTCTCACAGATGCTAACTTCTCAACCAAGAACTGTTGTGGCTTATTTCTCTATTTTAATCATGTATTTTATTTAATTTTCCTCTTTCAAATCAACAAGTGTTTATTTTCTCTCCCCCTACCTACCCCTAATTGAAAAAAAAAACTCTTAATAAATATGAATAATCAAGCAAAATAAATTCCCCCATTGGCCAATGACATAATATGTCTCATTCTGAATAATGATTTGGTCACATCTCTATTAGGAAATAGGTAGTTAGCATGCTTCAGCTTTGGTTCCCCAGAATCATGGTTAGTCATGGCCTTGATCCAGAATTTACTTATCTTTCAGAGTTCTTTGTCAGTCAGTCATCAAACAATTACTGTGTCAATATGTGTCAGACACTGTCTTTATAGTGTTACAGATTAAATTTTTCTCCTGGCTCTGCTCATTTCACTCTGCATCATTTCCTACATTAAGAATGAGTCTTGGGGGCAGCTAGGTGACGCAGTGGATAGAGCACCAGCCCTGAAGTCAGGAGGACCTGAGTTCATAACGGCTCTCAAACCAAACACTTGACACTTATTAGCTGTGTGACCCTGGGCAAGTCACTTAACCCCAATTGCCTTAAAAAAATGAGTCTTTTAGTTAATTAGATACTTCAGTTTTATATGTGAAGTTCATTAATTGTATAAAGAAAACTATAGTAGGTTTATTTTTATGTTATGGTTCTTTTTTCCCCTCTCTGTAATACTATAGTCTATTAGAAAAAAGATACATAAATAAAACAAAAATTCTGTGGCATGAAGGTCTTCATGGTGAGAGGTGTTCAGCTTCCCAGATATCCTTGAGTCCCACAGAGATAGAAACCCAGGGTTTTTTGTTATTTTTCAATCATTTCAGTTGTGTCCTACTCTTAATGACCCCCATTTAGGGTTTTCTTGGCAAAGATACTGGAGTGGTTTTCCATATCCTTCTCCAGCTCATTTTACAGATGAGGAAACTGGGGCAAACAGAGTTAAGTGACTTGCCCAGGGTCACATAGCTAGTAAGATTTCAAGGCCAGATTTGAACTCAGTTCTTCCTGACTCTAGACACAGCACTCCAACCACTTTGCCAACTGTGCTACTGTGCTACCCCAAACACAGGGTACAGAGCTCAGCTAAGAAAAGTTGCAGCTTTGGGTCAGCTATGACTCATTACTTTCCGGGGTCTGTAAGATGGTTATGCTGGAGCCATCTTGAACCAGCTTGGGAGGAGTGACTGTTAAATTTTCAGTGTGAACATTTGTACCTCAAAAACTGGCAAACACTACAAATAAGTGCCTAATTTATTTTGTTGATTGCCTAGACTTAAGGAAGTGATGGAGAAAATGTTGATACTACAGATTAAATTTAAAAGTTTGTCATGCAGACATTTTTCTTCAGAGTCAGTTGTTGAACATTTACCAGCACACTCTTGGCTATTATGCAACATAAGTCATAGGAAAACTCATATCCATCACTACCTGTTTGACCTTGGGTGCTATAGAATCAGGGAGAAAATTGGACTTTTTGAACAGTGTAGGGACCTTTTCCTTCAGGTTTTGGGGACAACTGATAATAACTTGCTTGAAATATTGCTCGGATATTT
>NW_020954636.1:3148-7583 GCF_900497805.2 Vombatus ursinus | reverse complement strand
GGCCCTCCCAATACTACTGAGGTTTTTGTACATTATCCTGATCAGCTCTGGCTTAGATTATTGCAACAGATTTCCAATTGGTCTCCTTGATTCAGGTATATCTGTAGTCCGGTCCATTCTTCACTCTGCTGCCAGGGTAATTTTCCTCAAGCACAGATCTGACCATGTGATTTTCCTGCTCAGCAGCCCCCATTGGTTTCCTATTGCCTCTGCAATAAAATATAAACTCTCTGTTTAGTTTTTAAAGTCCTACACAACCTGGTCCCATTCTGTCTCTCTAACTTCACTGGACAGTATTGTGATCCAACCAAACTGATTTTGTCTTTAGAACAGTGGAGTTGGCAGAAATCTGGGACCTTATTTTCAATTCTTCTACTTACTAATTGTGTGACCCTATTCCTCCAGTTACCAGCTGCCTTAGGAGGATGATCAAAGTTTTAAGGCTGTATTCCTTTGAAACTTTGTAAGAAAATCTGATGTAGATCTAGTAGTAGAAAAGACTGAAGGGAAAATTAAGTGGAAAGGGAACCCCAGGGGAAAACAAATTTCTGATGGAGAGCTATGCTTATTACAGAGGATAAATTCTCTCATGCAGGAACAATTCTTAAGGTTGTTCAATAGAGATGAATGAATCCAAAAGACCGAGAACCCTAAAAGTTTTTCTTTACCATATCTGAGAAATTGCACAAGGGAGAACTGTTCTATGAACCAAAAAGAAATAATACCAACAGAAATATTGAGAAAACAGTAGGAGAGGGAAGGGAATAAGCATTTATATAGCACCTACTATGTGCCAGTCACTGTGCTAAGCACTTTATAAATATCTCATTTGATCCTCACTTCAACTCTATGAGGTAGGTACTGTTCTTTCATTCAAGAGTGCCTGTTCCTTGGATAAACTCTTTTCTTATACCATTAAAGACCAGGTAGCCTTTGGGCAACTCAGTAGTGCAGTAAGTAGAATGCTAGGCCTGGAGTTGGGAATATACAAGTTCAAATTTGACCTGAGACACTTACTAGCTGTGCAACACTGAGCAAGTCACTTACACCATTTGCCTCAGTTCCTCATCTGTAAAATGGGGACCCATGGGAGAAAGAAATGGCAAACCAATCCAGTATCTTTGCCAAGAAAACCCCAAGGGAATGCCTGAAAAAGTAGTGGTATATGACTGTGATGGAACACTATTGGGCTCTAAGAAATGACAAGCAGGATGCTCTCAGAAAAACTTGGAAAGACTTACATGAACTCATACAAAGTGAAGTGAGCAAAACTAGGAGAATATCATACACCAGGATAGCAATATTTTATAATGATCAATTGTGAATGACTTAGCTATTCTCAGCATTCCAATGATCCAAGACAATTCTGAAGGATTCATGAGGAAAAATGCTATCCATCTCCAGAGAAACAACTGATGGAGTTAAATTGTCTTCTCAATGAGAAGTGAGGGGAGAGAAGGAGAAAATTTAGAACTCAAAAAAAATCTTAAATGAATGTTAAAATTGTTATGTGTAATTGAAAAAATAAAATATTTTTTAAAAATAAAAAAAATAATGAAAAAGAAAAGAAAAAAAAAGAAAATCCCACAGACTTGTCATGAAGGGCTGGACACAACTGTACAATAACATTAATACAAGCCTTTAGGATTCCCTTTTTAGAACTTAGAATCTTCTTTGGAGCACATGATTATCAATGGGGAGATTGTCTACTCGAGTACATAGAGAGGCATGACAGGTCCAAAGTTTCCTTGAATTCTCGGATATGAGCAGAAAAACCCGCAAAGGCCAGAAAGTTCTCTGAAAAGCACCAGCACTAATTGAATTACAGAATCTTACATTTGGAAGAGTCCTCAAACTCCCTCTAGTCCAACTCAAATTTGGCCAAGAATCATCTCTATAATATCTGTGCCAAGTGATTGAATGAGCCAGTCTGTTTGAAAACTTCTATTAAGAGGAAACCAATTACTTTCCAAAGTAGCCCATGCCACTTTGGGATAGCTCTCAGCATTCAGAAGTTTATCCTTCCATCGAGTCAAAATCTACCTCTCAGACTGCCACTGGTTCTGCCCTCTGAGCCCAAGCAAATCACATGCAAAGGTTAACACTAACTTAGGCAGTGTCATATTTCCTTTCCTTTTTGTTGTTCAGCCATTTTTCAGTCATGTCTGACTCTTCATTATCCCTTTTGAGATTTTGTTGTCAGAGAAACTGGAGTGGTTTGCCATTGCTTTCTCCAGCTCATTTTACGGTGAGGAAACTGAGGCAAACAGGGTTAAGTGATTTGCCCAAGGTCACACCCAGCTAGTGAGTGTTTAAGGCCAGATTTGAACTCAGAAAGATCAGTCTTCCTGACTCCAGGCCAGCACTCTATTGACTTCACCACCTATCTGCCATTTCTGAATTTTCTATGAATCAGCCTCAGCCCCAAACCTGGGTCCTCTCTGTACCAAGGTATAAAATCATGCTTCATATTCTATTCACATCTCAGTGTCAGTTTCTTTCCTTTTCTTGTGGCTAAGTATCTGGGTGTCTGGATGATTTTAACATCCATGGGTCCTATGGAAGAAGGAAGAAAATGCAGAGAGATGAGAGTCCTGGACAGGCTGGCAGTACAGTCACAAAGGAACGATTTAGATCAGAGGCGTGGTAAGCCCTAGACAGAGATCTCCAATCTGTCCCCAGGACTCACTTGATCCCAAGATTCAAGCAATTACATATTAGAAGATCCTGGATTCTGTGGTGGAATTATAGAAGGAATGGGAAATCTCCTTAAAGAAAAGGTTTGACCACCTATTATGGAGTGAGCGGGCCAGACTTTTGAGCTTCCACAATTTCTACTGGGCAATATTTGTAATGTTACCTTATCCACTGACTCCCATAGTCCATCCCCTAGAAATGAGTAGATTACAAATCATGAGATAGAAGAAAAGACTATTCCTCACCAAGGAGACATGGACCCCAGAGTAACTGTTGCTGCTAAAGTTATGGGGTGTGAAATGTATGTATGCTTCTTTAAGGGGTCATTATCACAGGTTCTGTGAAAATCTATTAGCTTTTATAGACTCAATCAATAGTCTACCAAGAAACATGTTTTAACCTCCTACTCTGTGCCAGGCACTGTTCTAAGCACTGGGGATGCAAAAAGAAGCAAAAGATAGTCCCTGCCCTCAAGGAGCTTATAATTTAATGATTCAAAAAAATATTGTCACCTCTTCCCATCTCGGAGGTGTATATATGGAAAAAGTGCCCCTTGACTCTGCTAGGCAGCATCTAAATGCTCATTTCAAACCGTACCAGCCCATGACTTTCCAACCACCTCTCCACCTCTTTCAGTGACTTTCTTCCTCTGGCAATACTTCCATCTCTAAGACTTCTCTCCATCCCCTCCACCTCCCTTTTATGTAATGTCTTCCCTTATTAGAATGTAAACAATTTGACTGTTTCATCCTGGCTTGTATTTGTATTCTCAGCACTTACTACAGTCCTGGCACATAGTAGGTGCTTACTAAATGCTGTCTGTCATTATCTGTGTGTATCTTTGTCTCTGTCTTTGTGTCTCTGTCTTTCTCTGTCTCTTTCTCTCTTATACACACACATAGAACAGGTTTACTTTTGGTATAGACTGTGCTTAGTCTTGAACACATTATACTTACACTTGTTGATTGTGACTACGTATGGGTTAAAAAACAAAGTCTTTCCTAGAGAAATCCATCCTTGGATCAATAATCAGGAGAGCTAAGCTTCAATCCTAGTTGCTACGGCACTAAACCAGTGGGTAGGACACCACCTCTAAAATCCTTGATTTCCTAATTCACAAAATGAAGAGTTTTATATCATGACTGCTCATATGTGTTTCAGCTCTAGGGTTCTAAGTGTTCTAACATTCTAAGATAAAGATCATATTAGAGATTTACTCAGAGCTCTAGTGTTTATCTTGGTTCTCAAGACCATGGGACCCAAGGGTTATTATATTAGTTTCATAGCCTACATTCCAAGCTCTTACCTCTAATTGCATAATGTCAGTGATTAAGAAAAAATTCATCTTAGCCAAAATCATATCAATAATTAGAATTATGAACTTATTTTTAAAAAATTTGCAAGCTGCTACTGCCCTCTTGTGGAAAAGAGAGGCAATGAGAAGCAGATTAGTTGACATAAGAGACAAGAGCATGAGTAGCAACAGTACCAGCAAAGGAGAAATGAGAACTCATAAAAACAACAGGAGTAAGATTTGGTCACAGCTTTAGATTTAGAGTTGGCAGGCAACTTNCTACTGCCCTCTTGTGGAAAAGAGAGGCAATGAGAAGCAGATTAGTTGACATAAGAGACAAAAGCATGAGTAGCAACAGTACCAGCAAAGGAGAAATGAGAACTCGTAAAAACAACAGGAGTAAGATTTGGTCACAGCTTTAGATTTAGAGCTGGTAGGCAACTC
>NW_020954636.1:3033-3110 GCF_900497805.2 Vombatus ursinus | reverse complement strand
AAAGAGACAACTAGGTGGCGCAGTGGGTAAAGTACTGGCTCTAGAGTCAGGAAGACTCATCTTCCTGGGTTCAAATG
>NW_020954636.1:2869-2950 GCF_900497805.2 Vombatus ursinus | reverse complement strand
TGGCCTCAGACACTTACTAGCTGTGTGACTCTGGGCAAGTCACGTAACCTTGTTTGCCTCAGTTTCCTCATCTGTAAATTC
>NW_020954636.1:328-2830 GCF_900497805.2 Vombatus ursinus | reverse complement strand
CTGGAGAAGAAAATGGCAAACCACTCCAGTATCTTTGCTGAGAAAACCCCAAATGGGGTCAAGAAGAGTTGTATATGACTGTAATGACAGAATAACATGGGGCCCTAAAGGTCAGCTAGTCCAGAGGTGTCAAACTCCAACAGAAATGTATCCCTGCAGGTCTCATATTGATTTAGAAAAGTCAATTGTCTTGTTGAATTATATATTTATTAGTCAGTGTTATATTTTATTTAGTCAGTTGTATTGTATTTCTATTTATTTTGTGAAACATTTCCCAATTCCATTTAAATCTGGTTTGGGCAGCAAGGAGGAGTTTTGCTGGCCAAAGATAGCCAGATGGCCACAAATTTATACCTTTGATTCCAGTCCACCCTCCCCATTTTCAGATGAGAAAGTTGAAAACTAAATTTAAATGATTGGCCCCCCAAAATTTTGTCGTTCAGTCGTTTTAGTCACGTCGGACTCTTCATGACTCTATTTGGGATTTTCTTGTCAGAGGTACAGGAGTAATTTGCCATTTCCTTCTCCAGCTCATTTTACAGATGAGGAAACTGAAGCAAGACAGGGTTAAGTGACTTGCCCAGGGTCACACAGTGTAAGGTCCAGAATTCCCCTGGCTGGGGAACTTTGTATCTCTCCCATAACCATAGGGTATTCTTTTGATACCAAAGGAAAATTATAGGTAATAGTTTAATCAATCATTATGAATACTGACAAAACAGGGGAAATCTGTGGTATGGGGCAGCAGCCACACAATTCAGTGGTTCTCCGAAAAGAACCCCCAAAATCTTCATGGTAATTATAGAAAACAGACAAAAGGAGGAGGGGGTAGTGAGTACATCACTGCTGATTAGTGGATATTTTTGGTTTTCTGCTTAGTAATAAGCTTGAGAGTGTAGCCAATGTGCCCAAACATAAATTTGAGTATTGATCATGTACCAGTCACATAGGGGTCACAATATTCTTATTCTGGCTTTCATAGGTCATAGTATCTTAAGTTTTGACTCAATGTCTAGAATATAATTTTGTATCTAAGTTGTGATTTTAAATAGGTCACCATGTTCAGGCTTCCACCTTTCACAGAGTTTTTATAGCTTTATGACTTTTCACTCATTACTGTATTTTGTAGCTTCTCCTCAATTGGGAACCCACACACAGATAGTAAGTGTCTGAGTCCAGATTTGACCTTGGAAAGATGAGTGTTCCTGTCTTTAGGCCCAGGGCTCTGTCCACTGAACCACCTAGCTCCTGAAAGTAATACAGATGGTAAGTAATGGAGGGATATTACTGACAGAGGAGCTAGACAAAGAATGATCAGGGTCCTGTATGTATGAGAAGAGACCAAAAGGAGATGAGGTACTGAGAGGCCACATAATACAAGGGAAAGACTATCGGTCTAGGAATCAGGAGATTGAGATTTTAGTATCATCTGCTACTTTTGTGCCCTAGGACAAAGCTCTCTGATTCCTCAGTTTCCTCAAGGGTAAAATGAGGATGTCAGAAGAAAGAATTTGTGTTGTGAATAAGGCAAGCTAGTGCTATATTGTCAAAGAAAAGAAGAAAAAAAGAAGAGCATCAAATCGTCTTTAAAAATACATAAAAAACAAGGAAATTCAGAAATGAGCAGAACAACTTTGAAAACAGCATATTAGATTTATTATATACTTATATTTTTTAAAAACTGTACATAAAAAAGACCTATAGTTTCACATAATCCTCTTTTTTCTCTTCTCCTTTGAATAAGGAAGTATTCTCTTTTGTGGTGGGGGGAATGGTATCTGTTAAATACTTGTGGCTTTTTTTTTAAATTTTAATGAGGCTGTTGGACCAGAATAGGTCTTTTTAGCCCTTTTTTGTGACCTGGACCCCTTTGACAATTTACTAAAGCCTATACAGCTTTTCTTGTAAGTTTTTTGTTGTTGTTTTTTTCATATTTAAGTTTTTAACTTCATATTCATTAAAATTTAAATTCAAGTTGTAAAATTAATAATGAAGGAAATGCTAAATTTCAGATAGAGGTTTGTGAAAATAAAGGTGTAGCTCCTCCTCCTCCTGCCCCTCCTCCTCCTCCTCCTCCTGCTCCTGCCCTTCCTCCTCCTCCTCCTGCTCCTAAGCCTCCTCCTCCTCCTCCTCCCCTCCTCCTCCTGCTCCATCTCCTGCCCTTCCTCCTCCCCCTTCTCCACCTCCTCCTCCTGCCCCTCCTCCTCCTCCTGCTCCTAAGCCTCCTCCTCCTCCTCCTCCCCTCCTCCTCCTGCTCCATCTCCTGCCCTTCCTCCTCCCCCTTCTCCACCTCCTCCTCCTGCCCCTCCTCCTCCTCCTGCTCCTAAGCCTCCTCCTCCTCCTCCTCCCCTCCTCCTCCTGCTCCATCTCCTGCCCTTCCTCCTCCCCCTTCTCCACCTCCTCCTCCTGCCCCTCCTCCTCCTCCTGCTCCTAAGCCTCCTCCTCATCCTCCTGCTTTTTCCCCACCTCCTCCTCCTCCTCCTGCTCCTCCTGCTCCTCCTC
>NW_020954636.1:0-135 GCF_900497805.2 Vombatus ursinus | reverse complement strand
CCTCCTCCTCCTCCTCCTCCTGCTCCTGCCCCTCCTCCTCCTCCTCCACCTCCTGTCCCTCCTCCTCCTGCTTTTTCCCCTCCTCCTCCTCCTGCTCCTGCCCCTCCTCCTCCTCCTCCTCCTCCTCCTCCTCCT
>NW_020954635.1:271977-316415 GCF_900497805.2 Vombatus ursinus | reverse complement strand
TCAAAGGAGACAAGTTCAGCCATGCTAAATTCAGACCACAGGTCACAGGCAGCTTGGTCAGTGGAATACAACACATCTTTTTCACATGACCTTTACCCTTTTACTGTTGACCTATCTGAAAGTTGGAGTGACGGAGGGGCAAATTCTCCGGAATTCCTTACCTGGATGATTCCTTGGAATGCTCTCCCTGCTCAACTCCACCTCTTGGAGTCTTTGCTTTCCTTCTTGATTCCACTCAAATCTCTCCTTCTCTATGAGGCCTTTCAAGTCCCCTCTTGGTTGGTGTCTTTCCCATGAGATTCTCTCCCATTACAATGTGTGTGATTTTGATTTACATAGTTCTTTGAATGTTGTCTCCTCCATCAGAATATAAGCTGCTTAAGTGTATGGACCACATATTTTACCTTTCTTTGTATCCCCAATACTTATCAGAGTGTCTGGTATGCAGTTAGCATTTAATAAATGATTGTTGACGGACTTCCTGAGCTGGGTCACTCAATCATTTCATTCAACAAGTGCGTACTGATCTGTTACTATGTGAAATGCACTATACAAGAAGAGTGGTTCTTGGCTTCATTCTCACAATCTCATCTAGGAGATATACACATCAATAACCTTATTCTCAAAGAGATGGTGATAAATTCCACATTCCTAGTACTATACATAGTAGCAGTTCAGGGAAGGGAGATAAACCCTTTGGCTCAGTATCTTCTCTCAAGAGGTCACTTTTATTCCTTAACAAAATCTTCCTGGGGAATGCTGAGCCATTGCAAATGTATGTCTTTTTAGCTCATGACAACCTGGTTCATTCCACAAAGTCTCTAACAATTTTAACCTTTAAGGGAAAGTCTAAGAGGAGCTGAGTTTAGAAGGAGGCAAAGACCAATTAAAAGGGTATTCTCATTAGATGACATCAGTATGAGAAGGCACTAACTTCATCCTCTCATTTCTATGTTTCATGAACCACTAAAGAGATAGCAAAATTTTCTGTAGAAGGCAGTCCAATCCACAATTCTCTAAACCAAATGCATGCCAGGCTTTATAGTGTCTTGGAGAAAGCTAATGACAGGCAATTCATCCTATCCTTCTTGTTCTGTACATTGACTTCTCAATATAGACTCACTTTTATCACCAACACTCAGTCTGGTCCATATTGCAAGCCCAGGGATTTCCCAGGCTTTCACACCAGCACCCATGGCCAGTGCCTCAAGCACCACAAGTTCCAAATCTTTCCAGCCTTTGTCACACAAAACCCTAATAGGTTCACTGTAATCTGAGGAAAAGTTGTAGCTCTAAGAACTCAAATCCAGAAAGCTTCTCTTTTCAGAAACTTCAGAACACTATGGTATGTCTGTAACTAAACACATATCATTGATGCAATCATTGGAGCCTCCCACCCTATGATCCACCTGATTGAGGCACTTCCCCAGAGCTGACCCTGAATCTTTGCACCTTCAAAGGAGCATCCACTTGCTAAAAAGGACCTCCTTGTACAAAGTCTTTTTCTTGGTTCTCTCATGAATCCCACATCTGGAACTGGGGAAAGCACTAAAGAAGACTGAACACTGAGGTAGGAAGAATAGGCAACTTATTAGACATCACAAGTAATGGTTTTGCCTTGCCATTCTCTTTGGCTTTTCTTATATCAGAGAAGAAGTACCTGGACAGACTTCTGTGAAAGGGTAGAGAAAAGGAATTGACAAGGTTCAGGAGATATCTGGATGAAGACATTGAGGTTTAATCATTGTGGGCACCTCCTCCACTAACACAGCTCATGAACTCCCTATGACATCTACTCTTTAAGAGTTCCCTAGGGGCAGCTAGGTGGCACAGTGGATAGAGCTCCAGCCTTGGAGTCAGGAGGACCTGAGTTCAAATCCGGCCTCAGACACTTGACACTTACTAGCTGTATGACCCTGGGCAAGTCACTGAATCCCAATTGCCTCACCAAAAAACAAAAACAACAAAAAAAGTTCCCTGATTCCTGAAGTGGCCCTAAGTGTCAACTAGTGTCAGAAGTGGGATTTGAACCTAAGTCTTCTGTGCTCCCTATCCAGCCTTTTATTGAATATTCACACTACTTGTCTGTATCTCTCATTCATCTACTGTCTCTAAACAGTAAGGTACATACCCTTGCTAATGTAATACAGATCTATTTAATATGGATGTGGAGCAATAACAAAAAATGAGTAAATGGTGGAAAGTTGGCCAGAACAAAGACAAAACTTCTCAATAATGAAAAAGTCTGTTTAATATCAGGAGATATAAGAATTAAAAGTTTTTACAGGAAATACAATTTTTTAATTGGACAATTTTAATAATTTAGATAGGAATTACTGACAGAAATTTATTTCTTGGTAGGGCACAAAAGAATAACAGCAGAAAGTAAAATGTCAGAACAAACATGAAAAATGTTACTTGTAAGAATAAATATGAAGTGGTTAAAATTCTCCTAATAAAACAAAAAGTTACAAAATGCATTATGAAACAACGAATATCAACATGTGGTTCCCAGAAAACATTATTTTAAAAAATAGATTAAAGTTAAAATGTTATTCTAAAACAAAGTATACAAGTCCAAATACTTTTAAACATAAATGATAATGCTAAGAATTTGAGCATTTTGGATTTGAAAGAGACCTCAAAGCCCATTTGGTCCAACTCATATATAAAAGTCTCCTTTCCAACATTTCTAATTAGTGATAATCCAGTATTTGCCTAAAAGCCTCCAATTTATGGGAATTCACCGTCTCCAATATTCCTAATTGTTATTAAATTTTTCCTTATCCTGGGACTCAATTTGGTACTACTTCCACCTATTTTCCTTTGAACCAAACAAAACAATCAGATCTCCTGTCCACATGAGAGTCTTTTAGAACTTTAATGGAATGACCTCAAGATTATTCTCTATCCTGGTTGTCCTTTTCTGGAAATTCTCCAGTTAAAAATTTCCTTTTTAAATTATGTTATACAGACCTAAACATCATACTTTAAATGCAGTATGACCATGTCAGAATATTCAGACCATCACCTTCCTAGTCCTGGACACTATAATTCTCTTAATGTGACCTAAGTTTGTATTACTCTCTTAGACTGCCATTTCACATTCTGATTCACCACTGCATTCACATGAAATTGGGAAAACAAATGAAAAAGCATGAAGATCAATGCCATTGATTTGTGGAATAACAGGTACATTCACTCATTGCTGGCAGATTTTCAGAAAATAATATTATTCATATATGCCAAATTAACAAAAATGGCTATACTCTTTGACCAAAAATCCCACTATTTGGAATATACTCAAACAGTGTAATCAAAAAACAAAACAAAAATGTTGCTTTGTTCATAACAAAATTATTTGTACTTGAAAATAAAAAAATACCCTTGAAGACATCTAAATGTCCAGCAATAGGTTATAGTCACATAAATTTGAGATACTTTGATAGGACAGTCACTATGGTGTTGTAGAGGGTTATCAAGCAAAAGAATGAAGGCCACTAAACCATATAGAAGGATCCTTGCAGGTTGTGTATTGACTTAGAAAGCAATATATTATATATATTTTGTTTAATTTGTCTTCTTAAATATTTCCCAAATACATTTTTATCTGGTTTGTGTGGCAATAAGAAGTGTGGGTCAAATAGGTCTTTGGGTTATGAGTTTAACCCCTCTAGCATAGTATATTATATTTCACTAGTCTATTATATACATTAAATAAATAATATTTAATAAACTGGGGTAAGGATTCAGATTTGCTTATTGATTAAGGAGAGCAAAGTTATGATTTTAGTAATAATTAAGGAAATATCCAGACGCACCTTGGAATTACCTTAAAACTCAGGATTCTTAGAATGATCAAAGTCCCAAGTCAAGGAGGGCAGCGATACAGTGGATAGAGTACCAGGCCTGGAGTCAGGGAGACTCATCTTCTTAAATTCAAATCTGGCCTCAAACACTTACTATCTGTGGGACCCTGAGTTAGTCGCTTAACCTTGTTTGCCTCAGTTGCCTCATCTGTAAAATGAGCTGGAAAAGAAAATGGCAAGTCACGCCAGCATTTTTCCCAAGAAAACACTACATGGGGTCATGAAAAGTCAGGCATGACTCAGAATGACTGAACAGCAATCAAGTCAAGGAGATACTTAAGGTGAACCCCCTCCTGACCATTGAGGCCATGCATGAACTGGTCGACCCTCAACCCTTGTTGTATATCTAGTATTAACGATTCTATTGAAGACAACACCATTTTTCTAGTCACTCAGGTTTGTCACTCAAGAGTTATACACTACTCTTGATCTTCACTCTTACTCTAAAATTGAATGAGTTGAAAATTGATTGTACTTTCTCAACACTCTTGGAATCCATCCCCTTCTGTCGATTCAAATTACAACCTCTCCGGTGCAGGATTTAATAACTTCTTGCCTAGATTGCTGTTGCAGTCACCCAGTTGTTTTCTTTGTATCTAGTCCATCACTTCTCTGATCCATCCTTTATAGAGGAGACGTGTCCACGTCACTTTCCTGTTCAAGAAGCTTCACTGGTTTCCCATTGCCTCTGAAATCAAAGATGAAGCTCTCTGTTTGACATCGAAAGCCCCTTGCAAACTGGGTCCAGCCTATCTCTCTAGGCTGACTACATATTAGCCTTTTCATGTACTCTATTTGAAACCAAAATTGCTTCCTGGATGTTCCCTCACCTGACATTCTGGGCATTTATACTTCAGGCCCAGAATTTTCTTCCTCCTCAATTCTACCCCTTGGAACTCCTGACTCCCTTGCACTCTTGGATTCCATGCCCCTCCCACCCCTTTCAAAAGTCCTTCCTTGATGATTCCAGTTGTCATATCTCCCCTGCCCCTGGATTGTTTTTTTTTGTTTGTTTATTTACCATATTTCTTATATTTACTTATCTTTGGATACATTTTGTCCTTCCCACCTCACAGGTCTTTTGGTGAAGGGACTAGCTTGAGTGTTTCCAGTGTATCCTCAGTGCCTACCAGTGTCTGGAACAAAGTAATAATAATAACAGCTAACACTTAAATAGCACTTCTTTGCCAGCCACTGTGCTAAGTAACTTTTACAGTTATTATCTCATATTATCCTCAACAACCCATAGAGAGAGGTGCTATTTTTCTCCCTATTCTACAGAGGAGGAAACTGAGGCAAATAGAAGTTATATGATTTGCCAGGGCCACTAGCTAATATATGCCTGAGGTCAGATTTGAACTCTGGTTTTCCTGACTCTAGGCCCAGAACTCTATCTACTGTACTACCTAACTGAACTTAATACATGCATTTTTGAGATTTGTTGACTGAAACATAAATTTCCGGAGACCCAGGCAACTCACTAAATAGAAAGGAGTGGCTGCTTGTCATCAGTAGATTTTTCCACCAGGAGTTCCTTATTTCATTGATTTGTCATTTCCCCATGAAGCCTGACTCTAAACACACACACACACACACACACACACACACACACACACACACACACCCAGAACCCAAAGCCATGTCCTAGTATCATTAGTCTACAGTGACCTCACAGTGAAACTGGCCTGGGGAGGTGGCCCCAAGGTGATATTCATGACTTTCTTAACTCAGACTCCTCTTTCTGAGAGTGCATGGTGATTGATCACTTTATGTGTCTTCATAGAAGTTCTGCACCTGCTGCATCATCCTACTTTTTCCCATCAGAGACAGAGTATATAAGCTCTGTTCTCCTCCAACACAAACCTTCAAACCAATGCCCAGACCATCAACACAAAAGACGACAAGAGCCAGAGAAAAATTAGGTACTTGAAAACCAGCCTAGCTGAAGGCAGGTGAGGTGATTCTGTGCCAAGTTGCAAGTTCACACAAGGAGAAAGCACACCCACCTAACTCCAAGTCCTGCATTCTGTCCACTTACTATGCCTCTTCATTTCTAATGACAAAGCTGAGGCCCAGCGAGGTGAAGTGCTTGGTCAAAATCACTCGAGGAATGAGGATCAGAGGCAGATTTTGAACCCAGGTCCTCTGATTTTTGAATCAGTATGCTGCCTCAAGAAGCTTCCTCAGAATAGACTTTGTCCATCCATCTCTGATGTCCCTATTCGATGTGACTCAGGGAGGTCCCTTGGGTAGAAAACTGTCTGAAGAGTTCCATTAGGGAGCATGAATGACAAGAAGACTAATTTCAGTCCCCAGTTACCTTGGTTGTGTCCTTCAGCACGCATGGACCCAGCCCATCTTATAAGTGTCATTGGTGACAAAGAAGAATCTGATGGAAGAATCAATCCACCCTGATCAGTGGAGGACTCCGCACACAGCATTCTATAATGATTTAGGAGGGAAGCCTCCCTCATTTCATCTTCTTAAGTGAAAGAAGACACACAACTGCACTATTGCTCACTCTCACCTGGTATTCACAGCCTGCATTTAATCAGTATTTGTTATGCAGCAATATATGCTGGAAAGGGCACTGACCTCAGTATCAAAAAAGCCTCTCTGGCCAGGCTTTCTTTGAGGGTCAGTTTCCTCATCTGTGAAATATATGTAATAATAAGCAGGCTACCTGCCAGACAGGGAATGCTTAGCTAGCTTTGAACTCAGATCCTCCTTCCTATAAGTCCAGCACTGAAGAAAGTGATGCTGCCACTTCTAATGCTACATTACCTCTTGCATGGGTTCACAATGTGTCAGGCCCTTCCTCTATACTCTTTTTTTTCCAGCCAAAGACAAGGTTTATTAGAGATTTGCCATATTGATCAGACTCTTAAGGAGTCTAAATGTTAGTGAGCTATTGGTTAGATTGTAAGAATTTAAGCAGTGGTTAGATTGTAAGAATCTAAGCACCTTAAAGGAGACAAGATGGACCTTACATCCAGAAAGACTGTGGGAGGGATCTTGGAGTGGCCAAGTAGTTTGGGGTGACTGGAGGAGGGGTCTAAGGAAGATCTGAATGGGAGTGGCCAGTAAGCTGGGGTGAACAGAACACCTGGGACCTGGACCTATGGCAAAGGGAGAATGGAGTCTAGCTAGGATTAAGGGTGGGAAATGGCTGGGGGCAATAAGGAGGTAAGACAATGGAGGGGAGAGTGTAGCCACAATGAAAGACCAGTTGATGGGATTATAGCCTTAGGCAAATGACAGAGATTTGGCCACATGGCAAAGTCCAGGGTTTTTCCTTTGGGGTCTAGCTCCCATCCTCATCATTCTCCCCTCAAACAAATGAGACCCAAATTCATTTGGGGTAAGGGGAGAAGGTCTTGCCTTCTGAAACTGCTTCCTGCTGGCAAGGGGCATAGAGCTGTCCCTGCCTTGAGAGGGTCCGGAAGAGGAGGTTGACTGAAACCTAGCACAGGCTGCATTCAGGGAATGGTGTGTGTGTGGGGCAGGGGGGGGCACACTGGCTGGTACCCACTGTTTGCTACCAACTGTAGGTGAATGGTCTGTGGTCTAGAAGACACAAATCTGACAGAAAAGACTGCAGGGCCCAGATATAAAACAGGGACTAGATTTAGGACCCAAATATGAGAGAATAAAACATCTTTACTTCTGTTTGGATTCAGATAATTCAGTTTTCCAACCATGCACTATCAAATCCACTTCACAGCCAGACTCAGAAATACCCAGGTGGGTAACATGACCTTTCAAAGGAACATAATGGGGAAACTGAGCCAGGAGGATCCCATCTTAGACTGATGTTAAAACTGTCCTCTCAGTTTTTCCTAATGCTGACTTCCCAACAGTATCACATTCTCTCTGAGTAGTTTGTGGCATTTCTCACATGGTGGATTACTGATTTATCAATGGATTATTATGATCCATTAGACAACTCAAAATAAAATCATGAACTTTTTTACCTCAAACAGCAAGTTTCACTAATCACAGTTTAGTGAAAACTTTTCCAGGAGTAACATCTCAAATTTAAATTTGTCCTGGTGTAAAAAGCCAATCATTAGAGATTTTTCCTATATACTTGCAAATTCTCAGCAAGACAAAACCAAAACAAGCTTTTTGGCAAATTTACACATTAGAACAATAACTAACAATAGTCAAATTATTTTAGCGGTAACCAAATTATAAAAAGTTGCTTGAGATAACTGATATAAAAAGTTCACCAATTTGAAACTTGAAACAAACTCATTACCAATTAGGTGACTTCAGTTTTGTTAAAAGCATTTCCAAATTACTTTACTAGAGACTCAACATCTCATCATTAACAGCTATAACTACCACTTTAAAAAGAGTGTACTTACCCAAGTTCCGAGGCTAGCTTCATTACCTTGAGCAGGATGTGCTGAACCTGCTTCCAGGCAGAGGTTGTATATTATACATATGTACATATGATATCAAACTCCCCAGTCTCCTAGGCTTAAAAAAATCAATGTTATTACCTATACTATTTGCTAACAGTATAATAATAAAATAAGGTTATAAATAATTATTTTTATCATATCAGGTGTGGGAATCATCGCAGGTAACCTTACATTTGTCACAACACTGTAATTGCTGTCTTAGAACACAGAATGTTAGGCCTGGAAGAGTTCTTAGAACACAGAATGTTAGATCTTTAAGAGTTCTTAGAACACAGAATGTTAGACCTGGAAGAGTTCTTAGAACACAGAATGTTAGAAGAGGAAGAGTTCTTAGAACACAGAATGTTTGACCTGGAAGAGTTCTTAGAACACAGAATGCTAGACGTGGAAGGGTTCTTAGAACACAGAATGTTAGAACTGTAAGAGTTCTTAGAACACAGAATGTTAGAACAGAAAGAGTTCTTAGAACACAGAATGTTAGAAGATGAAGAGTTCTTAGAACACAGAATCTTTGATCTGGAAGAGTTCTTAGAACACAGAATGTTAGAACTGAAAGAGGTCTTACAACACAGAATGTTAGAACAGGAAGAGTTCTTAGAACACAGAATGTTAGACCTGGAAGAGTTCTTAGAACACAGAATGTTAGAAAAGGAAGATGTCTTAGAACACATAATGCTAGACCTGGAAGAGTACTTAGAACACAGAATGCTAGACGTGGAAGAGTTCTTAGAACACAGAATGTTAGAACAGAAAGAGTTCTTAGAACACAGAATGTTAGAACAGGAAGAGTTCTTAGAACACAGAATGTTAGACCTGGAAGAGTTCTTAAAACACAGAATGTTAGATCTTTAAGAGTTCTTAGAACACAGAATGTTAGAAGAGGAAAAGTTCTTAGAACACAGAATGCTAGATGTGGAAGAGTTCTTAGATCACAGAATGTTAGACCTGTAAGAGTTCTTAGAACACAGAATGTTACACGTGGAACAGTTCTTAGAACAGAGAATGTTAGATCTTTAAGTGTTCTTAGAACACAGAATGTTTGACCTGGAAGAGTTCTTAGAACACAGAATGTTAGAACAGGAAGAGTTCTTAGAACACAGAATGTTAGAAGAGGAAGAGTTCTTAGAATGCAGAATGTTAGACCTGGAAGAGTTCTTAGAATACAGAATGTTAGACCTGGAAGAGTTCTTAGAACACAGAATGTTAGATCTTTAAGAGTTCTTAGAACACAGAATGTTAGAACAGGAAGAGTTCTTAGAACACAGAATGTTAGAACAGGAAGAGTTCTTAGATCAGAGAATGTTAGACCTGTAAGAGTTCTTAGAACACAGAATGTTAGACCTGGAAGAGTTCATAGAACACAGAATGTTAGACGTGGAAGAGTTCTTAGAACACAGAATGTTAGAACAGGAAGAGTTCTTAGAACACAGAATGTTAGACCTGGAAGAGTTCATAGAACACAGAATGCTAGAACGGGAAGAGTTCTTAGAACACAGAATGTTAGATCTTTAAGAGTTCTTAGAACACAGAATGTTTGACGTGGAAGAGTTCTTAGAACAAAGAATGTTAGAACAGGAAGAGTTCTTAGAACACAGAATGCTAGATGTGGAAGAGTTCTTAGAACACAGAATGTTAGACGTGGAAGAGTTCTTAGATCACAGAATGTTAGACCTGTAAGAATTCTTAGAACACAGAATGTTACACATGGAACAGTTCTTAGAACAGAGAATGTTAGATCTTTAAGTGTTCTTAGAACACAGAGTGACAGAACAGGAAGAGTTCTTAGAACACAGAATGTTAGAACTGGAAGTGTTCTTAGAACTCAGAATGTTAGAAGATGAAGAGTTCTTAGAACACAGAATGTTAGGCCTGTAAGAGTTCTTAGAACTCAGAATGTTTGACCTGGAAGAGTTCTTAGAACTCAGAATGTTTGACCTGGAAGAGTTCTTAGAACACAGAATGTTAGAACAGGATGAGTTCTTAGAACACAGAATGTTTGACCTGGAAGAGTTCTTAGAACACAGAATGTTAGAACACGAAGAGTTCTTAGTTCACAGAATGTTAGACCTGGAAGAGTTCTTAGAACACAGAATGTTACACGTGGAACAGTTCTTAGAACAGAGAATGTTAGATCTTTAAGTGTTCTTAGAACACAGAATGTTAGATCTCTAAGAGTTCTTAGAACATAGAATGTTAGAACAGGAAGATTTCTTAGAACACAGAATGTTAGGCCTGGAAGAGTTCTTAGAACACAGAATGTTAGACCTGGAGGAGTTCTTAGAACACAGAATGTTAGAAGAGGAAGAGTTCTTGGAACACAGAATGTTTGACCTGGAAGAGTTCTTAGAACACAGAATGTTAGAACACGAAGAGTTCTTAGTTCACAGAATATTAGACCTGGAAGAGTTCTTAGAACACAGAATGTTACACGTGGAACAGTTCTTAGAACAGAGAATGTTAGATCTTTAAGTGTTCTTAGAACACAGAATGTTAGGCCTGGAAGAGTTCTTAAAACACAGAATGTTAGACCTGGAAGAGTTCTTAGAACATAGAATGTTAGAACAGGAAGATTTCTTAGAACACAGAATGTTAGGCCTGGAAGAGTTCTTAGAACTCAGAATGTTAGACCTGGAAGAGTTCTTAGAACACAGAATGTTAGAAGAGGAAGAGTTCTTAGAACACAGAATGTTTGAACACGAAGAGTTCTTAGAACACAGAATGTTAGAACATGAAGAGTACTTAGTTCACGGAATGTTAGACGTGGAAGAGTTCTTAGAACACGGAATGTTAGACGTGGAAGAGTTCTTAGAACACAGAATGTTAGACGTGGAAGAGTTCTTAGAACACAGAATGTTTGACCTGGAAGAGTTCTTAGAACACAGAATAATAGACCTGGAAGAGTTCTTAGAACACAGAATGTTAGAACAGGAAGAGTTCTTAGAACACAGAATGTTAGATCTTTAAGAGTTCTTAGAACACAGAATGTTAGACATGGAAGAATTCTTAGACCACAGAATGTTAGAACAGGAAGAGTTCTTAGAACACAGAATGTTAGACCTGGAAGAGTTCTTAGAATTCAGAATTTTAGACCTGGAAGAGTTCTTAGAACACAGAATGTTAGAACTGGAAGAGTTCTTAGAACACAGAATGTTAGACCTAGAAGAATTCTTAGAACACAGAATGTTAGACCTTGAAGAGTTCTTATAACAGAGAATGTTTGACCTCGAAGAGTTCTTAGAACACAGAATGTTAGAACTGTAAGAGTTCTTAGAACAGAGAATGTTAGAAAATGAAGAGTTCTTAGATCACAGAATGTTAGATGTGGAAAAGTTCTTAGAAGACAGAATGTTAGAACTGGAAGAGATCTTACAACACAGAACGTTAGAACAGGAAGAGTTCTTAGAACCCAGAATGCTAGACGTGGAAGAATTCTTAGAACACAGAATGTTAGAACTGGAAGAGTTCTTAGAACACAGAATGTTAGACGTGGAAAAGTTCTTAGAACACAGAATGTTAGAACAGGAAGAGTTCTTAAAACAAAGAATGTTAGACCTGGACGAATTCTTAGATCACAGAATGTTAGAACAGGAAGAGTTCTTAGAACACAGAATGTTAGATCTTTAAGAGTTCTTAGAACACAGAATATTAGAAGAGGAAGAGTTCTTAGAACACAGAATGTTAGACCTGGAAGAGTTCTTAGAACAAAGAATGTTAGAACTGGAAGAGATCTTACAACACAGAATGTTAGAACTGGAAGAGTTCTTAGAACACAGAATGTTAGAACAGGAAGAGTTCTTAGAACACAGAATGTTAGATCTTTAAGAGTTCTTGGAACACAGAATGTTAGACCTGGAAGAGTTCTTATAACACAGAATGCTAGATGTGGAAGAGTTCTTAGAACACAGAATGTTAGACCTGGAAGAGTTCTTAGAACACAGAATGTTAGACATGGAATAGTTCTTAGAACACAGAATGTTGGACCTGGAAGAGTTCTTAGAACACAGAATGTTTGACCTGGAAGAGTCCTTAGAACACACAATGTTAGATCTTTTAGTGTGCTTAGAACACAGAATGTTAGAACATGAAGAGTTCTTAGTACACAGAATGTTAGACATGGAAGAGTTATTAGAACACAGAATGTTAGAGCAGGAAGAGTTCTTAGAACACAGAATGTTAGAACATGAAGCCTCACATTTATGAGCATTATTCAAGTCAGGGTTGTTCAGAGAGACCAGGCCCAACCTGTATTCGTTTCAGAGGCCAAAGTCCATCTTTGGCCTCTAGGCCTAGAGATTAGAGGATAGCTCAAGTCTATCAATATGCTCAAATTGACATCTGATAAAGTCTAGGTCATTATGTACCCCTCCCTTCCACCCCAGAGAAAATAACCTCTGACATGGTGGTGGAGGAATGAGGGTTTTCTAAGAGTTCATTATATTGGCTTTGCTGCCAAGGTTCAATCATTTATTTTGCATAAGTTTTCCTGGAGTGATCTTCTGATCTTTATCATTTACCTATGAACATATAGCACATTATAATACTAAGACAACTCTTTGAAATAAAAGTGAACCAAAATAAGTATAGTTTTATATACAAATCTATACAATAAACTTGTATATAGACTACCTCTTCTCTCCCTTACAAAATTATTTTTTATAAATTACTACCAAATTTACATAAACTATTACGAGAAAAGAACATTTACTCTTATCTCAAAATGTACCTCCTATTTGAATCAATCTTCCAAAAACTATTACAAGTAATTATATCTATCAACTTAACCCTGGAATGGTATCTAACTTTTTCATGCACAGAACTAAAACAATAATTTTCCTATTAATATTTAAATGTTACCTAGACATTGCTATCACTTTTCTAACATTTAAATTGTGTACACATTCTGCATTAATGTTAAAAGAATAAACAAGTAAAGAATAGCAATGAGTCTGTGAAAAGGGGAGAAAGACACAGAGAGAGAGAGAGAGAAAAAGAGACAGAGACACAGAGACACAGACAGAGACTCAGACAGAGAGAAGGGAAGGAGAAGAAAGAAGAGAGGGAATGAGAAAGAGCCACTTATTTCATAAAGATTGTCATAAATATGCTTCAGTAAATAAAACTACACAAATCCAAATTCATTGTGTGTAAACAGCAATATGAATTGAAAAACAGACTTTTATGCCAGCTACATTAATGGTTAAATACCTGCTTTATATCAGTAAAACAGAATTGCTATACCAATAATATTTCATTTCTGAAATAGGCTTTCTGACTTCACCCTATCATTCAAATTTTGCACCTCAGATGCGTTTTTTCCCATCTTGATATGTCATGCATCGATATGAACATGAAATAATCATAATTTCATATTCATAGAATCATATATTTAGAGAGGCAAGAGACCTTAGAGGTCATCTAGTCTAACTGGAACCAAGGTGCGGGGCCTTGTCTCAGCACATGAAGATGAGGATGGGAGACGAGCACTGTTACTCTCCCTTGAGGGCACGGCTCCCACCCCAATTCTATTGTGATTCAGTGGATCCCAAGATTTAGTCATAGGACCTGATTTGGAGTCTGACCCTGCCACTTACTATTTGTTTGACCTCTGGCAAGTAACTTCACCTCTCTTGGCCTCAGTTTCTCCTTCTGAAAAATGAAAGGCTTAGACCACGTTACCTCTAAGATACCTTCTAGTTTCTAATTCTATGATCCTATTTTCAAGGATCTCTCCCTTTCACATTCCTACCCTTTTCCGGGGCTCACTGAAACCTCTCCTCTTCCTGAAGATACTACATCATTTGGCACCCTCTCTAAATATGGCTGTATTGTTTTCTCACACACCCTGACTCAAAGGAACAGGACAAGAGACATGCTCCTTGCTCCTCAATGCCACTTTTAGATCTTCTGTCTACTTCTATCACCCAGCATCCACCTGTGCTCCTTTAAAGTTAATTCCATCCTATTCACATCCTTGTTGCCATCACCTATGGACCTTCAGGTCATGGTCCCTTCTCTCCATTAAATTCAGTACCTGATCCACAGTCTTTTCTGTCCTAACTCCTGACCCTTCAAACACTGGCTTCCCAGTTCCTCAACTCCCATGACCTCTGCCTCAACCCTGCACAAGAGTGATCAGGTTTCAAATATTACCTTGCCCCAACTCTGAATTTATTCCAGATGTCAGAATTCCTAGTTACAGTTCTTCATCTACCCCAAATCCACATTTTATTGATTAGAGAACTGAAGTCTAGAGATCAGAAATGATTTGCCCAAGATCACACAGATCTTGCAGATCAGCAGAGTCAGGATCTGAACCCACATCCTCTGACTCCAAATTCACCATTCTTCCCACTACACCAAGCTCCCTCATCCTGTCATATTTCTGTAGTGTTTTATAGTTTACAAAGCACTTTCCTCACAACCCTAAGGAAGATAGTGTAAGTATTGTTATCATTATTGTGCATAGTGTAAATATTGTTATCATTTTGCAAAAGAGATTTAGAGAAATGAAGTGACTTAGGCAGGGTCACTCAGCTAATAAATGATGGAGCCATGATGTAAACTCAATCACTCATTTAACAGAGTTTTGCTGTCATTAAAGTTAAAGGCTTGCAATTAGAGAGCGGACATCACCTGCTGGTCTGTTTTTGCTGGAAACTGCTAGCATTGGTAACAATCCCAGTGATGTAAGTAACTTCAAATCCAAAACTGAAAGGAGAAAAATGCGTAATGAATCCATTAACAATTAAATATTAATCAGACATAAATGGAACATGGAAACGTTTAAAATAAATGCTCTTCATGGTATTATTAAATGCTAAGTCTCATGCATACAAAATTGTGTTATAGCCTATTTTAATCAGTCCCCTTTCTTTTTGAATCTAGGAAATACATAATTAACATATTTTTTCTAGCCATCAGCTTAAATAATTAAATGGTGTGACTAACATTTAGATGGAACAAACACAAAAGTCGTTTCAAATGGCTTAACATTTTATGAAGATCAGCAAAAAAATAATAATAATAATAAATCACTTATTTGGTCCTTCAGATTACTCATTGTAAAATAGTGAAAGAACCAACTAGCTTTGACATTTTAACTTAGAAAATGTTTTTCTCCTAAATTCTACAAGAAAATATAAAATCCTAATGGCAGAGTTTCAGGGGACAATGATTATTAGTCTAACATGTGAAAAACAAATTAGTTAGGATGTGACTAAGATTTAGTATCTTAAAGGGATTTTCAGACTTAAGAGAGACCGATTATAACATCACCACTTACAGAGCCCAAAACTCCATAAAACTAGATTCTTCTTATATACTCATTTGGCTCATGACCTATACCTAATTCCATGTCTCCTCTAACCCTGGCCAGCTGCCAACAATGGGGAAAAGGGTAAAGGAGGTGAAGTTTGACTTCTTCTTTCAATAATCATCTTCCAGGTTCCCAGGGCCTTATGCTTCTCCTTACCTCTTGTCCTACTCCATTTAGGTTTACTGTCCCTGCACAATGAGTACTTCATGCTACATACATATACTTCTATATCAAAACTTAACCATCCTTTGGCCCATTCCTTCAAGCCACTGAAATAGCTCTTTGGAAAATAATTTCATAAACTAATTTATGACAAACCGATTCAAAACAAGAAAAGAAATTGCTAAGAGAAATTGAAATAACTTAAAATGTCAAAAGCCCTCAGATCCAGCCTCCTCATTTTACATATGAAGAAACTAGTCCAAAGACATGAAGTAACATCACCTGTCACAGTTAGTGATGGAGTAGAGACTAAAACCCAATTCTTCTAATAATTGATAACGACAGTATTTAACAGGACTCCTCCAGATATGATGCTTTAATCTAAGTCTCCAATTGTAGATGATCTCTGGTGTAAAAATGGAAAGAACACTAAACATGTCCTGAGAATGAGAAAACCTGGACTTAAATCCTGACACTGATGTTCAGGCAAGACAATTCATTTGCCTAGGCTTCAGTTTCCTTGCCTGTAAAATAGAGGCGATGATACTTGGAATGGTCACATTACTTGCCTTGCAGGATTATCTTTGTAAATCCTAAAGTAGTACACTTTGAATGTGAACTGTTACAAACCTTGTATCAGCTTATAGAAAGAGACATTTAGGAACAAGGAGGCATTCCCAGGGCCTTTTGAATCAAGCACATTGATGAATTCTTACACTGACTGCATCATCAAAATGAGAGAGGAACCTGCTACTAAGGCAAACGAAATCCTTTCTTGGTTCAGTGGCAGAAGAAACCACATGGATGAAGAGGATACCTGGAGGTGCACCGTCAGTTTGCTGCTCCAGTTGCTGCCTAAGTCAAAGATAAGGGTAATGTTGAAGTACAAACAAGTGATGGTGGGCTTTATTAGATAGAGAGCCATAGCCCTTGGAGTAGACCAGGAAACTGGGAATCCCTTATCCTATGTCATCTCCTTGACATGAAGTATAGAATTGAGAGAGCTTGGCCAGGTGGATAGTTAGGAAGACTTATCTTCAAATCCCACCTCTGACACTTTACTGTGTGACTATGTGCTAGTCCCTTCATCTCTCTAAACTTCATTTAACTCATCTGTAAAATGGGAAAAATAATACAATGGAGAATCTACCTCTAAGATTGGTTAGAAGGCTCAGATGATGTATCTATGGTGCTTTGTAATCTTCAAAGTGCTGCATAATATAAATTTAATTATGGTTTGACAATCAGGTTATGATGATGAAATGACCATCTTCTACTTTTAAGAGAGCATAAAGGAAAATAGTGTGGTATAGTAGGCCCTACTGGCTGTATGACCACTGGCAAGTCATTTAACCTTTAGTCTCCTCAAAATATTCCCTAAGATTATAACTTACAGACAATTTGCCTATCTGTATTGGTGGAGGGAGTTTCCACACTGAGTCCCCTTATAGTGATGACATCAGAGGTCCAGACCCGCACATACCAAAAAATAAATAAATGAAAATAAAAATAAAAATAGGGAACTCAGCCTTTCTGCTGTTATCAGTAAGTAGAACAGTATGCTAAATGTTATTCTGCTGCTTTACAAGTTTGAGCCACTCTGAATGCCTTTCACTAAAATGGTTTGGCATTTGATGGGAACACAAAAGTCAATCTGACAATAACACTTTTCTGCACAGACTTAAGAATAAACAAGCCATGGCCTCAGGGTATGGGTAGGAGTAGATTGCCCTCTCATTCAGGCTGCCTCTAGACAGGGGGTTTTGATCTGGTGAAATGTCAAACAATCATTGTTAACAATCGTAGCAGCATTTTAGCCTCGTACTACACATTGTGTTAAGACTGTTTTAGGCAGTATGCCCTGCCATCTTGTGGCTATCATGGAAGAAACCTCCCGGTTTTTAAAAAGAGAAATACAAAGGCATACAATGACCCAGAATCAGTGTTAGAGGTGAAAGAGATCTCAGAAGTCATCTGGTCAAATTTGTGCATTTTAGATATGCAGAAAATGAGTCCCACATAGGTGGTTTAACAGCCTGTCTGAAACATAGAAATCAAAAAAGAGCTAAACAAGATGAGTGGAATTGAAGCCATCATATCTCCAAGATCTTTGCCCTCCTACTGGCAAGTACTGATTATTTGCCAGGTGGTCATGAAGATAGATGATCCCAAGGACTCACTTTTGGTCAGGAAACAAGAGAGAAGGACAGGGTAAGATTGAGATCCCTGATCCAGAAGGACCCTAACAAGAAGCCAGAGTGAATGAATCTATATTTGTATATACTCAAAATGACACTGGAAATACATAGAGGGATAGTGTGGAAGAATTGATGTCCTTTTCATATCAGTAATCACCTATACTTTCCGGGGTGTTATTATGATCTCTGTTTTTTGTCCAACATTCATAAGAAAGGGGGCTTATTAGGTGAGCATGAATGAAGTTATAAAAATCAAGTCAAAAAATAAATAAAAGTCTCTCCTAGTAAGAAGGGCTCAAGAAAATTTAAAGGATTTTCTTATTTCTTTCATTTTTTATCCTTTCTGGCTACTCCTCTGCCAGACTTTCCTCTATCTACCACTTCAACACCCCAATATTTCCAGAAAACCTGGGGAGAATCTCATCATGGTTCACCCTAGCATAATAAAACCAAATGCCTATTTGGAGGATGACAGAGACAATGTGGACTATAGTCAAGAAGATTTGGGTTCATGTTTCATCTCTTGATACTTTCTGGCTGTGTGGTTTATAGATATAGGCTTCAGTTTCCTCATTTGTGAGATGAGGGGTTTGGACTAGATGGCCTATAAAGTCTTTTTTAGCTCTAAATCTATGATCTTGGGGTTTTCTGAAGTCAAAATGAGTCACTCCATTGGGCAGTAATTGTACATTCAGAGTTGTTCTCTACATTATTGTAGTCATTGTATAAATGATTTTCCATGTCTGCTCATTTGACTCTCTCAGTTCGTATAAGTCTTCCAAATTTTCTTTGAATTCATTCTTAGGGCAGAATAAATATATAATTCATCAATATATCACAATTTGTTTAGCCATTCCCCACTTGATGGGCACTCATTTTTTCCCAATTCTATACTACCAAAAAAATTTTTTGTTAACTTTTTCTAGACTGAAACCATAGTCAGGAAGTAGCTTTTTTCCAAGTCTTGGGTTTTGAAACTATAGGCTTCTTCTATCTTCCAACACTACAAAGAACAGGCCAGAGGGCAACAGAAGCTTTCAAACATCAGAAAGTACGGGATTAATGGTTTCTTGTGACTTTATAGGTATGTAGTCAAAATACCATGTACTGGTTTCATTGAGTCTTTTGTCTTATACAGATTGTCCGCAGTCAATATAACACTGTACATTGGAAAGGTCTTGGCTAGGGTCCCTTTGGGTATGGTAAGGCATGAATTTAAACAGTGCCAAATCAAATACTTCTTTGAGCAACTTGGTCTCAAAATACTAGTATGGATTAGAGTGGGGACAATTAGGCTGAGAAAGAATATACTAAGGTATACTTTTTTATATAACACTTTGGTTACTGTACATATCACTGTTGAAATGTTTCTTATTTTCATCTTTTTCACTTACTAAGATGAGATCTATACACACCAATTCCAAAAATTTGCTCTTGGCTATGCCCTCCTGGTAGCCATCCACTCTAAGAAAGCAAAATGGATCAAAAAATGTATTGCCCAATGAACCTACCAGTTGATACACTGCATTTATTCCTTCAACTTCAATTATTCTTTAAACTGGTTTTAAAAATGATCATCTTGATTTTCATCTTGTACTCTTTAACTGGATTCTAATATATTATTAAAATTATCATACTATAAATTAATTATTATACTATTCTAAATGTGTATTCATAAGAAAAATTAATGAATAATAATTAAAACTTAATTATAATACTATTAATACATCTCTGTCACTTCACCTCTTTTTTATCCTTCCTTGTAAATGTAGACTTGAATTTTTTTATCCCTTATTCTTATATTCTCTATGCAATCACCAATGTCAAATTCAAGTTTGTGGACAGTGTAAAAAAACAATGTGACTCATAACATATGCCTCCTTTGCAGCCATTCTGCCAGAATCACTGCAGAAGTGGGATGGGACTGCAGAAGACTGAGGACTAGCTTGTATTTTTCTTCGCTTTATGGGTTGCCATGGTCTAAATATTCATCGAGTGGGCAACCTACTAATGATAAGCTTTTACTAATTCAGTTTTCAGAAAGCAGACTTGGTATGCAGTCAGGGTCATATATAAGGAATGATAAATAATGAAAAAATAATAAACAATATGAGGACTTCACTGACAGCCTTGTGATGTCAGAGGAAAAGCTCCAGAACTTTGATTGGACATAGCCTCTCTCAGTGGTGAACTAATGAGAGGATATGAACAGAAGTTTCATGGAGTGGGCAAAGATGGATGGGTTGCTATCTGCATCCCTGGAGGGAACTTTCAAATCAATGACATCACAGATCCATTCAAGTACTTTGAATGTATGTATTCAGTCACCTTCTCAATTCAGTTGTTTTGTCTGAGATCATACGTGCTGCTTAAGACTTTTATCTCACTTCAGTTGAAGGAGATTTTGCTCCAGACCCTTATTTGAATCTTTACTTTTCAAATATGCTTCTTGTAAACATTTTGTTGAATTATTTTTTCTAATCTGTTGTGCTCTTCTTTCTTTCTGCTCTGTTCTTCTCTTCCATTTTATCAATGAATTCATCCCAGTCACAGTTATAATCATTAATTGCATACTTCCCTCCATCATATCATCTTATATTTGTCCTCTTTATTTTCTGCCTCCTATTTATTGATAAGAAGGTGGTGAGAGGGCAGTGTGCTCAGCATCAGTACTTTATTTGATATGTTCTGCCTCCACTCCCCCATCCTCTTTTCTTTTCTTACTCAGAGTCCAATCAATATTCTTATCCTTTCTCTTTCTTTTCAATCCCTCTTCATGCTATATCCACTTTAATGTTGATTTTGCTTAGTAGTAATTCCTCCCGCAATTTACCCTCCTTTCTTTCCTATCCTACCCTACCTTCTTTCTTTCCTCTCTCCCTTTTCCCCTTTACCTCCTGTTTCCCTTTTGAGTGAAATGTATTTCTGTACCTATGTATGTGGGTGTGTATATTCTTCCCTCCTTTTGACAGTTCAGATGAAAGTTCAACTATTGACTTTCCTGCTTGTTTATATAGTCTTCTACTTGCACACATTGATTATATGAGGTAATTTTCCCATCTTTTCTCTCCCTTTACTTCCCCCAATATATCCCTTTTTTCCTTCCTTTACCATTCTTCTTTTAAGATCATCAAAAAATATACATAACAGTCTAAGGACTTCTGTCTTATTAAAGTGTCTCTATGACCCCAGTTTGACTCAGTTTCCTCATACGTAAAGTGAGCTGGAGAAAGAAACAGCAAATGACTCCAGCATCTTTGCCAAGAAAATCCCAAATAGGTCACAAAGAGTCATTCATGACTGAAACAACTGAACAATAACCCCTGATGATAATAGGCTTCTGAGGAAACATATATCATTTCTACATATTAAAATGCATACAATTTATCCTCATTTAGTCTCTTATATTTAGAGACCTATGTATTTAGACACCCACATTTACATTTTTGTGTTCTTCTTTACCCCTGTGTTTGTATTTCAAAATTTCTATGCAGCTGTAGCCTTTTCACCAGGAATGCTTAAAAGTCTCCTACTTCATTGAAAGTGATTTCTTTTCCCCTTTAAGATTATACTCGGTTTTTCAGGGTAAGTTATGCTTGATTGAACTTCATATCATATTGGACTATCATATTCGAAGCATACAGTGGTGTGATACTGACTGCAGCTCCACAGATTTGAATTCTTCCTTTCTGGTTTTTTGCAGTATTTTTTTCTTTGATCTTAAAACTCTGAATTTCAGCTATAATGTTATTGGGGGATTTCTTTGAGGAAGTGACTTACAGGGTCTGTCTATTCTCACTTTGCCCAATGGTTCTAAGAGATGTAGGCAATTTTATGATTTCTTAAAATATGACTTGGTTCTTTTTAATGATTTTTTTTTTGGTTGTGACATTCAGGCAGTTCAATGATTCTTAAACTTTTTCTCCTCAGTTCATTTTTCAGGTGAGTTGTTTTTGATAGGAGAGACTTTACAATTTCTTCTGTTTTCAGTATATTGACTTTGTTTTAATATTCCTTGTTTTATGGAGTTATTAATTTCCATTTGGTCCATTCCAATTATTAGGAATTCTGTTGCTAGCGTAAGGTTTTGTACGTCTTATTCCAAACTGTTAATTCTATTTCCAATACTTTCTTTCATTGCTCTCATTTCTTTTCTATTTTTTCCCTCTAGAAATCTCATTTCATTTGTGCTACCTTTTTGACTCTTTTTCAGAATTGTTGCTCTGTCTTTTCCAGGAATCTAGTTGAAGTTGTGCCCAAGCTATGGTTGTGTGTGTGTGTGTGTGTGTGTGTGTGTGTGCGTGTGTGTGTGTGTGACTTTGTTTATAGATATTTTGGGTTCAATCTTTTTTTCTAGATTTATGCCTTTAGTATCCCTGTCATCATAAGAGCACTTTTTGTTGGGATTCTTTTTGTTTCTTTGTTTGCTCATTTTTCCAGCCTACTTCCTGATTTCAGACTTTATGTTACAGCCAGGCTCCAGATACTTCTAGATAGAATGTCTGAGCTCTACTGGTGTACTCTTGGGTTCTGCAACTGCTTTCTCAAGGTACTGAGAGTTGTATTTTCCAGGATCTCAGAAACAGCTGAAGCCAGGGACCTGCAAACTTTCAGAGCTATCAAAGAGGTCTGCCAGGACAAAATCTGAGTGCCTGTTCTCCTGGGTTGAGATCTACAAACTCCTGAAATGGTTTTGGGCCTCAGCAACACAGCTTTGGGTTTGCCTCAGGTTGAAGTCCTAATATGCTGACATTGGAATCAGCCACTATCAGCCAGCTGAAACGGTTCAGGGTGGCAGAACTCCATGTTCTCCTTTGGTCTGGGATTTCTGTTCCAATTGATTTGTTGCAAAGTTTAGACTAGGATAGAGGCTGAGATGTCCACTCCACTCTACTCCTGATATCCAAGCCACCCAGCTTTTGCTTGATTTTGTGCATGTTCCTTACTTAGGCAAAGAGCTAAGGCCCATGATCATTCCTTGCCCTGTACTGTTATCCATAGGTTCTGATATTCTCAACAGTCCGTCCTGTATCTGTGACTCAGCTCTGATTAGTGAGCTACAGAGGGAACCTGTTTCTGCTCCCTGTACAAGATAAGGACCTTCTTTGTGGGTCTGGGATCTCTTCTTGCCCTGATGAATAACAGGGGCCAGTCCTGGTTCAGTTCCCATGTTAGAAGGCTCCTAGTTACACCATCTTCAGTGACACAAGACCTCTTTTTCTATTATCCTATACTGCCCTAGGCTGTAAAAATGACTGTTATTTTTTTCTTCTTGGATTTTCAAGTCGGAATTCCAACTGGTCAATTTTTTAGGTTGTTGTATATTAGTTCTGAAAAAGAGCCCAGTAGTACTTCTTCCTACTGCTTTGCCATCTTGGCTGGTCCCCCCCCCCCATTTGAGTTGGATTTTAAAGAGTCAACTAAAAATTCAACAGGCAAAGACTGAAGAAGGTATGTGTAGTAGAGATAACCATGGATATCAGGGTGAAGAGTTTGAAATTTGCTTGGTAAGCAATTGGGGATGAACTATTTTCCTTCCTCATTTTGACTGCTATTATTTTCCAGATGTGCTTAACTATTACAAAAATGCAGGAATCATGTATAATATTCAGATTCTATACACACACACACACACACACACACACACACACACACACACACACACATCTGATCCCAGGATCCAGTGAAAATTTCCTGCCCACAAATAGCACTTAATAAATGTGTTTTGACTGACCAAACTAAGTACACATTGTGATTCATTTACATCTCTCAATTTTTATTATCATATGCTTTTTTCTAGCATTTTACTTTGTGTCAGTCTACTATTTTAAAAAAAACATTTCATGGATCATAAGAATTTTGTGAAACATTCATTGAGATGCACTATGTGTTTATCCATGAAAGTGGGCTGATTACCACTTTCATACATCCCTTCAGACCCATTGAATATATCTAAATTGTTTCTTTCCAAAAACTTTATCTTCTGCCTCTAACAATATCTTTCTATTTTATTGACCTCAATATATCTCCTTCTTTATTCACCATATTCCTTGTGGACATGATTGATAGGAACTGAATAGAAAACCTGATTTGGGGGAGTACCAAAATAAAACTTTCTTTAACAGACTCCACTATCTTAAATGTGAAGTACATTCCATTTAGAAGTATTACTGCAACTTAAATTAGTCTTTTCTGTGCATTTTGGGCTCCATTTTCAGCACCAATAATAACCCTCCCCAGGCTTTAGAACATTAACTTCTCTGCCTTTCATTTTCTATGTTAAAAACCCTCATCAAAATGAAAGATGAGTCTAAAGAAGAATCAAAGCTGTTTTTAAATGTCTTTTTGCTCCTGGGTCAGTATCGGGAACTTCCAAAGGCAAAGAAAGATTCTAAACTGGAAAGTAGATACTGTCAGAGGATGTTGCATGATCCCTTAAGTAAGCAACTTAACATAACAGACAAGTTAATGGAGCTTTTAGGTTCTCGTCCCTCCCCATGAAAATCTAAAATTTCTAAAATAACTGTATATTGTCCAAATATCTAGCATTTTAAGAGACCAAGACAGATTCACTGCTATTGATTTGACTCATGCAGAGATCATTTAATACTATGTGATTTCTCTCTACTTCTTGCGAACTAAAAAAAAAAAAAGAGGGGGATAGAATTGTCAAGAGGGTATTCCTTGGAGAGTGTATTCTAGTATTCAGAAACAATTTGGAAGCATTTGTGCCCCAGAAAATTGTGGCATTCTTGTCACTAAGCATGAGATTTTGGCATTATCTAAATTTGATTCAATTTAATTCAACAAACATTTATTAAGCACCTGTTGTATGCCCAGATCTATGGTAGGTACTAGGGATCCAGAACAAAAACAAAATAATCTTTGCTTTAATGAAGTTTACATTCTATTGTGAAGATGCAAAATAAACACAATTCAATAAATAGAAAGTAATACAAGTAGATATGTATTGGTCATTATAAGTAAGATGGCAGAGTGTTGTTGTTTTTTTTCTGAATCCACAAAATATAAAGACAGAAATTCCACACAAGTTATAAATCTCATGAAATAACATCAGAAAAAAAATGAACAAAAACTTTCCAATGAAAAAATGAATCATACAAACTTAGCAGAAATCATGGAACAGGAACAGGGAAGTCCAGAGTTATGTAAAAGAGGAATAAATCCTTTAAACATACACGGGAAGAATGAAATGAAAAATCATAGCTCTCAACATGGAATTTAAAAACACAAACAGCAGGATGGAGCAAATGGAATGTACCCAGTGACACTGTGTTTCATTTTTCAACCGTTTTCTTCATGAATTGATATTGCTAACAGTAAAGCAAAAGAAAAATAGGATAAAGTAAAAGTTTCAAATTAATAATAGAAATGGGCTAGATAAGGAACTTCAAGTTTGGTATTCAGAAACTCTACCCTCCTGAAGATCACAGAACAAATAGAAATTTGACAAGTAAGTAGCCTATGAGATGGAGAATAGGATTCAGAACAGATTAAAAAGGAAAAAAAAAAGAATGGTGATGTCAAAGCAAGGGGAAACTGTTTAGTAAAGGGCATCACCAAAGAAAGTTACTTTTAAAAGTGTTTGTTACTTTTAAACATGGGGGCAAAGAGAAGGAAGATTTTGAAGCATGTATTTAACTGAACAGGGAAAGGATCAGAAGAGAGGGGAAATAGACAAATGAAAGATACATTAACAATTTAATTAAATTCAAGGAACTTGAAATAGGGCAGCTGAATGAAAGCCTGCAGTAAAAGACTACTATTGAAGAAGTAGGAACAAAACTAAATTCTTGGACAAAGTGGTGACTTAAAGGAGGAAGAGAATAAAAGTCAATGCAAAAGAAATAGAGTAAAACACAAGCCTAATAATCATAATAATAATAAATTTGAATGGATTAAGCTATTTAATAAAATGAGAGTAGGAGAACAGAGAAGGAAAAAAACTAAATAATTTGCTGTATATAAAAAACATATTTAAACAGAAAAACAGAGTATTAAAACAAGAGGCTAGAATAGTTGACCATGCATCAGGTGATTGCATGGTAAGCAGGAATCTCAATTATTCCTTTCATGTGGAATATAAAAGGAAATTACCTTAAATTGTTGAAAATGACATTTAAGCAAGATATAAGGAAGTATTCCATTTCTTCAAATATATATAAATTGGAAAAACTCCCAAGTCAGAGTCTCTCTCTCTTCCTCTCTCTTCCTCTCTCTCTCTCTCTCTCTCTCTCTCTCTCTCTACCTCTCCCTCTCCCTCTCCCTCTCTCTTTTCTCTTCCCCTATTTCCCTAGCCCTTCCCTTCTCCTTTTCCTCCATATAGACAAGTAGACATGTATAAATACAGATATGTATTATATAAACACATGTGTATATATGTATGTATATATATACACATATATCCATTTATCAATGGCTAAATAGTCAAAGGATAGAAACAAAGAGCCCTTCAAGAATTTCAAACTACATTACAAATTGTTCCAAATCACTAATAATAAGGGAAAAGAATATCATCACTACTCTGATGCCTCACTTCACTCTCAAGAGATTGGTAAAGATGATTTTAAAAAAAATAGAAATAGTTAAAGTTTGAAGAGCTGCTACAAAATGGGCATTTTAATCACTTTTTTTTTTAGCAAAGTTCCAAATTGCTTTCCAAAATAGTCAAACCATTTCACAGATCCATCAGCAGTGTATTCATATGCCTACCTCTTTGATTTCACTGATAAGGATATTCCCATGCTTTTTCATCCTGAGTGAATCTTGTACACATTCTCCCGAAGATCGCCTATAGTAATCCTACCCAAAGTTCTGGAGACCTTCTCTTGTTCTTTTTTTATGTTTTGTGGGTATAGGACTCAGGCTGTCTGGTTATTACAGCTCATTCTCCCAACAGGGTCACCCACTTCCTTTTCTGATCAGATATTGCCTTATGTTATTTCTTTTGCGCTGGTAATCCTTGGACACGTGCTGTGGACTTCTTACATTCAGCATTGCCCTTTGACGTGATTCTTCAGAGATTGTGTTGTTCCAAGCTTCATTCATAACCATACAATATCGCTCAGTGTTAAAAAGATGGAATTTGTGTTTTCATTGTTTCCATGCCTAGAATCTTGTAGTTGCACATAAATATTTATTGAACATCAACTGATAAATTTTCTACATTTAATTTCTAAATGCCCACAAATCATTTAGAATACCTCTGAGCCTTAGTTATTTAGTCTGAGAGCAACTTAACCATTAGGCCTATACTACCAGACTGAGCCATGACTCCTTAGCTGTTTGCAGTGACCTGAAACAAGACACAAACCCATTAAGGAAATAACCAGACTTCTCAAACCTCAAACTTACAAACTGACAAGCATCCTCAAGGGCCCCTTCCACTGTCTTCACTGAGCTCTCATCAGTTTAAACTGAAAATCATGAGGATGTACGGAATAGCTGTGAATCAGGCAGGTTGTGAGCTGGAGAAGATCTTCCCTCCCTCCCCTTTTACATAAAACAACTTTGAAGGATTTTATTGAGGGGGAGACAGAAAATGTTTAGAAGAAATGGTGGAGAGTCACATATCAGTGGGACAGTGGTCATAATACATGAAAAGCCTCTTTTCTGGCACTCTACTGTTTATGTTTCTGGCCTCCACATGAACCCAGAGAACCAGAGGCATAAATGAAATGAAAAATGAGAAAAAACATTTTCAAACCTAAAACAGGTTAAGATTCATTTGAAAGGTCCATGTGAAGGGCAGGTAGAACATACAAATATATCCACATCATCCTTGCTTACCACTTCAGGTCAGTCACTTTTAAATGGCCATCTGTTTCTCATTTGCTCTTGTTTTCAGTATTATCTAAAAGAGTCTCTACCTTATGTTAGCTCCAAGAAACTATCTGATAATCCTACCTGTCTATTTTCAAAGCAAGGATACATTTTCATTATTTCTTAATAAACTTTTAAAGTGCTCCAATTCTTCCATTATGGAGCTCTAACCATCCAGGATAAAAAGATGTAAGTGTTGGAAAGTTGGTTGTAAGAGTAAAGCAGTCCACTTGCTTGATTTAATTGTTTGTTCATTAGTTTTTGTGGATTTTTTTTGTTTCACCTGTATAATAGACTACTCACTGGTTCCTTTTAAGGGAAATTCTCTGTTGCTATTATTCACAAGTTCAGGCTCAAGTTCCATAAAATCTAATTTTAAAAAAAAAAACTGTTATATAGATGACAAAGCAGTCATTCTTTCCAACTCTGAAGAGGCTACAAATATGCTATGAACTCATATATTAAAATCTTTCCATTAGGAGATTGAAACAAAGGGACAGTGCATTAGAAGGCATTTCACCTTCTCAGTCTGTAGGGGTCATTACTGACTATGTAATAGGATGCTATCATTTTTTTCTTAAAACCTGCCATAGTATTAAGATGTTTAACATAGAGAAATCAGCAACTTTGGGTACTATATTCCACCAGTGGTTTGGCTTCTATTAGAAATCATAGAATGGAAGAACTGGAAGGGAATTTGTAGTTTTTTTATAACTCATTATCCTAATTTCACAGATATGCAAACGGAAGCCCAGAAAGAGGTTTGTTTTTTTTTCAAAATCACATATTAAGTTAATGAGACAAAACCAAGCCTAGAAGTCAGCTCTTTGGATTCTTACCCCAGACTTTGTTCTATCACAGCAATTACCTTCTTGGTGGAATTCTGTCCCAAACTTGGGCCTCCCCTCATTAAATGGAAGGGACAAAAGTAAAACTAGTCAAAGATGAGGCATAATAATGGTTCTTAAAGAATTGGAAAATAGCTATTATGCATGTTCCCAGAGGAATATATATGTGTGTACATATGTATATATATGAGTGTGTGTGTGCATGTATATATGTATATGCATGTGTGTACACACATTATAAATGTGTTATATATTATATAACAAATAATAAAATTATTAGATCCTGTCTATATATGCACATATATATAACCTATGGTATATATTTGTATATATAATTATTTAATTATTTTATACAGTTATACTCTAATCTATGATTTTATAGAGATAAGGAGTTCCTGGGTGACCCAGTGGATACCGTGCCAGGCCTGGATTCAGGAAGATTCATCTTCCTGAGTTCAAATCTGGGCCTCAGACACTTACTAGCTGTGTGACTGGGCAAGTCACTTAACCCTGTTGGCCTCAGTTTCCTCAACTGTAAAATGAGATGCAGAAGCAAATGGCAAACCGCTGAAGTATGTTTTCCAAGAAAACCTCAAATGCAGTCTCAAAGAGTAAGAACAACTAAAAAATGACTGAACAACAACAACAACAAAAGAGCTCCCAGTAAGGAACTTCCCCTTGTAATAGAAATTGGCACATTCTCTGAGTTGCCTGAGGTACTGAGAGGCTAAGTTGCCTAGGATCACACAACCAGTATGTGACAGATGTCAGGTTTTAATTTGGGTCCTCCTGACTCCTAGGCCTACTCTCAGTCCACTATATCACATAGCCTCTCACATGGAATACCAAGTGAAATTATTAGTTTAAATTATAGAAAATTTAAATGAAATATAAGGAAGGATTCTTTTTCGGCAAAGACAATTAAATCTTTGGGAGAAGCCATGAGAATCTCTGGCTCTCTTTGTCTCTCTGTCTCTGGTCTCTGTGTCTCTGTCTCTCTTCCTGTCTCTCTGTCTCTCTCTGTCTCACTGTCTCTCTGTCTGTCTCTGTCTGTCTGTCTGTCTGTCTGTCTGTCTGTCTCTCTCTCTCTCTCTCTCCTCTCATGAACTTGAAATCTGGTCCTCAAGAAGGGAAAGACCAACTGGTAATATGGCATATGCATACCAAGAATGGATGTTGGCTTTCTCTATGTTTCTGTCTTTATTACTCAATATGTCACTTAACCCACTAACTAACTGTTCAACCTTGAGAAAATCACCTAAGTTTCTACTTCTCTAAAATGAAAGGGCTGAGTAAGACATATTCTTAATTTCCCTTCCAGTTCTTTCAGTCTCTGGTTTCTAATAAAAATCAGCCTATTTACTTATTATAAGATAATTGTTTCCTTTTTTAACAGATTTTACTTCTTAATATCATGACAGATTTTTTTTCAAATTAGAGCATCACATTACATACTACCTACTGAAGAATGTCCATCATAGACTGAGTTTCAATGTCTTCCAATTTGTTTTTCCTTCTATTCAGACTGCCTAGTGGAAAGATTTTCACAGATGGGAACATTATAAATTTGTAAACCTCTACAAAATTTGAAAGAGTGACTACTTTGTAATCTATATAATAGTCTGTTAATTTAGAATTTGCTGAATATAGTCATTGGAAACTTACAAGTTTGCATAATACATTTGCAATGAGCACCAAATTACATAATATAGATGCAGAAATGTAAAGAAAGACTACATTCACTCACAATATGTACCCTCACTAATTCAGCACCACTTTTTTTTAAAGACATTACAGTATGCCAAGCTGTACCCTATGCCCAAGTCTATGTATACAACTAATCAGTTCTCTGCCAGCTGTGTTCTTTTCATTAGTGAAAGCTAATGTATAACATATATTCATTCATTCAACAAAAGAACTTATTTATCACCCAAATACTTTAGGGAATAGTGAACTGTATTACAATTGTATTCACTGTAGAGTTCCTTTTTTCAATTAAGTATCCCTAGACTATTTTCCAGAAAGAAATCTCCATATTTTGTGAGGTACACCTGGAGCCAGGACTTAGGTTATACAAAGCAGGCAGCTGTTTAGGCCCAAACAAGATGGAGGAGGGACCAGTTCTAAGATTATTTTTCATAAATGCGCACACTTCAATGACAAAAAGTCCTATGTTCTGTAGAAAGTGGGCATTTATTTTGTTATGTCAAGAGATGTGTATTACAGTGATGGTTCGGTGCCTCTGGTGGATAATTCAATGCAGGAAATAAAAGTTTCCAACCTTGCCTATGTTCCAACAAACCAAATGCCTTTTCAAGGTTTTTCTGTACTATATAATCTATATAATCACAATCAGTGCCATGATGTAGCCGTAACTACTTATCGGTACTTGCAATACCATAGAATTGCAGATTTGATAGTACTTCCAGAGGTAATATAGTCCAACTGCTACCCAAAGCATGAATCTCATCTACATTATCCCAGCAAGTAGTTATCCAGTCTCTGATAGAAAAATATACACATTATTTTCCTGAATACTTTCCCAGTTTATAGATTTCTCTCTGGTCTAGAAGTTGTAGGCAACAAGTAAGAGGAGCTAAAGGTTCTAATGGAAAGAGACACATTTGACCCAATAAGTATCACTGATTCTTGGTGGAATGAATTGTGGTATCCTGGCAAATGTTGAACAACCAGTTATCCAAAATGTTGTTCAGTCATTTCATTTGTGTCTGACTCTTTGTGACCCCATTTGGGGTTTTCTTGGCAAAGATACTGGAGTAGTTTCCCTTCTCCAGCTCATTTAACAGATGAGGTAACTGAGCAAACAGGGTTAAGTGGCTTGCCCAAGGTCACGGAGCTAGTAAATGTCTGAAGCTACATTTGAACTGAGGAAGAGAAGTCTTCTTAATGGCAGCCCCACTACGTAGCCACTTACACACATACATATATATACATATATGTATTATATACATACATGTCTTTCTAACATATGTGCATGTATATACGTATATACTATATATGTATGCATATATGTTTGCACTACACAATTTTAAGTATAATCTACATTATTAACATTTTCCCATCACTTCATTACATCCAAACAATCAACAAAACAATAAATTAAGCCCTTGTTTGTGGCATTTGTAGATTTCCATGTTGAAAATGATCAAAATGAAAATAAATTGATCAACTCTTGCAGTTTGAACTGGCTTCTGCACACTGCTAGATGAAATTCATTAATGCGCTATGGATCTAGATGACTGTAACCATTCAAAATAAATGGGACTGGTAAATGGCAGCAAGGGCTAGGTTGGCATTATATATTAAGAAGTAAATTTGTGAGGAAATTCATGAAGCAAAGGGGAGATAACATGACAGAGTGAATGAAAGTCAATTGAGAGATGCACAGAAGCGATATTGTCAATGGAATGCTCTATCTGCCACCTAGACAATAAAAGGTCAGCAGATAAGGTGTTTGGGAAACAGATTACAAACCTGTATAGAGGCATGATTTAGCAGTGATGAGGGACTTCAATTATCCAGACATATTTTGGAGCTTCTCTTAGTGAAATACAGAACTACTTATAACTTTTTCACTTGCCTTCGTGATAATTTGACCTTTCCAAAAGTAGATGAAATACCGAGAAGATAAATTCTGGATCCGATTGTCAAAAAGAAAGAGGAATTGGTTGCTGAAGTGAAAATGATGGGAACTCTGGGGATGGAGCAGCCATTCCCTACTAGAGTTTGTGATAAAGAAGTAGATGAAATCTGAGCATAGTCTGATGTCCACCCTAAATACTTTTACAAGATTCAGAGGTTGCAGAATGGGGTGGGGTAGTGAACTGCAAGTTTAATATGAATCAGCAGTGTGATCTGGCAGCTAAAAATATCTAATACAATCATGGCCTCCATTAAAGGAGCATAGCTCCAGGAACAGGGAGGTGTTAATTCCCTGTACTCTACCATTGGTAAACCATCTGGAGCAATGTGCTCTGTTCTGGGCACCATGACTTGAGGACATTGATAAGCTGGACAGTATCCAAAAGAACGCAACTAAGATGGTGAAGGACCTTGAGTCCATGTCATAAAAAGATTAGTTGAAGAAACTTGTATTTAGCTGGGAGAGGGCTACATTTCTTAAACAATTTGATAAGAAATGATGAGCTACATTAAAAGCATGTAGAGGGACAGCTAAGGGGTACAGTAGATAGAGCACCAACCCTAGAGTCAGGAGGATCTGAGTTCAGATCTGGCCTCAGACACTTAGGAGTTGTTTGACCCTGAGCAAGTCATTTAACCCCAATTGCCTCAAAAAAAAAAAAAACACCATGTAGAAGACTTTCACATATGTGCAAAATCCCATACAGGTTGAAAAATAATAGAAGTCATTTCCATTATACAGTCAGAAGAGCATTCAAGCCAATTATTCTAAGTTTAATTTAAGTTGACGCTATAGGAAAATAATGCAACAAAAAATTGGATGGTGCAAAAGGAAAAATGAATTATTTTCTATGGACTGAAAGGCTTTGCAGTACAAGAACAGTAAAGCAAATAATTGCTTTGAGATAGGTCTAAACATGCAGTTGTTTATATAGTTCAGGATTTCAAATATAGTCTGAGATTTATCTTAAGTGGAAGGCTTATTAACATGTAATCCTTGTGTCATCTCTAGTCGCTCTGATCTATATTTTGCCACTGGATCAAAATGGCTCTGGAGGAAAGAGTGAGGGGGGTGACTTTACACAGCCCTCCCTCACTTAAATCAATTCACTTGCAAGTCATGACATCACCTTCCTGATGTTAGGGTCCTCTTCAAGAAGAAAGGACAAACAATGAGGGATCCAGTCATTTTGAGAACTTCTTAATCCTCTTTAATGTGTCAGCCTCAGCTCAGGTATACACAGAGAATTTGAAGATCTGGTTTATATTCCCTACCCAGTTTTCACCCATTAACCTCAGACTGTAGTATTCTCCCAAAGTACAATGGCTCTAGAAAGTCCTGGGCCAACAAATGCTTAACTGGCTCTCCAAAGAAAAAAAATGTACCCATGATATACTTTAAGCTGTGTTATAAACATTTCTTCATCACTTTATCTCAAGTCTAGACAATCACCAAAATAAATCACTGGTTTTGTAGTGTTTGCCCATTTCAAAGGTATAAATATTCATGCTGAAAATCTAATAATCATCTCTCTTTAGACAGTATGAGCTGGCTCCAATACACCTCTGGCTTTAAGGAAACCATTATCTCTATAAGAATTCAAAGTAATGCGTCATCAAACATAGAACAGGTTTTATTTACACAATAAAGAATATAGAACAGACTCATAACCAAGTCAATGGAGAATTCAATAAGTCCATCCCCCCACCACTGCCCTATCTAGTTTTAATTCCTCCTTCCCCCAGTCACGAAGGCATCTCTTTTAACACTCCATCTTTTTGCTGTCTGTGGCTTCTGTCTCTTCTACACCTTTTTGCCTGCCTCTCTAGCTCAGCCTAGACCTGTTTACTGGGGATGGAAATGAATGAGGTGCTTCTCCATGTATTCAATTGGAAGTTCTCTTACATAGCAGAGATATTGGAGGGAGGTACAGTACTAGGGTCTTTTGAAGCATGTGACCACCACAAAGAATATATCTGTCAGGTCATATGTTAAGTTTTTATTAATAAAGATATTTTCCACTAATAATAATAATAATAATAGCTAGTATAATCTGGGGCTCAATGATATTTGTGTAATAAGACTTTCTCCTCATTGGTGGACAGAATGATTAGTCTATGCTCCATGACTGCATGACAGGCAAAGTTGGCAAGCACTTAGGATAAGAGAGATCCTTGGCTTTCTGGATTTGAGAGAGAACAGTCATGGTTCAAGCTCTCTTCATGAAGATGTCTCAAGAGGGAAAGACTCAAGGAAAAAAATTGACATGTAGAAGAGACAGTGCCTCCAGCATATCCCTATTCCCAGTTTGTAGCATAAGAGATTTCAGGGAATTTCCCCTTGATTGATACAGGAATGCTTTATATAAGATGAGCTGAGATACCTCACTTCCAGTGGGAAAACTCATTCACTAGGTATTTCTGGTATATCATCATCATCGTCATCATCATCATAACAATCACAATAATAATAACTAACATTTGTATAGTCTATATAAAACATTTATAGATACTATGTGCCAGACACTGTGATAAGCACTTTATAATTACCTCACTTAATCCTAGTAACAACCCTGGAAGGTAGGTGCTCTTATTATCCCCATTTTACAGATAAGGAAACTGAGGAAAATAGAAATTAAGTGAATTGCCCAGAGTCACTTTCATTTGTATAACTTCATTGATTTCTGTTTGCTATCAGTTTGAATATATAGGTTCATTCCTTATTCACTGAGTGATTGTCACAATACATGTTAAATCTAAATTCTTACATAAAACTATGAAGACAAAAACCTGGTACTTATCCTAACGAGGCATAAGAAGAGTACACGTCAAGTCCACAAGAATTTATTAAGCACCTACCCTAAGCCAGACACTGTGCTAAGTACTGAAGATAAAGGAAAAGCAAAAAAAAAAAAATAGTCTCTATTTGCAAGAAAGTCACAGTCTAATGGGGCAGACGACATACAAACAACTACGAACAAACAAGAGATGAAAGGTTAAATTGAAGATAATCCACAGCAGGAAGGCACTAGCCTTCTAAGGTGGGTCAGAAAACTTTCCTTATTGAAGGTAGGATTTTAATTGGAACTTAAAGGAAGCCTGGGAAATCAGGAAACAGAGGGAGAAAATTCCACGTATGGAGAACAGCCAGTGAAAAAAGAACAGTTAGTGTGTGAGCACAATAGAGGCCAGAGAACGCAGAGAGGAAGAATGTAAAAGAAGACTGGAAAGGCAGAAGAGGGCTAGGTTATGGGGGGCTATCAGTGCCAAACAGATTTTGTATTTTATGGTACAGGCAATAGGGAGCCATTAGAGTTTATTGAATAGAGGGATAACATGGTCAGACTTGGGCTTTATGGTCAATTAGACACCTGAATGGAAGGTGGATTAGAGTGGAGAGAGACTTGTGTCAAAGAGTCCAACCAGAAGGATTTTGGAATAGTCTAAACATGAAATGATGAGGGCCTACACTAGAGTAGTGGCAGTGTCAGAGGAAAGAAGGAAGAGTATTCAGGAGATGTTGAAAAGGTGAAATCAACAGGCCTTGGCAACAGATTGGATATGGGAATGGAGGGAGATGGGAGAGAAATACATAGGGATTGCCGATATGGGTAACTGGGAGAATAGTGGAGTCCTTGATAGTCACAGGTCAGTTAGAAAGAGGGGAGAACTTGGGGAGAATGATGCTGAGTTCAGTTTTGGACACATTGAGTTAAAGATGTCTGTGGGACATTCATTTTGAGATGGGTACTAAACAGTTGGAGATGTGAAATTGGAGATTAGGAGAGAGGTTAGGGCTGGACAAGGAGACCTGAGAGTCATCTGCTGATTATTGAAACCATGTAACTTAAAGGGAACCAGAAAGATCTGCTTGTTCTAAATACTAACTTCTCTCACCTCTATGGCTCATAATCAAAGAACACCACCACCCTGCCCAGGATAGGATCTTTATTCATTCATTTACTTATATACTTACTTGTCTTAAGGCTTTGGCCCTCATTAAAGGTAAACCTTTCAGGCATTTTTAGTCATTTATGCCTTAGTGTTAATGATTCTGGGCTACTTTCTTAGTCACTGAACAAAAAAAACAAAAACAAAAACAAGAGGAACAACCACCACCCTGAATTGGGAGAGTGAGGACACCAAAGTCACATCCCAATTTTGCTTAAGAGCCTTGATGACCATTTTACAATAGTGCTATGAATCCTTAGAAACTCAAGTGAAGACCTGGATGACTGAAATGCTACCACTAAAAAAAAAGAGAGAGAGAGAGAGAAACAATTCACAAATGGACCCACAGCTATAAAAACTCCATCAAGACAACTCACAAAGGCTTTGGCAATTCATCAGCACACCCAGGAATGACCTACTCTTCAAAGACATTCAACTTTATAGGTTGTGCTGAGCAAAACTGACATCATACTGAGACCTTATTAATGTACCTTGAGTCCCTTATAAACCAGGCTGAGATCTATGATCAACGAAAGAGCTTGTTGCCTAGTAACAGAAGGTGTTTAGGCAGGTGTTGTAAATTAGGTAACAGCGATATAAGAACTAGATTGGGAAGGTGGCTCAGTTCAGCAGTTAATTACCTCCTCCTCTTCCCAGAAGCCACACAGATATTTTGCACTTTATTTATATCTAGCTTGTGACATGTCTTGAAACATTAGAAACATAGAGAAAGCTAGTGGAAGGGCCTTACTTCTAGAGAAACACTCCTTTGTCAAGGAAAGGAAAAGAGAATAGATCTATTGCACCCACTATTAATGTCACCTGGAAACATATATCAGAATTACAATTTTCCTGTTAAATTTTCCAGGAAAACCTTTCTTGAAAAAAAAAGTCACTTTCAGTGATTAAAAAAAAAAAAGAATGAATTTTTAAAAATAAAAGTTTCAAATGGCAAAAATCCAAAGTAAAGAGTATATTTGAGTGTTAAAACAGAAGAGACAGGCAAAAAAAAAAACTAGGATTCATATATTTGTGCCCTCAGTGTCAGGCAAATAACAAATATTGACCAAAAGTATTCAACTGAAGTTCTACTTTGTGAGATTTTCTTTTATCAATATTTTAATGCCTATATACAGAAAATTGTCCATCTGAAAACTAACAGATAAGAGCTACGCAAAGAAAATTCTGTTTCAGGACTTTAAAAAAATGATGGATTTTTAAATATTCTAGTATCAAGCTTATTAATAGTGAAGCCAAATGTAATTGTGTTAATAAGCAGGGATCACAAAAGGTAGTAGGCATGGTTCCATTAAGAACTTGATTCCACCCCCCCCCTTTTTTAAATAAGTTTACCAAACTAGTAGATAAAGAGGGTAGTTATTCAGGTTTTAGCAAAACATTTGACAGGCCTTTGTCTGAGTCTGACAGTCTTCTCTGCCATTATAGAAGGCCCAAATAGTTGTGGTATAGTTAGGCGGATTTGGATGTTGTTGAGTGGCTGAGCAAAGAGTAATCGTTCAATGTTCAATGTTGACTTTTAAGATCTCCAAAAATGTGCCCCAGGGATGTGCACTTGACCTTATGCCCAGTTATTTTTAGTAATTACTTGATATGAGTATAAGTGGTGGGCTTATCAAATTTGATGACATAGAGCATGATTCAAAAAGACCTTGATGAGCTAGAACATAGGGCCAAATTTAATAAGATTTTTTTCTCTATTTTAACTCCATTTATTAATATATTTTAATTTTATATCATCTTCTTTCTCAAATATATTCTTTTCTATTCCTTTACCCAGGGAGCCATCCACTATGAGAAACAGAAAGGGAAGAAAAAAGATTACAGCAAAACCAACTAAAACATGAAATGTGTTTGACAGTACATGCAATATTCCACACATATAGCCACCTACCTCTGTAAAGATGGGAGGGAGGTGCCTTTTCTCAATCCTTCTCCAGGCATTATAATTATATAGTTCTGTTTCATTTTTAAAAGTATTCTTTCCATTTACATTGTTTTAGTGCTTGTGCATACAGAGGTAGCCAGATAGTGCCATATATAGAGCCCTGGGCCTAGAGTCTGGAAGTCCTGAGTACAAATCCAGCCTCAGACACTTACTACTTGTATGACCCTGGGCAAGTCACTTAATCCCTATTTGCCTCAGTTCCTCATCTATAAAGAGGGGAAACACTAGAAAAGGAAATAGCAAATCATTTTTGCCAGGAAGATCCCATAAAGTCCAGAGAGTCACGTAGAGTCAAACATGACTGAACAACAACAATAAAGTGCAATAAAAACATACGGTTTTTGCTGTCCTACTTAATCTGCATATAAATCTCATTTTTCTGCCTTCTTCATAGTCATTGTTTCTTACAACACAGTAATATTCCATTTCATTTATGTGCCACGATTTGTTTAGTCATTCCTGAGTGGTTGGAAATATACTTTGTTTCTAATTCTTTACTACAACAAAAAGTGCTGCTGTGAATGGTTTTGTGCCTTTCTGACTTTGACCTTTTTGGGTAACATGTACCAAGAATGTAGGAACCTCTTAGACACAGTTTTTTAACATCATTACAAATTGGACAGTCAATTGACTGGCAAGGTGGTGCAGTAACTAATAGTAAGATGGTAGGGATGAAGCCCAGTTAGAGGTCCAGGGCAATTAGATAAAGTGGATTCTACCAATCAGGAAATCATGGGCCCAGTACGAAGATCATTAGCTTAAAGATTGGAAAACGTAGGTGTGTATGTGCAGGTAGGAGATATTACATGGATGTGAAACTTGCCTTTCAGACACCATGTGGAAAAGAATTAGATTTGTTCTACTTGTCTCCAGAGGATAAAACTAGGAACAGTAGATAAGAACTGCAGAGAGGAAGGTTTAGATTTTATGTAAAGGAAAAAACTTCTAATAATTAGAGGTATCTAAATTTAAATTGACTGCTTCACACAGTAGTAGCTTCCCCCTCAACTGAGGTCTTCGAGAGAAATTGAAGGCCCAAATCATTTGAGATTTTTGAGGTTTTGCTTGGAGTACTAGATGGCCTCTGAGATCCTTTTCAATTCTGTGACTCGGTGATTTTATTGATTCTACTACAAAGCTCATTCTAAATGTCAGCACCCCTAACTGTCTACTTGAAGGAACAAGTGCCTTTGCTAAGATCCCTATCAATTAATTGAGCTTGCTTCCACTTTCTGCACATTTTTTTAAAAATTTGACTTTTTAATGAGTTCCTTGAGCATACATTCTAGACATTCTTTGTCCATGTATAATGTGCTACATACTTTCTTTACCTAGTTTTTACTCTTAAATAATCAATCAATCCATATGACCTTTGCATACTAAATGAATGCACAATTATTAAAATATACAGTCAAATCCTTCCCAAGGGCTCTCTTTGTGAACTCTGAGTATCTAAAGATACTTCACCATCTGTTTGAGACCTTGCTTAATACCCCTACCCCTAGCTACTAGTAGCCTCCTTCCAAAATCATCTTTTAAATACATGGTGTCCCAAAAGTCTTAGTAAAGAGTAGAGTTATTAAAGCTTATAATTGCACTAAGACTTTTGGAACACTCTGTATTTTGTATTTGCCTATATATGTATATGTTGTCTTCCTTGAGAGCAGGGACTAGCTTCACTTTTATCTTTGTATTCCCACTTACTGTGCAGTACCTAGCACATAGTAGGCAGCAGGCACTTAAAAAAATTGTTGATTGACCACACCTTCCTCTTCTCCTGCCAGATCTTGCTTCTATAAACTGCTATCAAAGTGTGTGAGTCCCTGGGATGGCCTCAATATGGAAATATAAAATAGCCATAAATTCTTTTAGTGATCAGAAGTCATGTACTGGAACAATGTTGGACTTCGTAGAGCTCTACTTCAAATTCACCCTGCTTATCTGAAGATCAATATGAAAATACAATATCCAAAAATATAATGCAACAGCTGGTATTTTTTTGTCTTAGATAAGCTATCATGCTAGTGGGTAGCAGAATCTGGACTCAGTAAATGAGAGTAAGAAGGGAGACAGCTTCCGTTAACATTCTTATTATTAGAGCCCTTTACTTGGTCCTAATATTGCAAGGTGATAGGAATTGTTTGTTTTGTAATTAGCAGAATATATATAAAACAGAAACATATTTTCATAACAGAAATACATACATATATACATATATGTATACATATATTTCTTGAGGGTCCATATTTCTGAACATGGGGATGAAGAAAAGAGGAAGAGGAAGAAATAATCACCCGGAAACCAGTGTACTCAAAGATCTCCAGCTTTTGGGCTGAATCATTTCTCATTCTCATTCTCATTCTCATTCACTGAAACTGGATTAGTGCAGTAGCACCCAAAATTCCAGTTAGGAAAACATCATAGTAGCAAGTCAAAAACACAAACCTTGATCTAATAAAAAAAAAAAGAGAGTCCTAAGGGACCAAGTTCTAGATAGAATTAGTTATTGGCCCACATTAGTTAGCAAGTAAAAATTCAAGAGTAAAAATGAATACAAATTTCTTCTGTTAAATATGACTTCCTATTTGTATAAGGGGAGAGGTAGAGTTCCAGGAGTAGTCCAGGGTATAGTATTCAGTTTGGGGTACCAAATTTGAGGAGTTTACCAGGTTGGTAAAGGGTCTCACATTCTTGCCATTTGAGGATTGCTTTAAGGAAATGGGAATGTTTAACTTGAATAAGAAAAGAGTTGGGCATAGAGGGCATGATTGAAGTCTTAAAGTATTTGAAGGGAAGATGGATTAGATTTGTTTTGTATGACCCCGAAGGACAGAATTGGGAGCATGTGGTGGATGTTAGAGAGAGGAACATTTAAGTTTAATGTAAAGAAAAATATCCTTACAATTAAAGCTATCCCGAAGTGGAATGGGTAGCCTTAGGGAAGCTGTAGACATTCAAGTAAAGGTAGACGGAGCATTTGTTGGGAATGAACTCTATAGAGTAGTTTCTTACTCAGGTATACCTTAGACCCTCATAGCCTCGGAGGTCCCTTCCTACTCTGAGTCCATGCTTCTAGAGTTCCCCACTTCCTGAAAGCTTTCGGGTTGAATTCTTTAACCCAGAAACTCCTAATTTTACTCTTATTGCTGATATTATTACTCTCTGTGAAACTCCACCAAAGGAGAAGAGATTCCCCAGATCTCTGAACTTCAGGAGTCCGAGGTAAAAATGCAACTCACAACAATATGAATTAGGATTTTGTGAGTTATCCCCTGTGTTCACTGAGTAGCCCTGGAGGGGACCGTGGAAAATATTGATACATTCTTCCAGCAATGGCTATCCCTTCTGATACTGCAATCAGGAAGTCACATGAGGATCATGATAATAATTGCATAAATTAGATCATTAGCAGGTTTTATTAAATGCAAAAATCTGAACTTGCACTAAGCAAATATTCAAAAATGAATTGGATCCATATTACATTTATGCTAATTTTCCTACTTATGAAAACTATGCAAAGCATTTTCCCAAGGGGAAGTTATTAAATGAAATAATTGTTTCTCCGAAGATTCTATAGATGTAGCATTACAAATACATAGACAGATAAGCAGAAAAAAATCACAAAAATGTTTTCACTATATATATATATATGTATGTACATATTCATATGTTTTAAGTTGGAAAATAATACTTGATTCTAAGATAAACAAAAAAAGGGACCAAACTGATTTAATTTGTATGTTTCAAAATGTCATGGGTTTGTTCATGAAATCATTCTTGATGTTCACACGCCATTTTCCCAGTATTCTTCCACTTCATCAGATCTTAAAATGGAATCAAAGAAACCCCAAAATTTCCTTTAAATAGACAAATAAAAAAAATTATTAGATAGGAGGAAGTGTCTTGAAAAGAAAACTATATTTCAACCTTAACATTTATTTTTGAACTTAATTTACTTAGAATTGAGCAATCCGGCAATATACATTCATTTTATTTGGATGAACATCTCAGTTCAGTTCTACAATAATATGGGGAGCAAAGATTTTGCTACCGTTATAAACACCTTCCTACTGATGCCTGAGTTCAAGCTTTGTCTCCATTACTTTCCATAGTTATAACCACGTGCAATTTACGTAGATCAGCAGAACCAGTGCTGATTTGGGTTCAGAACCTGGCTCTGTTCATTATGATCTGTGTGATCATGAACAAGTCCTTTCTTTTCTCTGAATCTCAGTTATCCCATTTGTTCAATCACAGAGCTGGATGTGACATGCTCTAAAGCCCTTTGCAGCTATAAAAATGGTCTATAATTTACAAAACTTTGGAACTTGAAAAATCCTTTATTAAGGACTTTAAAATCCTTTAGTGGAAAGTAAGTCCTATAAGCTTACAGAGTAGTAAGGTCCCATATCATATTCTTATGTCCTGTGCCCACCATCTAGCCCCTACCACAGCTGCTGCCTCAGAGGCAATGTGTGTAGTCAAGTGCTTATTACTACAACAAATTACCCAGTAGGCAGCACCAACTGAAGGACAGCCTAAGGGGGCTTCTGCTACCTCCCCAGCTGCTCTTGATCCTCCAAGATGAAGCACGTCATAGCAGGTGTAGAGCTGAACCTGGTAGTTGCAGGAATACCTGAGTTCACATTTCACCTCAGATGCTAGCTGAGTGATACTGAGCAAGTCAATTAACCTCTGACTACTTCAGTTTCCTCATCTGTAAAATGAGGGTAATAATGGCAGCTACAACCCAGGGTTGTTGTGAGGATTAAGTGAGATAATAGTAAAGCATTTTCAAAACCTTAAAGACTTCTATAAAGGCAAGCTATTACTATTAGCTATTATTCACCCTTGGCAACCAGATGCATCTAAATCTACACTTGAAATCAGTAGAAACCTGGGTTTGAATCCCACCTTTGACTCCACTAATTGTATGACTAGTCAGTCCCCTAACCTTTTTATTTAGTTACTTATTCTATAAAACGGATTGATGATAACTTTTTTTTACCACCCAATAAAGTTCTCGTGAGGAACAAAAGAAGTTAATGTATGTAAAATCATTTTCTAAACTTCATGAAGTTCTATGTAAACGTCAGTTTTCACTATTACGACTATTAAAATCACTGCATACTTTGCATCAAAGGACCAAACTCTGCCATAGTAACCTGGGTGAGTTTAGGTATCGCTTCATTTCACCTATCTGATCTCAGTTTCTTCATCTAAACTGTATGACCTCAGAAGAGGGATCCCTTCCAGATCTAACGCTATTATTATTAGAGGCTAGCACATTATATTCCAAACACTGTAAATGAACATGTATGAAAAAGGAACAGAATAATGTGCCCCTCACATACCATGGCTTTCTATTATTATGATTTTCATTTCAAATGCCCTTTCTCTTCCAGATCTCATCCTTATTTTCACATAATACTGTCTTCAAAAGGTCAATCAGGTCACACTACAATCATAGCCTACTCTCTTCTATGTCCATCTGCCACATATGCTTTTTCTCCAATCATGGGTATCTGCCAACAATGGGGCCATTCTGTTCTCACTTATGGCCTACTTCTTCCCAAACTACACTTCTCAGATGACAATGGGTTAAAGGAGCTGAGCAATAATTGCATATGTTAGTGTTCCCTCTTGTCCATGGACAAGTCAATATCATAAAACAAAGATATGGAAGCAAACCATTACAAACTGCTACTTTGAATACCTCATAATAGTTTTGTGATTATTTTGAGATGAATGTTGATTTGAAACCCTCCACAAAGTCCTACTCTGATGCCTCATCATAACCTAGAAGTGACACTAAACTCGTGAAAGCTATGCCTATCTGAAGATCTGGCAAGTTTTCCATTCTATAAATGCTGTACATATGGCTCCAACAAAAGATGGAGTTTGTTTTCTGAAAACCAACTTAGATAACCACAGATAGCCTGGACACCTAATGATGAAGTCTTTGTTGTTGTTAATAATGGGAATCCATGAAACAAAGAGAAATGGCAAATGGCCATCAGTCCTATGCTGCCCATTTCCCCTTCTACAATGACGGTGGAAGAGTGGTAGGAAAGGGGATAGAGGGAGGTGCTAAAAACTAGTTTTAGATTATAAAAAACTTCAATTTCATTGTTGGTGTTCTAAATGTGAGACCTTCATCCAATGACCACTGAGTGGATATATTGCTGGAGGA
>NW_020954635.1:202984-271967 GCF_900497805.2 Vombatus ursinus | reverse complement strand
GTTACAATACAATACAATACCAATGAAAGGTATTTGCAACAGGACCACTAGGAAAATAACTACAGATTATTCACTGATGGTAACTGAGGACAAAGTGGTAAAGAATGTCTGCAATGAACCTCGTAAGACCTTCCGAATTAATCAACATATAGTCTGATACTTGCTGACGTTAATGCAAAGATTAGAAAAGGCAAGGATGGGAAGAAATAAATAAATACACACAAACGTGTGTGTGTGTGTGTGTGTGTGTGTGTGTGTGTGTGTGTGTATAGAAAAGTATGGCTCAGAAGCAATGAGAGAAACTAAAGATAATATGGAAGTCTCATACCTCTATATTATGAACACTTTTTTTCAGAAAAGGAATTGCTAAATTCCTGAGCACCAAATAACATCAAAAAAGGTGAAACTACATTTTAACAGATTGGAAAAGACTTATTGTTGATATAAAAATTATCTCCAAGTCAGCTGTCTGTGAACAGACAGACCATAAACTCATCAAAGCTAAAATCAGGATTTGTATTAAACCAGAATAGCGATGAGAAAAAGATATATGCAATTTAAAAGATTTAATCCTATATTATCTAAATAAGCTTTTTCTAACATAAAAGGTGAGAAAGGAACAATAACCATTACTACAGTGCCACTTATATCCAAAAGTTAAATCAATGTAAAATGATCACTACAGGGGAACAAAAGAGCCCCAAAGGGCATATTTAGAGCCCCAAAAGGGCACATTTAAAGCCCAGAAAGGGCATTGTTAGTCAGCAAACATTTGACTTACTTGACAAACAGAGAGCTGGATACCAAAGGTAACAACCAGTTAGAGCAAACTCATGTAAAATCTTGTGAAGAAGAATAAAGAATGATTATGAGGAATGCTTAAGAAAAACCTAGCCAGATATCTAACTAAGGAAAGTCATCCCAAGGGCACCCAAGAAGGAAAATAGAAAGACAGTATGCTGGGCTTAAGCAGAAGAAAAATGGTGGGGGGAGTACCAAAAACACATTTTTAACAATTTTATTTCTTTTTTTCCATCAAGGATAATGGAACCACTATACTTGGACCCTAATATCATAGACCTTGAGGTTCTTATAAAAGAGGCAGAAATGGCACTAAAGAGAATGACAGGGAATGCAGCCATATTGGATCAAGTATATAGAGGCAGATAGGTGATGTAATGGATTGAGTGCAAGGCCTGAACTCAGAATAGGTCTGAGTTCAAATCCTGCCTCAGATACTAACTATATGGCCTTACTCACTTAATCACCATTTTGCTTCAGTTTCCTCAGTTGTAAAATGTGGATACTAATAGCACCTGCCTCCTAGTGTTGTTGTGAGGATAAAATGAGAAAATATTTGCATAGCACTTAAAATAGTATCTGGTACACAGTAGGCAAGATATAAAAGCTTTATTATTATTTTTGTTGATTCAGTCATTTCAGTTATGTCTGACTCTTCATGACTTTATTTGGAGTTTTCTTAGCAAAGATCCTGGTAAATCTTTTCTAGGCAATTGGAGCGAGAGTTTAGTTAGCTGTAAAGTGGAAGAAAAGAGAGTTTAATGCCTCTCATTAAAGATCAGTCTCTCGAAGGACAAGGCCCAATCCAAATCAAAGGCCTAAGTCAAGAGAAAAAGGCCACTTGTCAGAGAAAAGAGTAGTGAAGTACACTAGTCCCAGAAGCAGTGGCAAAGGGTGAATTGTTTATTAGGGCCATCCCAGGGAGTAAGTTCCTAGAGATTTTTTGCAAATTCAACCTATAATTCCACATATTTTGCCTTCTACTGAATAAAATTTTTAAAAAGACTAGTTTAATAGTACAAGGAACACTTGGAGTTACCTACTTTGAAGAATGTTGTGTGACAAAAACTTTGAGTTACTTCTATGATGAAATGCACACATATTAAAGTTAAAAGGAGTTGTGGAATAAGCAAAGAAACACTTTGAACAAGAATCACAGGCCTAAATTAGTTAAATGAAAATTAGTTAAATTCCATGTGTCTTACTTAGCAGTCATTTCATCATTCTTTGCTTTGATGGACTTCAGCAATCCATTTAACAATCTCTACCTCTCCTTGTGGACAATTTAGAGAGATATAATTTTATGTGGGTTAGAAGATGACAAGGGGAATATGCCATCCTAATGTAGTACTGATCTTCTCTGATCAGAAGAATCCTAATTAAATGACATCCCCCTGACAAATTGATAGAATTTGCAGGATATAATGAGCAAGTAACAGACCCCAACCTGCTTATGATGTAAAAAGGAATATAAAAATGTTTACATGTTTTACCCCCTTTTTGATGCATGAAAAAGTTCTCCAGAATCAAGGATGCTAGACAAAGGTTTGGTCACACCCTAGTTGTCCTGAAAAAAGAAACATGCCCTAAACAGGAGACAAAGTTATGAGGACTCTAAGCTTAAACAGTTGAGTAAAAAGTCAGCTGTATCCTACATCCAAAGCCTCCAAGAAAAATATGAATTGGTTCCAGGCCATGGAAGAGCTCAAAAAGGATTTTGAGAAGCAAGTAAGAGAAGTAGAGGAAAAACTGAGAGTGATGCCAAAGGAGACCCAAAAAAATACTGAAGAAAATAACACCTTAAAAAAATAGCCTAACCCAAATGGCAAAAGAGGTCCAAAAAGTCAATGAGGAGAAGAATATCCTAAAAAGCAAAATTGGCCAAATGGAAAAGGAAGTCCAAAAGTTTACTGAAGAAAATACTTCCTTAAAAATTAGAATGGAGCAATTGGAAGCTAGTGACTATATGAGAAATCAAGGCACTGTAAAACTAATCCAAAAGAATGAAAAAATAGAAAAGAATGTGAAATATCTCATTGGAAAAACAACTGACCTGGAAAATAGATCCAGGAGAGAGAACTTAAAAAATATTGGACTATCTGAAAGCCATGATCAAAAAAAGAGCCTAGACATATCTTTCAAGAAATTATCCAGGAAAACTGCCCTGATATTTTAGAACCAGAGGGCAAAATAGAAATTGAAAGAATCTACCAATCACCTCCTGAAAGAGATCCCTAAAGGAAAACTCCTAAGAATATTGTAGCCAAATTCCAGAATTCCCAGGTCAAGGAGAAAATATTGCAGGCAGCCAGAAAGAAACAATTCAAGTATTGTGGAAACACGATCAGGATAACACAAGATTTAGCAGCTTCTACATTAAGGGACCAGAGGGCATGGAGTATGATATTCTGGAGGGCAAAGGAGATAGGATTACAACCAAGAATCACCTACCCAGCAAAACTGAGTATAATCCTTCAGGGTAAAAAATAGTCATTCAATGAAATAGGGGACTTTCAAGCATTCCTGAGGAAAAGACCAGAGCTGAATAGAAAATTTGACTTTCCAACACAAGACTCAAGTGAAATATGGAAGAGGTAAATAGGAAAGAAAAAACATAAGAGACTTATTAAGGTTGAACTGCTTACATTCCTGTAGGGAAAGACAATATTTGTAACTCATGAGTCCTTTGTCAGTATTAGGATAGTGGGACGGGAAAAAATTATATGTATGTATAGATAGATAGAGGGCACAGGGTGAGTTGAAGATGAAGGGGTGATATCTGGAAAATAAAATTAAGGGGTGAGAAAGGATTATACTGGGAGAAGGAAAAAGAGAGAAGTAGAATGGGGTAAATTATCTCACATGAAACAAACAAGAAAAGGCTTTTACAGTGGAGGGGAAATGGGGGAAAGTGAGAGGGAATGAGTGAATTTTATTCTCATAGGATTTAGCTTATGGAGGAAATAACATACTCAATGGGGTATGGAAATCTATCTTACAGTACAGGAAAATAAGGGGAGAAAGGGACAAGAGAGCAGGGGGGTGATAGAGTGGAGGGCAGATTGGGGAGGGGATAATGAAAAGCAAACACTTCTGAGGAGGGACAGGATCAAAAGAGAGAATAGAATAAATGGGAGGTAGGATAGGATGAAGGGAAATACACTTAGTTTTTCACAACATGACTGCTATGGAAGTGTTTTGCATGACTACACATCTATAACCTATATCAAGATGCTTGCCTTTTCAATAAGGGGGGGGGAGGGAGGAATGGACAAAATCTGTAACCCAAAGTTTTAAAAACACATGTTAAAAATAAAAAAAAATTTAAAAATTGCTTTAAAGTTTGAGAAGACAGATTTCCTGAACATGTGTTCATTCATAATTTAAATGATATAATGCAATGATGATTAAAAATACTTGTCTTACATTAGAAAAGAAGGGAACCTTTAAAAAAATCTATGATAATCTATCAGATGGATCAAAATAAACATTATACATAATCAAAAAAAAAAGAAGAAGAAGAAGAAAGCCAGCTATAGGAGAATTACCCAGATCTCAAGAAATAACCACTCTTGGGAGGGGAGATTTCTTCCTCCTTACCCCTCCCATCTGCCAGGATATCTTGCAGCACACAGCAAAAATCAGGCCTAGTAAACCAAGGTAGGAGACTGGAGGAGTCTCCTGACTTAACAGCAAAGGCTATGGGCACTTGAGCTAACAATAGGAAAAGGACCAAGGAGTTCAGATGAGGGACTCGTCCAACAGAGATGCTTCTCCCTAGGACAGCAGCAGGAAGGAAAACAGGTCATCAGAGCCTGAAAGTCTCAGAAGCAGTTTTGCTGGCCACATGTCTTCACTATATGTGATCCTCTATTAGCGTTCTTTCTATCCGTACCCAGTCTTCCCACTTACTGTTTATTGTTTATTCCTGTCTATAAAAAGCAACACGGTTTGAATCTCTGCTGGCCTACCCAATGCTTACTGCCTTGGCATGTTGAATAAAATCCTTTTAATTATTTTTTTCATGGGTTTGCCTTATTCATCAGGGCAAAGTCTGAACAAAGATTTCTTTTAACTACTGGATGACCTCAAACTCAACACGCCCCAAATGAAACTCAATGAAACTTTTTCTCCCAAACCTTCCCCTTTTCTGAATTTCCATTTTACTGTCAAAAGTACTACCATTCTCTCAGTTACTCAGACTCAACTGTGACATCATCATTGCCTCCTCACTCTCAATGGCCCCACATCCAATCTGCTGCCAGATCTTGTCTTTTCTGCCTTCCCAACATCTCTCATATATTTAGGTGTCCCCTTCTCTCCAATAACCACCATGACCCTCGTTCAGGACTTCATCACTTCATACTTGGGCTATTCCAATAGCCTTCTAATCATCCTCTTTGACTCAGGTCTCCGCTTTTACTCCAATCCATCCTTCACTCAGAAGCCAAAGTGATTTTCCTAAAGTGCAGGTCTGACCATGTCACCCCTAACTCAATAAACTCTTGTGGCTCCTTATTACCTCCAAGACAAAATATAAAGCCCTCTCTTTGGCATTTAAAGCTCTTCATAACCTGGCCCCATTCTTCCTATTTAGTCTTCTTGCATTTTACCCTCCTCTCTGTACTCTATTACAGCTAGGTACAGCTAGGTGGTACAGTGGATAGAGCACCAAGTCTGGAGTGAAGAAGATCTGAGCTCAAATCCAGCCTCAGACACTTACTAGCTGTGTGACCCTGGGCAAGTCACTTAGCCCTGTTTGCCTCAGTTCCTCATATGTAAAATGGGGACACACTGGAGAAGGAAATGGCAAACCATTCCAGTATAGGTGGACATGATTGAACAACAAATGTACTCTACTCCTCCATCTACAGCTACACTGGCCTACCTACAATTCCTTACTCATGCAACACCCCAACAAACATCTCTGTGTTTTTGTACTAGTTTTCCCTTATGCATAGCAAGCTCTTCCTCCTTCCCTCCCCTCTACCTTTTAATCAAATATCACTTTATTCAGGAGCACATTCTGATTCTCCCCAGACACTAAGAAGGTATTCTACCCTCAGATTATTTTCCATCTACTCTGTATGAATCTTGTATATACTTGATTGTTTAAATGCTTTCTCCCTTATTAGAATGTGAGTAGAATTAGATCATCAGATACTGTTTTTTCCTTTTCTTTCTTTCTTTCTTTCTTTTTTTATTTTTTGTATCTCTAAAACTTCTCAAAGTGTATCTCACAAAGTAAGCATTTTATAAATTCTTTTGGACTAACTACATTAATGATCTCAATGTTTCCAATACCTTATCTATGACATACTAATCAACAGTGAGGTAAACACTCAAAAAGAAGCTATTAAAAGGTAAATATATGCAGATGCCCATCTTGGGATATAAGTTACTAGAGGACAGGAATTGACTATAGATTCATACTTATAATAGACTTTGCTGTTGTTTAGTCATTTCAGTCATATCTGACTCTTTATGACCTCATCTGGGATTTTCTTGGCAGAGATACTAGAATAGTATGCCATTTTCTTCTGCAGTTCATTTTACAGATGCGGAAACTGAGGCAAACAGGGTTAAGTGACTTGCCCAGGGTCACGTAGCTAGTAAGTGTCTGAGCCCAATTTTGAACTCAGGAAGATGAGTCTTCCTGACTCCAGGTCTGGCACTCTATCCACTGTGCCAACTAGTTGCTCATGATAGATTGTAGTGTGGTTTAATTTATTTGATTTTCTTTTTAAAGCTTATAATACTCCATCTCATTTGACCTTTTCCTAACAACTTTATGAGGGAGGTGCATATATTATCACTTCCATTTTACAGATAAGAAATTGAGACCCAGAAAGGTCTTCTACTCACCTACATAGAAATCAAAAACCATAGGAAGGTTTTGAACCTTCGTTGACTCCAAGTGTATTGCTTTTTATTACGGTCTAATTTGATATGAATTGAGCTGTTATAAAAATATATTGCTACCATTGCTTTCCTTAAGTTACTCATACTTACTGCTGGTCTTCCTGGGTTATTTTATACTTGTCAAGGCTTTCCTTGATTCTTAATTCAGAGTCCTACAAAAAGAACCAAAAATAAATAAATGAACCAGTCAATCTCGTATAAAATCAACAATTCAATTCTATCTCTCCTTTTAGAGTAGTTATGCTACCACCTGCTATTACACATTTATATATAAACAAGCACATACATGTTATAAAGGGAAGCATACGCATCAAGTTAATTAGAAACAAAGTTAAGAACACACCTGCTTTCAAATAACTGAAAATTAAAGTGGGTAGCTTATACATTGGGGGATGGCTAAAGAAAATTCGGTTATGATTGCAATGGAATATGATTAGGCCATAAGATATGATGAAAAGGATGGTTTCAGAGAAAACTGAGAAGATTTTTGGATTGATGCAGAATAAAGTGAGAATAACCAGAATAATTTCTACAACAACTATGTAAAGACAAATAACTTTGAAAGACTTAAGAGCTCTGATCAATACAATAACCAACCAGGAGAGAACTGAGGATGAACTAGGATAATCCACTCCCTGACAGAGAGGTAATGACTTCCAAATGCAGAATGATTCACATATTTTTGGAAATGGACAATTTAGACATGGGAATCTGTTTTGCTTGACTATGCAAATTTGTTACAATGGTTTTAGTTTTCATATTTTTTTGGTTTTTTTTGTTTCCTTTTCAATAAAGATAGTGGAAGGGAAGGAAAATAAATGCTTGTCACTGAAAAATTTTAAATCACATTTTAAAAAAGAATACATCCATTAACCTGAGACCAGATGACAATTGTTTAGGACTGAAGTAGTCAGGGTTGGTTCAGACAATACAATTCAATTTCCTTTTTTTTTTTCCCTAGCCACTTTATGCCCTTCTTACCATTGATTTCGATGATTAGGATAGTTATAGAAACTGGGCAAAATCTGATTATGATATTACATATTGTCACTTAATAGTTATATGCTAATGGAAAATTTTTTAATTGTTGAAGGTTTTGACCAGTCTAAATGGAACATTCAATGACAGCACAAATGCCATGCTGGGTCACATTGATTAGGAGCTGCATTTCTCTTGCTCCCCTTACCCCACAATCCAATCAAGTTCCATTTACCTGAGAGCTACAAGTTAGCCATTCTTAGAAACCTTTTTCCTATCTTAAAAGGAAATGCATGAAATTCCAAGGAGTTATGGCTCAGGATTGCCTCAGGTTGTCGAGGTCTTGTTACCAGGCATTGGTTTCTTCTGCTGGCTAGTCCTTCCCTCTCTCTTCTGGTTCTGGTTCGTTTGGTACCTACTTTGTTTTACCTTCTAGTTTTTATGCCCTCCATCTTCTTGGCTGCTTGCCTGGTGTCTGACCTGCTGTTTGTCCTAATTCTCATTATTTATGTGTGTCCTGACTCGGCCTGCTTATTTGGTTTGCCCATGATGGCTCTGTTCCTTCAATGTGTAACCTTGGCTTTCTGCCTCCTACATTGCCCACACACTGGCCTGACAAAAGCAGTGATCCATTAAATATGATCTCATTGTCTCTGGTAAAGGCACCAATGGATGCTGTTAGAGCATTTGGTCACTTTCCGTGACATCAATTTGAAAAGATTAGGGATATAACTTAGCTTCCTTCAATAACCACCTATGGACTATTTCTATAGGCTTCTAACTATTCTCCTTGTGCAACCTCTCCTCTCTCCAGTTCATCCTTCTTATACCACATCATTCCTTCATCAAGAACCTTTCCTGTTATATCAAGAATAAAACTTAAATTTCATATCTTGGAGTTTAAGTCCCTCTAAAACCTGGCTATGACCTACTTTATTCTGTGTGAGCTCAGCTGTTACCAAGACTGCAGAGAAACCTTAAGAAGTATGGACTAAAGTAAAGAAAAAATGATAAAACAAAGAATTCCAGGAAAAATAAGGGAAGATTTATATTAATTTATTCAGAATGGAATATACACAAACAAAAGAATAACATACACAATACCACAATAACACAGACAAAAAGATCACTGAAAGAAGCCAAACTCTGAATAACTGAGGCAAAATGGGCTTTGAGGACAAACAGTAAAACATAACTGCTTCCTTATAACAAAGAGATAGGGGACTACTACGGCAGAATACTGTGTACCTTGTAACACAGAGTCACTGCATTGGTTGTTTTTGTTTAATAGTTCTTCTTTGTTACAAGGGAGGGTCCCAAGCATCAATAAAACACAGAGAAAGACAGACAGACAGACACAGAGACAGAGAGAGTGAAAGGCAGAGACAGAGACAGAGAGGTTAGGCATGGAAAAGCATGCTAAGCCTTTGGAAGATGAGCCATCACTACCCTTCTGATAACTGTTGTACATTTCACTAGAACCTCTGACTCCCTCTGCTTTGAACTCCCAGACCAAATTCCTAGTTTTGATTTCTTAGATGTCTTTATTGGTAACAGTGCCTTGTCTCTTCAATGGTCCCAATGATGTTTCTGGATCAAACTAGACCCCAAACCTGCACCAAAAGCTCCCTGCTGAGGTCACAGCCCACAATCAGAGACCATACCTCCAAGGAGCAGTTTATAATGGCTACAAAATACTTTGCCTGAAAACCTAGAGCCCTTCATCCTGTAAGGACAGTTTTGACTTATTTTCCCCTAAACTGAATTACCATATATTTCTCCAGATTAAAGTTGGAGTAGTTAAAGGCTATTGATTTTAGACAGAGTTCAATGACATATTAGGAAGACAGTTTGTTGATGATATAAAAAAAAGCAGACTCGAGGGGAAACTATCTCAATGTAATACCAAATCCAAAAGAACTCACGATTATTTTTTTCTTTAAAATTGCATTAACCGTCTCCAACTTAATAGCTTCAGTCTGAATGAGAAACGGGAGAAAAAGATTAGATATCTATTTATCAAGAATTCTTAGTTTAGAAAAAACATAGGAAAAAGTCTACATGTCTTAATGTCCCAAATACAGGCAAAAGTGGTATGATATTACTATTATCTTTTAGCCGAATAAATGAATTTCAGCGTTATGCCCTACAGGGCATAAACTTTAAGAAAATATCCCACCACACAACTTGAAAGCTACCTATGACTGATGAAATCTAGAAGTTTAGAGGAGGTGAGTAAAGATGCCTTATATCACCATGGGATCTTTGAGCCAAAAACACATCTATCACAGAGATGTGGGTCTCTTTTATTTTTAAGGGATTCTGAAGACAGAAAATTTCACTGACTCCTTTGGGAACTCAGTCCTATGAATAATAGGCCTCTTTGTGAAAAGAAATTCTCATAACTAATGTGAGTGTCTGATCAAACATATCCAACTCATTTTTCTTTTTCTTTCTCTCTTTGTTGTTGTTGATCAATATGTCCAACTCTTCATGACCCCATTTGGAGCTCTCTTGGCAAAAAGACTGAACAACAAAAATGTCGGGCAGCTAGGTAGCTCAGTGCTGGCCCTGAAGTCAGGAAGACTCATCTTTCTGCATTCACATCTGACCTCAGACACTTACTATATGACCCTGGGCAAGTGACTTAACCCTGTTTGTCTCAGTTTCCTCATATGTTAAAAAAAAGCTAGAGAAGGAAATGGTAAATCATTTCAGTATCTTTGCCAAAAAAGAAAACACACACACACACACACACACACACACATACACACACACACACACACACACACACCCCAAATGGAGTAATGAAGAATCAGATATGACTGAAACAACTGAACAACATTATGAGGCAGGTAGGTGGTGCAGTGGATAGAGTTCTGGACCTGAAGTCAGGAAGACTCATCTTTGTGAGTACAAATATGGCCTCAGATACTTACTAGTTGTGTGACCCTGGGTAAGTCATTTAAACTTGTTTGCGTAAGTTTCCTTACCTGTAAAATGAGCTGAGCCCAGATTTAAACTCACAAAGATGAGTCTTCCTGGCTCCAGGCCCAGCATTCTATCCACTCTGCCACCTAGCTGCCCAATGAAATGGTAGTCCTTGGAAAATAGAGATCCTGTCCATAAGAGTAACCTATTAGAGCTTATGCTAAAAAACATAGCTTCAAAATCACTTCAATCACTTCATGGCTGTGGAGGAGGACTTGAGAGCAGCTAAACTCTTATATAAGAATAATACCTCACATCTTGGCATGGAATTGTACACTTTTAAAATACTTTCTCAGAATCTCAATTCATCTTCATAACAGATCTCTATAGTAGATTGGGCAATTCTGATTATTCTCATTTACAGATATGGAAATTGAGCTTCAAAGATACCAAGTGATGCCTAAAATTAAACATGTAATTTGTGGTATGTTCTAGGAATAGGACCTCAGCACTTCGAAATGGCAGTTTGGGTGATTTCTGCATGACAGTATCCCAAAATTGTCAATGAAAGAGTTAAAGTAATGGCGGAAATATGTCTTTCTATCACAGGAGAGGGTATGCCCACTGCACACATGACAGTGAACCATCTCTTTTCTATCCAGAAGCATATCAAAAGTTTCATTTTGGCATAAAAGATTTGACTCACAAAATGATTGACACGTAGTACATACTTAATAAATATTTGCTGATTAATTGTTTGTTTGTTTTTAGCTTCGTGCTAGAAAATTGTGAAGCTATGGTCTTTGACCCTCAAGTCCATGGCCAGTTGAGAATTATTTAGATTTTCCAGACATTCATTAGTTCAAGAACCAATTCATAGTCTATCAGTCAAAAAGTATCTTTTAAGGATGCAGTATGTTTCAGGCACTAGTATAAATGCTGGGGATATAAAGGAAAGCAAAAAAAAGTCCCTGTCATCAATGAGTTCACATTCTAATGGGGGAGACACTATGTGAATAACCTGGGACATGCAAAGCAGATTTAAATTTATGTATTTTATTAAACAAATAAAGAAAAATACCAGCATGAGTTTAGCAGTCATCCCAGAACAAGGACTACACTTATGACTCCACAGTTATGGAGAGTGATGTAGTGAAAAGAACGTGGTATAGTTGAACTCATCATCATCATCATCATCATCATCACTGATTATTATTATATTTAAGCCTCAATGTGCATGACATTATAGCTGATTCGTTCAAATATAAATCAAATCAGTCAAATAAAAAGTAGGTGAAAGAGAAATTGCCTTAACCAAATTACTTACTGTATCTTCGTTGGTTTAAAAAAAAAAAAGGAAAACAACCGTTAAATGCAGCAAAATCCTGTTGGAACAGGGTTCATATACTTGCCATTGCTCAAAAAATATATATATTTTTAAATTAAATAAAGATTAATTAAATAAAAATAATTAAATTAATTAAATAAAAATTAAATTAATTAAATAAAAATTAATTAAATTAATTAAATAAAAATTAAATAAAGAAATGGCATACCTCTATGCTTTTAATGCTATTCTCAATAATGTTTGCAATTCCAGCGTGAGTCAAGTTGGTCTTGATGTTTTTTTCAAGAGCACAGATGTCATCCCATTTATTAAGAATTTCACATCTCTTTTCTTCAATCTTTTCGGGCAAAGTAAGTATCTTTTCTTCAGTTACTTCACTTTCAGGTGACTCTGAAAATATAAAAGCAGAACATACGATTGTAAAGAAATCACCTTATAGTTCTGTCTTAAAATTTTATTTTCTTTAGTTTAAGTATGCTTTAAAATAATGTCCAGGTATGACTCCAAGCTTTTTGATAGCAAGTAATCTAAACTAGAAAGCAAACATAAAGTAGAGTTGCATGTTTGTTGGAGGTTAGGTTCCAAAGTCAGCAAGCAAGGCAACAATTGTGTATGGTCAAAAATCATCCTTTAAAATCCAATAAATTGGCTATAATGTATGGTAAGCTGTCTTTAAACTGTTGTCTTGAAAAGGTGTTTGGGTCACTTTCAAAGGAAGGCAATTGGAAAAAAAAAAACCAAATAGATCCGAGATGGTTACTACAGTGGGGAAAATGTACATAAATTTTATTCTACACAGTGACCAACAAAGAGTCAAGAAGCAGATATCAGAAAATCAAAGGAAATCTAGCAGGAATCTTCTACCTCATCTGGATGCTAAAAGGCTAGCTAAGTCATCTGTCTCATTAGTTGACATTTTTTTCTGGAAAATTACTTAAGCATAAGGAATGAACTGTCTGTGGATGGGATGAAGGGGAAATTCTAGAATCACACAGCATAGGGAGATACTCAGGGAAGCAAGACAGACTGAGGGAACAGCAGTTTCATTTCTCATTCCAATTGCAGAGAATATTCTCATCGAGTGGAATGCCTGTCCACACTATTTAAAATGTTATTTCTCTGTGTGTGTGTATGTGTGTGTTGTCCTGCTGAGCTCTATAGATGGATTCCTTGAAATGTGTGTGATAGGATGTGCCATGATATTTGATGGAGTGATAATTGCTAAGGAGCTATTCAATTCAAAATGTTCCCTAAACACTGAAGTACCAGACACCTAACTGGAATGGGAGAAGTATGATCCTTTGAGAAGGGAAAAATTACTCCCTTCAGATGAGAAGCAATCACTGGAGATTGAAATAACTGACATGCAGATACCGTGGCTTTAATCTTGGCTCTTTTGTCAGATTATTTCAAAGGAAGAAGAGGAGGAGTTCGAAGAGAAGGATGCTAAAATCTTCTGGGAAATTACTCCAGCAATTCAGTGAAGCTCAGAGCAAAAAAACAACCATAGAACAAACCCTGAGATACGGAGGGAGTTACGGGATGGCATCTATATCTTCAGACTTAGTATTCAAGGTCCCCTACAACATGACACCATTCAACGAGTCTGTCCCATCTCACCTCACTCTCTACTCTTCATCCAAACTGGATTACTCTTAAATCAGGGTTCTTAATCTGAAGTCTATGAATCTTATTTAAAAAAAAAATTGGTAAATGCATTTCAATGCAATTGATTTCCTTTGTAATTTTATTATTTTATATTATGCATTTAAAAACATTATGAGGAGTCAATAGACTTCACTGGACTGGCAAAGGGCTTCATGACTCTTTTGTGACAGTTCTCTGGTGTAAGGGAGTCCCTACTTGGAGGACATAGAACTTTGTTGCAAGCAATAGGCAAAAGGAGAGAGGAAAAAGGAACAGGACATACAGCTCAGACATACACACTGATATAGAGTATAACTCACATAATGGCAGTACTGCATTAAGAAACACAAAGAGACAGGTCCATTCAGCAGGAAATGGGTGCTCAGTGAAAAGATATGTTCCTGCTGGAGGGGAAGGTGTACTCCAAAGTACCGTTTTGAGAATAGGTTTCTTATACTCTGACTTAGGGTGCTCCTCACTGAGCTGGCCAGTTTGTATATCAAGGATCAGGGCACAACTTTATTTTAGGGGTTTGTTATCAGGGAGCAAAACAAGTTTGTGGTAGACAAATATTATTTTGGGGGTTTGCACATCAGAGAGAAAACAAGATGGTGGTAGAATAAATATTATTTGGAGGAGGCAGCTGTACTAACCTTCAAAAAGATTATTGTCAGTATTTTTCCATAAATATGTTCTATAGGCTTACAGTCTCCTTTAAGGGAAGACCATCATGATGGCTTCAAGATCATCAGACTTAATCTTATAACAATGGATTCCATGCATAGATTCTGTCGTGGTGGTTTCAAGAATTAGCCCAGCCATTCTAGAAGGCAATTTTTAACTATATGCAAAAACTTACTAAATTGAGCATACGTATTAACCCAGTAATACCAGTATTAGGCATATATCCCCAAGAGGTAAAAGACATAGGAAAAGAACCCATATATTAAAAAATCTATTAATAGTAACCATTTTGTTTTAGCTAAGAACCAGAAGCAGAGGATGCACATAAATTGGTTGCTGTTTAGTCCTCCAGTAGTGTCCAACTCTTCGTGACCCCATGGACTATATAGCACAGCAGGCCCTTCTATCCTCCACTATCTCCCAAAGTCTGTCTAAGCTCATGTATAGATGGCCAAAATAACATCCATTATGGGGGCAGCTAGGTGGCACAGTGGATAGAGCACTGGCCCTGGAGTCAGGAGGACCTGAGTTCAAATCCAGTCTCAGACCAGATATTTGACACTTACTAGCTGTGTGACCTGGGCAAGTCACTTAACCCCAATTGCCTTGCCAAAAAAAAATAATAACATCCATTATGAATGTGAGCGGAAGTGATGAACAGATTTAAAAGATTAGATCTGGTAGATAGAATGCCTGAAGAACTTTGGACAGAGATTTCCAATATTGTACAGGAGGCAGCAACAAAATAATTCCGAAGAAAAAGAACAAAAAAGCAAAATGGCTGTCTGATAAGAACAAATAGCTGAGGAAAGAAGGTAAGCAAAAGGTAAAGGAGAAAAGAAAAAATATACCAACTAATGTAGAATTCCAGAGAATAGCAAGGATAGATGTTTTCTCAAATGAGCAATGCGAAGAAATAGAAGAAAACCATAGAAGGGAAAAGACAAGAGATCTCTTCAGGAAAATTAAAGATGTCAAGGGAACCTTTCACGTAAAATGGGTATGTTTTTATAAAAGATAAAAATTGTAGGGGCTTAATAGAAGTAAAAGAAATTAAGAAGAGGTGGCAAAAATACACAGAAGAACTATACAAGAAAGATCTTAGCACCACTTATAACCATTGTGACATGGTTACTGATCAAGAGCCAGACATCCTGGAGAATGAAGTTGAGTGAACTTAGGAAGCATTGCCTACAATAAAGCTAGTGGAAATAGAGGAATTCCAGATGAGCTATCTAAAATCCTAGAAGATGATGCTGTTAAACTGCTGCACTCAATATGCCAGCAAATTTGGAAAACTGAAGAGTGATCACTGGATTGGAAGAGATCAGTTTACTTCCCAATCCTAAAGAATGGCAATACTAAAGAATGTTTAGATTACCAAGCAATTATAATCATTTCATATGCCAGCAAGATTATGCTTAAGATTCTATAAGCTAGGCTTCTGCAATACGTGAACCAAGAAATACCAGAAGAGTAAACTGGTTGTTAAAGAAGCAGAGAAACTAGAGACCAAATTGCCAGCATTTACTGAATTATGGAGAAAGCAAGGAAATTCCAGAAGGAAAAAAAACACCTACTACTTTCCTCAAATTAAGTCTGAATTTTGCTCATGATCTGAGACACAGTCAACTCCAGGTTTTGTTTTAACTGACTATGTAGGGCATCTCCACATTTGACTACAAAGTATATAATCAATCTGATTTCAATATTGACCATCTGGTGATGTTCATGTATTTTGGGTTGTTGAAAAAAAGCGTTTGTTATGATCAATGAGTTATCTTGACAAAACTCTATCAGTCTCTGCGTTGCTTCTTTTTGTACTCCAATGCTAAACTTGCCTATTATTCCAATCATCTTTTGATTCCTTGCTTTAGCATTCCAATCCCCTATGATGACTGTTGATATCTCTGTGTGTGTGTGTGTGTGTGTGTGTGTGTGTGTGTGTGTGTGTGTGTGATTTCTAGAAGCTGTTGTAGGTCTTCATAGAATTGATCAATTTTGGCCTATGGCCAAAATGATTAGAGCATAGATTTGTATTACTGTGATGTTGAACAATTTGCCTTAGATTCAAATAGATACCATTCTGTTATTTTTGTGATTATACCTCAGTACTGCTTTTCTCATCCTTTTATTGACTATGAGAGCTACACAATTTCTTCTAAGGGATTCCTGCCCATGATAGTATAAGTAATGATCACCTGAATTAAATTCACCCATTCCCATACATTTAAATTCACTAAGAGCCAAGATGTTGATATTTAATCTTTCCATCTCCTATTTGACTAGATCCAATTTACTTTGGTTCATCCCAGATTCCTATGCAATATTGATCTTTACAACTTTGGACTTTCCTTTGGTTATCAGACACATCTTCAACTGAGCTTCCTTTCAACTTTCACTCAGCTGCTTCATTCTTTCTGGACCTATTTGTAGTTGTCTTCTGTTTTTCCCTATAGCATGTTGGACACCATCCGACCTGAGGGACTCATCTTCCAGTGTCATATCTTTTATCATTTTAATGTTTTCCATGGGGTTTTCTTGGCAAAGATCCTGGAGTGGTTTACCATTTTCTTCCCCAGTGAATCACCTTTTGTCAGAACTCTCCACTATGAACTGTCTATTTTGGGTAACCCTGTATGGCATAGCTCATAGTTTCATTGAGTTATTCAAGATCCTCCACAGTGACAAAGCAGTTATCCAAGACAGGCACATAAATTGGGGAAATTGCTAAATATATTATGGAATATGAAGGCAATAGCATAATATTGCACCATGAGAAATGAAAAGAATAGAGTTATAGTTACACAGGAAAAGAACTAGGAAAATAAAATGATATAAGGATAGCTATATTAAAAAGAAAAATAACTTTGAAAGACTTAAGAATTCTGGGTGACTGAGAAGTAGTAGAGCCCCTGACAGCAAAAGGGAAGTCTGAGAAAGGGGAAGGTTGTAGGATAAAAATAATGAGTTCTGTTTGGGATATGTTGAATATGAGGTGCCTATAGGTCATCCAGTTGGTGATAGATGACTGAAGTTTCAGAGACTATGACGGATTGGGATTCATCTGCATAGAGTTGACAAATGAACACAATTAATTTGATGAGATTACTCCATGAGATAGTATAGGGGTTAAAAAAAAATTAGGAGGGAGTGCTAGATAAAGCTTTGAGGGATGAGCATGGTTAATGGGCATGGCATAGATGAGGAACATGCAAAGGAAGACTGAGAAGAAGCAGTTAGATAAAAGGATAGCTGAGAGATATTTGTGTCATAAAATATTAGACAGGATAGCATAGGGGTGGGGAACCAGCTACCTTGAGGTCACATGTGGCCCTTTAGGTTCTCGATCCAAACTTCACATTGGATTCAGTCAAAGGGCCACACTTGAGGACCTAGAGGGCCATACGTGGCCTCAAGGCCACAGGGTCCCCACACCTAGGATAGCAAAACCAGGAGGCAAAGTTAAGCAATTGTGTCAAAAGCTGCACTGAGGTCAAGAAGGATGAGGTCTGAAAAAAGGCTATTGCATTTGTCTGATTAAGAGATCATTGGTAACTTCATAGAAGGTAGTTTCAAATGAACGATGAGACTGAAAGCAAGAACGTAGAGTAATTAGAAGTGTGAGAAAAAGATGAAGAGGAAACATGGAGTGTAGACAGCTTTCTCATGGACATTAGCCATGAAAGGGAGAGAGATAGATGATAGCCAGATGCAATGATAGGAGAAAGGGGTAGTGTTTTGAGAATGTAGGAGACATTAAGTTGTCTATAGGTCCCTGGGAAACCCATTCTCCAACTTCCATCAGTCATCCATGCTGAGACGGCTAGATGGTACACTGCATAGAATACTGGGCCTGGAGTCAGGAAGATCTGAATTCAAATACAGCCTAAGACATTCACTAGCTATGTGCCCCCGGGAAAAGTCACTTAAGCTCTGCCTGCCTCGGTTTACTCAACTGTAAAATGGGGGCAACAAGAGCATCTACTTTCCAGAGGTGTTGCGAGGATAAAGTAAGATAATAGTTGGAAAGCATTTAGAACCGTGCCTTGCACATAGGAAGTGATTAATTAAAGCATCTTCCCTTCCTTCCCTTTCAAATGGTTAAAAACTTTCATAGAGGGCCTTAAGGCTTAATAGTATGTCTAAAGTTGTTTTGTATATATACTTTTTGTCACAGAAAAATGTCAGTAGATCAGTCATACAATTACTTGCCTGATTTAGCACTAGGAATCTTGCTAAGCAACTCTTCTATTTCCAATTCACTTCGGAGTCTGTAAATACAGAAAAGAGTGAATAATAATTTGGATCACTACTATGTGTTTTCCACTCTATACTTTGTGTCCTAATAACCATGGTAAAATAAGAAGTTTTTTTTTTCATAACTACTGTTTTTAACTTTTCAAAATTAGCCAGGCACTTTGGCTCCTATGCTAAAATAATAACAATTTGACATAAAAATAAAGAGAATAAAACACTGGAAAATATAATCAAGTATATACTCCACTAGTTAAAAGAGATGGTCTTTTAAAGTAAGAATAAGTTCCTTTAATTTTCAGTTCATCAATATGGTAAGCAACTAGCTGGTTAAGGAAATGAAGTCAAATAATATTATTTGGGATTCTACAGAAATAAATAGTATTCCGGCTACAGTTCTCATGAACCTAAAAAGGGCTGATAAGAATATACTATTTTTAAAGTCTTGGAAATATTATCAAAATGGTTTTAAACTAAAATGGAAGGGGGAAGGAGGAAACTGCACATGGATATCCATCAAGAGAGTAGTTACAGCTTAGGAAGAAGAGTAGAGGCAAAAACTCAAAAACTAGCAAAAAACAAATTCTTTGAAAGTGTTCAGATCCAGCTCTTTTTGTGGTGAAAAGAATTGGAAGTCAAGGGGATGTCCATCAATTGGGGAATGTCTAAGCAAGTTGTGGCATTTGGTTGTAATGGAATATTCTTGTGCTATAAGAAATGACAAGCAGGATGATTCCAGAAAAACTGAGAAAGGCATGAACTGATGCAAAGTGAAGTGAACAGAACCAGAAGAACATTGCATATAGTAACAGCACTATTGTACAATTATCAATTGTGAATGACATAGCTATTCTCAGCAATATGATGATCCAAGACATTTCCAAAGGAGTCATGATGAAAAATTCTATATGTCTCCAGAGAACGAACTGATGGAGTCTGAACACAGATAGAAGTATAATATTTTTCACTTTATTTTTTCATGCTTTTTTTGGTCTATGTTTTCTTTCACAATATGACTAATATGAAAATATGTTTTGCATAATTGCCCATATATAACCTATATCAAATTGCTTACAATCTTAGGGAGAGGCAAGAGGAAGGAGGGAGAGAGATAATTTGAAACTAAAAAAAATATTTTAAATGAATGTTAAAAATCATTTTCACATGTAATTGGAAGAAATAAGACATTATTTTTTTTAAAAAAAAGAAAGTGCTCAGAGGCTCCATGGTCTCAGTTGTTGACAAAAAGTACACAATATATGGGTAACAAGGAAGGTGAACTAGAGATCATGATGCAAGGACTTTAATTTGGCCTTATCACTGAGACTTTGTTAGATGAGATCAATGATTGAAACATAACTCTAATTAGGCATGACTACTTTTTTTTTACAAAACAATAGTATACCTATAAGGAGAAATAAAGTATAATTGTATATTAAGATGCTCTACTCATGTGACAAAACCTGGGAAACAGAGAAGAAAAGTGTGGTGAACAGCATTTGGTTAAAGATCAAAGAAGGAAGAAGCAGAAGGGATATTGTTATTAGAGCAAACTAACAGACCACCCTGACAGAAAGAGGAAATAGATGAAGAGTTTAGGAAAGTGATCATAAGTCTCACAAAAAAAAGTACAATATAGTAGAGAAGGAAGACTCCCGTTTACACATCTACTGGAACTCTCAATTTTCCCAAAACTCGACTTGTTATAAATACGACTTTATCCTTCAAACAATAATGAAATTAACAGGGGGGCCACTGTATTCTGGATCTGATTCCCTTAAATAATGAAGAATTGGTTGCTAGGGATGAAATAATAGCAATCTCAGGAAAAAGTGACTACTCCTTAGAAACTACGATGAAGAATAAATGCTTTTTGAAGGAAGGGAGGAATTAATTAATGAGGACAAGAAATCTCACAGTAGTCTGACATGCATGTTGGATTTGAAGAGGACAGATTTTGAATTGTTCAGAGAAAGATTAGAATCTCATGGACTAAAATTTCTACAAAGGAAGTCACCCCAGGAAGAATGGGGAGTTCTCAAAAATGAAATTTTGAAATCACAAAGAAAAATACTTCTAATGAAGAGGGGGAAGTGGTAGTTGCCTAAAGAGATCAAATGGTTACATAGGAACTCATCATCCAATTTTGATTTTGCAATGATAGGAAATGAAAGCAAGGGCAAAGAAAGGAGGATAAATACAAATATGTGGCCTAGTCCTGTACAAATAGTTTCAGGAGTACTAAAGCTCAGAATGAGCAATGGCTCACAAGGAAAACTAAAAACCACAAAAAGTGGGGGTTTTCTTGGGGAAGGTATATTAGGGAAAAAAAGAGGATTAAAGAATAGTTGGTCCCTGGAGTAGGTTAGACAATGATAAATGACAACAGAGAAGTCAAAGCTGCTAAATATTTATTTTGCTTCTCTTTTTCTTTGCCAATGAGAATGATCATTTGACTAGGAAGAACAGAACAAAAATGGCTAACAAGGAATGGATCCTGAAGATAAGAAATTGTTATCAAGGAAAGTATTATCTACCTTTGTTGAGTTCAAGTCACTTGTCCATCAATTAATCCATCAATCAATAGGCATGTATATTAAGTACCTACTATGTGCCAAGCACTGTGCTAGGTATCTGAGATATAAATGTAAGAAATGAAACAGGAACTTACCACATATAAGATAAACTCTATCTTAGAATTTTGTGGTGAAGAAAAAAGTAGATGATACTTGAAACAATTCCTAAAAGTACTGCATGACTGAAGAACAGCAAATGTGTCCCTGTTTTTTAAAATGAAGAGACAGCAATCTATAAGCAAGAGAACTCAACTTCATTTCTTGGCAAAATTTTAGAACCTGATATTAAAGGAATGGTTAGTGAATGTCTAGTAAAAGAAGTGGATCCCAAAGAAATAAGAGAGCTTTATCAAGGACAGGTTATGCTACACTAAGCTTATTTCCTTTTTTGACAGGTTATTATTAAACCAGTAGATCTGGAAAATACTATAAATATAATTTACCAGTATTGCAGCAAAGCAGTTGACAACACTATTGTTTTAAAAATACATAGGGAGAGATGTAGACTAGACAATAGTACCGTTAGATGGAATTGGAACTAGGTGAGCAGCCTGACTCAAAGACTTGGCACTCACAGTCTGATGTGGACTTGGAAGAAAGTCTCTTGTGGTGTGCCTAGGGAATCTTTACTTGGCCCAGTGCTATTTAAACTTTCTGTTTATGCCTTGGATAAGAATGTAGATGGCATGTTTTTCAGATTTGTAGATAACATAAAGCAAGAATAGAGAGTTAGTATGCTTCATGACAGAGGCCTGTTAAGTAATTATTCTGACAGCCCTAAACACCAGAACAAATCTAATCAGATTATATTTAATAAAGATATGTACAAAGTCTTACATTTGGGTTAAAAAAAAATGAAGTCCATGATGAGAGGGTCTTGACTAGATAGGAGGCTTTTTTTTAAAAAAGGTCTAAGTGTTTTTAATGGACTTTAAGCTCAACACGAGTCAACAATGTAACATGGCGTCCAAGAAACCTAAAGAAATTTTAGACTATGTTTATTGAGGTGTTGTGTGCAAGACAAAAGAGTATTTTATTTTCCTTACCCTTTTATAAAATCAGCAACACTCTATCCCTCTCCTTTGCCAAAGACAACGGGCTAAATTTATATGATTTTGTAAAAGAGATTTTTGTCTGTTTTAATGGGGTTATCTCCATTTATATTGGATACAAGGTAAGAAAGGATTATGATATCCATTGGTATTAGTTTACAAATAGTAACCTTTCAAAAAAGAGCCAAAAAGTACTACCAACTATGTCCTCAGGGAGAATGCAGCCAATATATCAATTGACTCTTCTCCTGAATCTGGAACTAGTGATTGCCCAGATTGAGCTCCCAAAATTAAGAGGAAGTCCAAGTTATATGAGTAATGGCTTGGTGAAGAGGCCGTAGGAGGTTAGTAATAGAGTTGATAGATTTGAACTTAATCCTACCAAATATATTTTTAAAATAATATGTTATATAAAGAATAAAATGTTAAATATTATGACACTCACTCTTCATTTCTCTCTAAAGCTCCTTTGGCCACCTTCACGAGCCTCTTTACTTCATCTCTGGCTTCTTCTATGTCTGAAGACATGGCAGTTCTCTTTTCTATGCCCCTTACTTGAGCAAGTAAAGTCTTGTAGTGTAGTCACAAAGAGGAGTGAAATAAGACATAAGAGCACATGAGAAATTGCATAATAATTAAATTTCATTCTTTATTCAAGATGTGCCATGGTTTTTCTAGAATTCTAGTGCCATATGCTTACTGAAATATTTAGAGGTAGGAAGTGTTGTTGTTTTTTTTAAAACGTTAAGTGCAATGGTGCAATGGGAAGGATTTGTAGTCAGGGGACTCAGATTAAAATTAAGTGACCTTGAGCAAGTCATTTAATTTCAGTTGAGTAGGAGTCAGTTTCCTTGTCTATAAAATGATGGGGTTGGACTAGATGAACTCTGAGTTCCCTTCCATTTCTAAATCTAGGATCCTAAATGTTTTTCTTCCAGAGACTTTGAAAGTTGTGATTTTTTTTCCCTAAAAAGTATTAGAAAAATCTGAATATTTTGCATTAAGTTTTGCTTATGTGTATTAACGAAATAATTAAGATAAAAGGTCTTCATTGACTACCCAGACTTGGGCATCCCTAGATAATTTCTAAAAGTAATAGAAGTTTTGATTTGTTTTGTTTTGTTTTTTCACATAAAACAATGGACAGTGTCACATCACTTCCATATATTAAGGACAAGCAATATGACATGCCTCTGACTCTAGGGAGTCCTGAAAAGGAAAGAGCTGTTCTGTGCCTCTTTTAATAGTGAAAATGACCATGGCAACCCAACTTTGGAGTATGGATCACATCAATAAGCTTTATTGTTCTTATAAGCCATGGCAGAGAATGATAAGTTGATTAACAGCTTTACTTCATCAGTCAAGTGCTATCTGAATAGCTATAGATAGAGAGGTAGGAGAGCTATTTCCTGGCCTTAGAGGGAAAAGAGGAAGGCAACTTGGTCAGTTAGTCAGTCAATAAACATTTAAGTGTCAAATAAGTGCTAGGCACCTGCTAAGAGGTAGAGATACAAAGAAACATAACCCATGCTCTCAAGGGGCTCACGGCTGAACAGAGGAGACAACATGCAAACAACTATGTACAAACAAGCTATCTGCCGGATAATTGGAGATAATCAACAGAGGGAAGCCACCTAGAATTAAAAAGACCAGCACAACATGGGAGCAGGTGAAGAACAAAAACAGACCAAGGAGGTGGGGGGAAAGGATATGGATGTTCATTTTCCATTGAACGAGAGGCCATTTTAAATATGAAGTCAGTTATGCCAACAAAGAGTAGCTATAGGGCCTCTCTCTTGTTATGTCCATGCTTCTTTGCTTGTTGATCCTAGCCCTTTCCAGAGGCTGGCTAAGAAAGCATATCTGACCAGTTACAGAGCTTCAATATCAAAGAACCTTTTCAGAAGCCAGGAGGAAGCATTTTAAATGACATCAATTTGAATCATGCTGGACTACTCAACAGTGATAAGAATGCTTAAAAATGAATATCTGATATAGAACAAAGCAAAAGAAATTAGTTTGCATTCAAAATAGCATATCGTGCAAAGGTAAACACTCTACTTCATGTATAACAAATGATATTTTAAGAGACACTGCCTTTAAATCCTATCTTCTATCTATGATGTTAAAGCTGAATGCAGTAATAAAAATTCCATAAAGCAATGCATTACTGAAAGAATGATAATTATATGAGGATAGGGATAGGGACCAGACAGCTAGGTAGTACAGTGGATAAAGCACAAGCACAAGTCAGGAAGACTTGAGTTCAAATTTGGCCTCAGACACTTACTACTGTGTGTCCCTGGGAAAGTCACTTAACTCTGCTTCAGTTTCCTCATTTGTAAAATGAGCTGGAGAAGGAAACGGCAAACCACTCCAGAGAAAACTCTAAATCGGGTCATAAAGAGTGGGCAGGAGTGAAACAGCTGAATAGGGACAGGAACTAGAACTGGGATTTCACTGGTGTGAGGAAACCTGTGGGTAAGGAAACTCCCTCTAGCAATACAGGTAGGTACCTTGTTTGCAGTTTGTAATCAAATAGCCACCTAGAGCACTGAGAGATTGGAATAACTTGCTTAGGTTTCCACAGTGACTGTCACAAAGGCAGAATCTGAACCCAAGTTTTCCTGGCTTCAAGGCTAGTTCTCTATCTAATAGGCCACACTGCCTAACCGAGACATAACTAAGGTAGTCATAATCTTAGTGATAATACCTCAAACAGTTCATAGGATCATAGGTTCATAGCTTTTGGTACAGCTAAGTGGCACACTGGATGGAGCATTGGACTTGGAATTAAGGAGCCCTGAGTTCAAATATGGCCTCAGACTCTCACTAGCTGTGTGACCCTGGTGAAGTTACTTAACTTCTACTTTCTTTTCTTAGTGGCCTCATCCATAGAAAGGGGATGATAATACATCAGCTAACTCCAAAAGTTGTTGTAAGGATAAAATAGTAGAACATTTGTAAAGCAATCTGCAAACCTTAAATAGCTCTATGAATGCTAGCTATTATTATTTTGAGCTCAGAGGGATACTAGAGTGCATCTAATCCAATACTTTCATTTTACGGATAAAGAAACTGAAGACTGAATGGGTGAAGTGTCTCCCCACAGTTACATTGTTAGTAAGCAGAAGAATGGGGGTAACTCAGATTGTCTGGCTCCAAATCCAATCTTCTTAACAAGTTTTTGTTCAGGGTTTTTGTTTGTTTGTTTGTTTCACAGATGTGCTAGAACAGATGGGAATAGAAGCACTAAAGATTATACCAGTTGGAATTTAAGATGGAGATCATTAAAATATTTGTTCTTCTGGCTTACAACGCAAGTGACACAGTAGCACCTTAGCAAATCATGAAGGATGAAGGCCTACCCACTAGGTCTGTGTGCATGCCACGGCCTAAAACTGCTTTTTAATGGCATCATAAATGTGGACACTCAGTGATAGATTACAGAAGAACAAAACGATTTGTAGAATATGTCAAGGGTACCAGAAATCATAGAATCTCAGAGTCGGAAAGGACTTCAAAGGCCATATTGTTCAACCAATACCTGAAAAAAAAATCCTCTCCATAGTTGTGTTGACCTCCTGACTTCTCTGCAGCATCACACACTAATAGCCACCCTTCTTATTCTGGCGTCCCTGTCTTCTCTGGATGTATGTGACATTGCTCTCTTCTGGTACCCCATTACCACTCCTTTTCAGTTTCCTTTGTCGGAGCATCAAAGTCCTGGCCCCTAATTGTGGGTATACCTTAATATCCTATCTTGGGACAATTTCTCTTCTATCTTCATACTCTTTCAAGGTTATTTCATCACCTCTAAGCAGATAACTCCCAAATCTCTATGTCTTTCTACATCTATAGTCTCTCTCCTGAATTACAATACAAAGCACCAACTGCTCATTGAAGATTTCAAACAAAATGTCCTGCAGGTATTTTAAACTCAACATATGTCCAAAGTAGAACTAATTATATTTCCCTCAAAATTTACCTCATTCCTCAACTTTCCTATTTCTTCCAAGAGTGTCTCCCTACTCCCAGTAATACTGGTTTGCAACCTCAGTCATTCTTGACATCAGTCCTTGACTACTCACCTAACATATCCAATTAGTTAACAAGTCTTGTCAATTTAAGGGCCACAATGTCTCTCCTATCCATTGCCTTCCCTTTACTCACAGGACCAAAACCCTCATTTATGCCCTCATCACTTCTCTTCCACATTATTGTAATAGCTGCTTTAATGGTCTGCCTCAAAGTCTTTCCCTACTCCAATCTATTCATCCCCCACACAGCTGCCAAAGCGATTTCCCTAAGGTACATGTGTGACCATATCACTCAACAAATTCAAGGGGCTTCCCATTATAGTACCTCTAGGATTGAATACAAATATCTGTTTGGCAACTAAAACCTTTCACAGTATAGGCTTCAATCACATTATTCCCCTTAAACACTGTATGGTCCAATAAAACTCACTAGCTGACATCCATAGTATCTTATCCATAGTAATAGCATTACAAACTTCATTTAAAATCTTTTCTAAAACCTTGATGAGCTAAACATAAAGCCTTTTCCTGATCTAATATAATAGTAACATAAAAAATCAAATATTTACTCTATAATCACCTATTGATGAAGCCATGCTATCTCTTTCTAAGCACAGCTTCCCTTTGCAGATTTTAAGAAACCATCCCTTCAATAACAAAGTCTACATCTGAAGTAAAGGTCAGAGGACTGTCGTTCAAAAATTCCATTCTCTTCTCTTTTTTGAAAAATAAGACAGAATGTTCTTTTCTTCTTTTCTGTGGTATCTCTCCTTTCCTCCACAATCTTTCAAAGTTCACTGACAGACTGACTCAGCAATCATATTCCACAGTTCATCCAGTATTCTGGTAAATGGTCCATCTTGATCTAGTTCTTTAAACTCACCAAAGTATTTTTTATGTTATTTCCTTACTCACGTAGCTAGGGTTTCAAATACGTATTAGTGTTGTTTATTCTGTTCCTTCCAGTTCAAAGATTATTCTTCTTGTCTGAGAAATCAGGAGCAAAGTGTTAAGTAGTTCTTTTCACCATCATTCATTACCGACATCTTATCAGCTCTTAATGTGATGTTCCTCCTTTGATAGTTGCCTTCTCCAAGAAGAGACAAATGGAAAAAAAATTCAAATAATAAAACAGCAACAACTGAGTTGAGTAAAAAAAAAATAAGCTTGTTAGAAACAGAAATAGTTGAGAACATTAAACTTCTCAGAAATCATACTTCTGTGTCTGTTTCTGGGAATACTGTATTTGTTGAGAATATTTTCTGGGTTGCACTCCAGAACTCACAGGAGATTTCAAAGCCAATTTCTTCAATAATCATTGGGTTTAAGTCAGGCAGTGCAAATGTCAGACTTCCTTTCCAAATAGCCCAGATAAAAATGAACTATTTTTGAGAATTTAATTTTATCTTCACTTAAGAAAGAAGACTTTAGGGGGACACCTAGTTGGCACAGTGGATAGAGTGCTGTCCCTGAAATCAGGAGGACCTGAGTTCAAATCTGACCTCAGACACTTACTAACTGTGTGATCCTGGACAAATCACTTAATCCCCATTGCCTCAAAAAATAAGAAAAGAAAAAATAAAGACTTTATTTAAAAAAATGAGAAGAACAATTCATGTCTGTAAAAGACTACAAATCTCATAGATACAAGATTCAAAAGCAGTAATGTAAACTAGCCTTGCTGCTTCATTAGACTACATTCCAAAACAGGCAAGACGTTTCATCTTAAAAACGAATTTCAAATGTCGCAGAATGTAGAGTTCCTTCAGATGTCTGATTCAGGAAGGCATTCTGAAATTCAACTAGACAGTCCTTTTATAACATGATAATAAGACTTCTTTATAATATTGCCTTCCAGTCATAGCTGCCCCCTCATTTCATATTCTTCAGTTTTATAGACCATGCAGTGTTTCAGCAAACACTTGGGTGGGAAAAAGAAGACTGCAGTTCCTTTCCATCTCTGCTTTCCCTGATGTCTGCTCCCAGAGAGTTATTACTCATTGACGATGTTTCTAAGAGCTTACTTTTCCATAAGAAAGCAAGTTCAGTGCAGAACACCTGGATGGGTAGACCTTGACTTACTAGCAGGGATTTCTGGGCTGCAGAAGAATAAGAGGATAGAATAAGAGAAGAATAATATGGGGAGCGACTGAGTGGCGCAGTGAATAGAGCACCGGCCCTGGAGTCAGGAGGACCTGAGTTTGAGTCCGGTCTCAGACGCATAACACTTACTAGCTGTGTGACCCTGGGCAAGTCACTTAACCCCATTGCCTAGTCAAAAAAAAAAAAAGAATAAGAGGAGGGAGTCATGTGAAGGATGCAATTAAACCACTGCCTACAGCAGGAAAAGGGATAGCAGATGGGTAACATGCTTACTTATTGCCAAGAATAAGCTGAGGGGATCTGATAGACAAAAATGGCTTCTTTTTGTGAAAATGTAGTGGAAATCAATAGATGTTGGATATGCAAATCCATGTGTAATGTGCACAAACAGATTACATCAAGTTCTCACCATTCCTCCAAGGAGATGGTTAGGGATCCTAGGATCATAGATCTAGGAGCTTAGAGGTATTCTAATCCAATCTCCTCATTTTTACAAGTGATGAAACAGAGGCCCAGAGATCAAAGTGATTTACTCAAGATTGGATAAGAAGTGTGTCAGAGCCAGGATTTGAACCTAGGTCCTCTGGATCTCAGGCTACCATGCAGAGGAAGACTACACATTAGAGAGATGGGAAATCAATCTTAGTTTCTCATCACCTCAGGTATAAAATAGGTAAGTGATTAATTTAGAGCTAATAAATATGTAGTATCTCTCTTTTACTTCATAAGAAAGAAGTAGCTTCTAAAGGCCACATCTTTAGTGTTCAAACATTAGATTTTACAACTTGAATTAGTCATAGAATGATCACGTATGGTACATTAAGTTTAAAAGTGTGATTCGTTGAGATAATTATATACTACTTTGAATTTCCTTTAAAAATGTCTTAATTTTCTGATAAGTCCTGTGATTTCAATGGAATATGGTAGTGAGGAAATTCACCCTACCAACGTTAAGTTTCCACCACCTTGGTAACTTATTTATAGTCTTAGAGAGCTGTTTGGGACATTAAGGAGTGAAGTAATGGGTCACACAGCCATACTATGTTTCAGAAGCAGACTTGGACCCAAATCTCTCCTGCTGCCTCTCCAAACTGTTGAATCTTAAAGAATGTAATGAGTTTCTGTCTACCTTATTAGGGTTAGTCTAACCTTTGGGCACCAAGGCTCACCTCCACTAAAATCCTCTCATGTCTCACTTTGGTAAAGAAGTAGTAAATGTTAAAGGAACCAATAGATTTCCCTCTCATTCAGCTAGGGAGCATCACAGGCAGAGCAGTGGGCCTGGAGTTAGGAAAACTTGACTTCAAATCTAGCTTTAGATACTTACTAGCAGGGTGACCTGAGCAAGTCATTTAAAATTTGTCTGACTCAGTTTCCTCATCCACAAAATGGGGATAATAGTAACAGCTACCACAAGCAAGGTGGTTGTAAGGATCAAATGAGATAATATCTGCAAAGTGCTTAGCATAGTACCTGGAATACAGTAGGCATTAAATAGTTTTTCCCTTCCCCCTTCTAAAAAATACTGAGGAGGATTAGAAGGCCCTGGATTATAATTCCCCTTGAAAGTGTTTGCTGACATGTGTGTGTGTGTGTGTGTGTGTGTGTGTGTGTGTGTGGTTTTTTTTTCCTATTCTCTTGCTAATTAAATAATTCCAACTAAATATTTTGCTTATAAAAGCCATGTTCTTGATCTGGTCTGCTAACAAAATGCAAAGTCAATCCAAATGATTTTTGAGTTTCCCAGACAAACTGGACTGGGAGATTGAGCTGAAAGGTACTTATTTCCCAAAATATTCCACCCTGAAGCCAGTAGCTCATGGGAAACCAGAGTCACAAGATCCATGGGTTATATTTGAATTAGACGAAATCAAGAAATGAACTGGTTGGTGTGTGAAGGTAGAGAAACTTTTTTCTCAATCCCAGCAAAGCTTCAGTTTCCAGAAACTCATGAAGATCATGAAAATGAAACACCCAAAGGGGGAAAAAACTGCTGTGAATTTCAAAAGTAAAAATGATTAAAGAGAATTCCATGTAATCAATAGATTTCTTTTCCCTATTTTTCCCCTCTTAGAAGCTTTCCTAAAAATAACTGTTTGTTTTGACTATAGTATTGATTGTTCTCTCCTAAATTTTTAGTTTTTGGTTTTCCTTCTCATAAATTGTCCTAACTAAGAGGTGTTTAATACTTCAAAGGTCCATTATTTTATGTGGGGAGGGGTGTTGCTCTCTTCACGAATATAGCTACACCTTAATTTATGAACCAGCTCTATGCAATGCTGCAACAAAATACCGAGTCATCACTTGGTGTCCTATAATGCACTGATGGGAATCCTTGAACTGAGCTAGACAAATTCTCAGCAAATAGATATAGGCCATAGCCTCAATCCTTAAAGGTTTTCAAGCTTGGAAAGACCTCCCAAAGTGTGTGTTCTGCTGACATTGCCTGCAGAACCCAGGTTCACCTTCCTTCTATAGTGAGGAGAACTTTAATGAAAATGAGCCTGGGTTCTCAGAAGTTCTACAAAGAGAATGCAAATTCTGACCTACCCTAACAAGAGTAAATGAGACACTTTTTAACTTCAGTAGCTCATTGGTTTACTTAAAACAAAAGTCAACAAAATTTGAAAGTAAATTCAATTCATAAATTTGTATTTATCATCTGAATTACCTATACTTTTTATATTAAATGTACCACATGTGATTATTCTGTGAGCAAAATGAGACGTGCTTTTTTTTTATATTCCTAGATTAGCAAAGTAAACTGATCTCCTCCCATAAAGGACATTTATTTCATTATGAAAAATGACACTGTTCTGTGGTTGTAAGGCAGGTCCAAATTATCTGGTGATAGAACACTATACAAATGTGCTTTGCAAGCCACACTCATGCACACAGCCCTGTTGGTTATTTGTATCAGCATATTAGAAACTGTCCCTTAGAAAATGTGAGGGAGGAAATATAGTTATCCCTTTGACATCGCAATTTTGACTTATGGCAGGTTGGCGTAAGAAATTAAGTGGGAATTTGGGGGGAGTTTTGTGGAAACTGCAGCTGACACGTGAAGGGTAGCAGATGGCACATAAAAAGTTTAGAAACTCAAAAAATGTGTAAAATATATGTATAGTATTGCATAATGTCAACATATTTTATTTTTTAATACCATAATAATTCAGACTTCTTCTCTGGTACAAAAAAATTTTATGCAGATTTTCTAGTTCGTAGGTTTCACCATGTCCCTAATCTCCATGATGTGGAAGGGATAACTGCAATTATTAGCCTCTAACTAATTGACCCCTCCCTTAAGATCCCAGAAATATCGAACTAGAGTAGGAGGGGGCTGCAGAGGCCATCTAATCTAACTCCTTCCTTTCACCAATGAGGAACCTGAGGACCAGAGAATTGGGGTGAATTGCCCAAGGTTGGTTATACCAGTGGTAAGTAATCAAAAGAGGATTTGAATGAATGAATGAACTTACCACATACTTAATGCCAGGCATTATGCCGAAGGGTGGAGTTGCAAATACAGAAAGCAACATAGTCCCTCAAGGAGTTCATATTCTAAAAGGGGAAATCCACACATATTGGGTAGTGGTCACCAGGAAGGAACATTTTGATCTAGGAGGTTGCAAGGCAATTGAACAACATGCCCTTTCTGGGAATGATAGTGTTAATTTGACTACTGTTCTTGAACTAGAGGCAGAAATTTGGTTAAGGGGAGAAGAATGGCAGTAATGAATGAAGAGAGCCAGAATTGGGGGTGCCTAGATATGGTGAACCCACACTTTTAGGAAGTCAAGAGTTGGATTATAAATTGGGAAGTGGGGGTTGGAACAAGCATGGCATAAGGATGGACAGAATACATCATGGTAGGTCTGGAGACATCTGGATACGAAGAACTCTCACCCTCAAACTACAGAGTAAGGGCTCTTTCTTCTATGCCATGCTTCCTCCTTCTAGAAAGGACTTGCTTCCCAGCTCTATCAAAGTCTCAGTCCTCCCTTTCATCATTTGAGCAGCCCTGATGTGGAAACAATAAAACTTAGGCATGAAGTTAGGGGAATGATGAGAGTTTGGCTACATAACCTCAGGGCACCTTCCTCCTCCTCCTCCACAGCCTAAGCAACATCACATGTGAAGCCTGGTGAACTCCCACTCTGGCAGATGAGCTCCAGCAGTATCCTTCATTCTGAACCTTGCTTTCTTTCCATCTAGATATATGATTTCCTGTATGTGAGTTCAAATGCACTCATATTAAAGCTCTATTGTCCTACACATTTGGGTCTGTCTGATTCTTTTTTTTTTTTAATTCTATGTCCCAAGACTTATAGAACAGATTGGGGCAAGCTTTTAAATACTTATTTGGCCAATAATCCAATAGGATTTTAAAACTCTCAGTCGTGCAAAAGATTTTTGTTTCGTTTTTACTATTTTCTTTTTTTTCTGCCTAATGACAAAACATTTCTTGGAGAAAGAGGGGAATTGACAGCAAACTGAATGGTTCTTAAAAGGGTTTAAAAGGCTCTTTCTACCTGCTATAAAACTTGGTAATCCATTAGCATGTCCCTCATTTGTCTTTATTGTTCACTCTAATAAGCTTTTTTTTTTCAGACTTTGCCACAATATCCTCCAATGTCATTTCACCCAGAACTCCTCACTTTAGAACATCTGTCTTCTCCCCCTGGAATGTCCCTTCCCCAAGATGGCCACTTTCTTCCATTGTGAAGCTTCTCCCGAGACTTTCATTTTGGGGAGGAGTCCAGGCCAGCCAACTTTAATTCTCCACAAAAGGCACCTTGTCCCCACCTTTACTGCTTCCTTTTGTGAATATTCTTTCCCCATTAGAATGTAAGATCCCTGAGGGCCAGGATTCTCTTTTTGCTTTTATTTGTATCCCTGATGCTTAGCACAGTGCCCAGCACACAGTGAATGCTTGATAAATGCTCTACCCTCTAGATACATTTCAGCTTCTCATTTTCTTCTCTTAATATTTCCTAAAATGAAGCCCTTTGGAAAGCCAAGGTATCAGGCACGCACCTTTAGAGCTGGAAATCATTGAGTCCAACACCTTCATTTTACAGGGTGAGAAAACTGAGGCACAGTGAAGTGCAAATGAATTGTCTAGGTTTATATAGTTAGTATCTAAGATAGGATTTGAACCAAGTTCTTCTTAACTCCAAATCCAGTACCTTATTCCCTATACCATACTATCTTATCAGTTCATAGGCATGTGGTATCAAAGATGAACTAGACTGGGTCTTAACAAAGTCCTTTGCAGTCAAATGCTGAGGAATGATAAGCTCTTAGAGCTGTCAATGGCACCACTTGTTCACCAGCATGAAATGTGTGTTTATTAACAAGCATGTCAAGAGAACATTGGGGGCAGAGAAAGATGCTAGATTTCTATAATCTCTTGTCATTTCTTTAAAGTAGCTCTCCTTTCCTTTACTTACTTTGAAATTCATGTTGAAATTATCTTGAAATTGAAAATGCAGTTGAAATCTAACTCAGCTTTAGTATTTCTGTGAATTGGAGGATTATAGTAAGAGATGGTTAAAAATGAAATGTCACCTCAGGGAATTTATATGTCAGATATTTTTTTTCCTTAGCTTTCCAATTCAAACGACATGGAAGAACACCACTCTGAATGAGCAAGACCTTTAACAAGTGATGTTTCTGAATTAGTTTTGAGTTCAATGATCACAAGAAATAAGGCAAACAGTGTTGGGAAGTAGACATCCTTATCCTGCTGCAATGAATTTGTAAAACCCATTTGTAGTTAATGCATGAAAGGCTTGCATGTAGATGACTGCCAAAGCAAGTTCCTTTCTTAAGTAGGATGACTGTCCTTTCTGCACTACTGTTTATTACATTAACTTGTTTAGCAAACTTTTTCCCATAGTGCAGAGCTCAAACTTGATCTAAACATTGAAGATCTCCAAATAGTGAAGCTCACAGGGGAGGCCTTCTTGAATATGAGGGAGAAATGATTCATGAACCACATGCTTCACCTGAACATTTAAACATCCTATTTTAAGACTTTCATGAGTAGCTATTACCTTGCACTGGATGGAAGACTGGGAATCCAGAAGAACTGCCATATAGAGTTCATATTCATTCTAAATCAATAAAAAGCATTGAAACGTGTTATAAGACAAGAGGGCACAATATGCAACTAAACAGGTTAAGGTAGTCCTTTCTGAAAATTTTCTAACATTGTAAAAATCTCCTGACAAGGATTTCTACTCTAAATAATAAATTATGTTTCAGGCTATGACCTATTGTTGAACAGTTCATTTTATCATTTGGGTAAATTTTTAAAAATGCATTGTCCCCAAAAAGACATTTCTTCAATGTCAATTTTCAGTGTTCCTTGACCTAGTACTTCATAGTGTCAAGATTATATGACCTGATACATGCTTCATATAATTACTTTGCGCCACAAGACCAAAGTCAATGGATTTGGTTTGCAGCATGCCATCAATGGAAACACATTACAAAACCTAGAACTTTCTGAGTGAGCATCCTGCTGCCACTTTGGATTCAAAAGGGACCTTCTTATTCTAATTCAACTTCAGCAACAAGGGTCATTTTTTGTCATGAAATATTAATAAATTACTAAACCTAAGGCTTCTCTGTTGAACATAAGCAATAATATTTAACTATGACCAACAGTTACAGCTTCTTTAGCTCATATTTCAAAACTGTATAAAGGAAGTGATTTTGTTGGTGTGAGTACTTGCGCTAATGAAGATTGCAACCCATCTATAACTTCACTGCTGGGCTTTGAGAGCTGCTGTGGTTAAAGAAAAAAAAAATCAACCAAAAACCTATTACCCTACAGCTGACCCTGGAATGAACCTCTTCAAATTTAGGAAGCTAGTCCTTTAAAGACAGTTATAAGTCACTATTTACTTTAGTGAGCCTTACAATTTAGATTATGCCATGTGAAAATATATGGGCCTTTCTGATTGGGGTTTTGGTAAAAAGGTACTATTCGGGAAATTAAAGAATTCAAAAAAAATGTAAATGTCTGAGGTTATATTACCTTCACTTCCTTCAAGAGATCACCAAACATAAGAGAGCTGTTACAAATGTCCTCAAAGATGTTCCCAAACACATGCAGTCTGTTAAATTCGGGGGCAGCATTATCATGAATTTTCTGGAGTTCCTTGAAGAAAATCAGAATTAGCAATTCATTTAGGATGCTTTCTTTCCCTACTAACGTTTTCCCCCCATTATTCATTCTTCCAATTACTGTAATATGCCTGTGATATCTTAGTTTCCCAATAGAAGAAATATTCTCCCTTTACTCAATAATTCACCAGATATTTCCACTTATCCCTCCACCATCTTTTTCCAAAATCAATTTTTTGCCTCCTCCATTTCTACAGCCATATGTCATATCAGAGTTTGCTTATTTCATATATAGACAACTATAAATTCCTCCTTCCTGGCCTCCAACCTCCAGACTCATGCCTTTAACTAGGGGGGGAAGGGGAAAGTCCTTTGCCAGCCACTTGAACAATTTTAGTCAAAGTCACCTGGTTCCCTGGGTACATTACCACACTTCTGAGGGTCTCAAACCCTCAACTTCCCTTAGAATTTACCTAACCCCATTTAAGCCCTTGTCATATTTTCTTGCATAGATAATTGCCAGGGCTTCTTAATTGTTTTCCCTCCTTCCAGTATCACTCTTTATCAGCTCTTCCTCCACATTTTTTAAGGCATATTTATTGTACTCCCTCCCTCAAAAACTCTTCAGTGGCTCCCTTTTGTTCACAGAATTTCTCAGAGTTGAATAGGATATAGCAAGAAGTCCAATCCATACCTGAACAAGAAACGCTTTTACAAAATTCCTGAAGCTCTGGTTTTGCTTAAAGGCAGTGTGATGGTAAATATTTAACAATCCACTCTGTATGTACTGCATATTTTTTTAAAACTTAATCTGAATTATTAACAATTTCTCTATCACTTTTTTTAGTCTAGACAACTAATAAAACAATAAATTAAACCCTTATTTGTAGTGTTTGCTGATTTTCTATTCTGAGTTTCACACTGAAAATCTATCAGTCAGCTCATGAACCAGTTTGAGCTGGCTACAGGACACCCTTGCTTAAAGACCTACAGTGAGGGGACACTACCTACTTTCCAAGGCAGCCCAATCCACTTTTGGATAACACTAAGTGTTAGGAAGTTTCTTCCTTAGAGAGGGCTGAAATTTACCTCTTTGCAACCTTTACCCATGGCTTCTGAGCACAAGTTTTCTAAAGTCAAGAAGATTCAGGGCAGGGTCAAAATGGCAGAGTAAAAGTAGTGACTTGCTTGAGCTTTCCCTCAGACCCCTCCAAATACCTGTAAAAAATGACTCTAAACAAATTTCAAAGCAGCAGAACCCTCAAAAAGACAGAGTGAAACAAATTTCTAGCCTAAGACAACCTAGATGGTTGAATGGAAAGGTCTATTGCACCAGGCTGAGAGAGGAGCACAGTTCAGCGTAGGTGCACAGGCAAAGACCTGGCCTCAGTGAACCAGAGATGGAAAAAGAAAAAGGAAAAGAAAAAGGAAAAGAAAGTCAAGAAGATGAAGATCTCTTTTATCTGGCAGCTCTTCAAATACTTCTATCCAAACATTTCCGGTTCCATCATGTGATAATAGCTAATACTTACATAGTGCTTTAAGGTTTGCAAAGTGCTTTACATATGCTATTTTCCACAACCCTTTGAGATAGGTGTTTTTATTACCCTAATTTTAGAGAAGAGAAAACTGAGTCTGAGAAAAGTTAAGTGACTTGCCCAGAAGTTAAGTGAGGAAAGATTTGAACTCTTGATTTCAAGTCCAACATTCTATTGACTATATCACCTAGATGCCTTGATCCCCATATGGTATAATCTTGAAGTCATTTACAAATTTGGTCACCTTCCTCTGGATGATCTCCAACTAAAAAAAAAATGACCCTCTTAAAATGTGGCACCAAGAAAGGAGCATAATACAAGATCTACAGAAAATAAAGTATATCACCTCTCTAGTTTTTGGCACTATTTCTCTCTTAAAGAAACCTCTCTATTTTCCATCTGCTGCTTCCTGGTTTCAACTCTAAGGAACAAGTTACCCCTCCAAGAATAAGCTCATCAGTTCCAAACTCACTATCATGCTGCTAACTCAGGCCTAATTGACACCACCTGTCTTAGCCTCCTCTTCCCTCTGGAGGGCTAGAGGGCAAAATATCAAACTTCTCACAATGCCTTCCTTTATAGAGGGCAGAAACTGGACTCTCAGATCACTCTACTTTGCATCTGATACCCTGCCTAGTTTCAACTCCATTGAATAAGATGCCCCAGCACCAAGGTCTTCCCCCCGCCCTCTTTCCTGCCCTCCTTTTTGTGTTGACTTTCCCCCTTAGATTGCAAGCTCATGGAGGGCAAGGACTATCTTTCTTCTTATAAATTGTATCCCTTGAGCTAGACAGTGTCTGACATTTAATTGATATTTATTGGACTGTATTGGTGATACCATTAGCTATCTTGGGTACCATATCACACTGTTGACTCATGTTGAGCTTGTTGTACATTAAAATGACCAAATCTTTTTTTTTTCAGATTAGTTGCCATCCAACCACAACCTTCCATATTTTTTATTGCAAAACTGATCTATTCATGTGTATAAGAATGTACATTTATACCTACTTACTGGAATCAGCCAATCATATCAACTTTTTGAGCTCTTTTGAATTCTCTTATTCAAAATGTTAGCTAATTTTGTCAACTGTATGTCATATTTAAATTTGCTAAGTATGATATCAATGCTTTATCCAATTCATTAATAAAAGTGTTGAGCAGCAGAGTACCCCAGGCTGACATAAAAACATGAATGACTGTAAGTCTGGCAACTGAATCAGCTCAGAATTTCAACTATTACTGTCTTATGCACCTCAAGTAAAGTTTTATATCTCAACACTTCTTAATCCTCATCTTCCTGCCACATTGCCTATTGACTATTGTCCCCAGGTCAAAATACAAATCTCTCAGCATAGCACTTACAGTCCACCATATCACTTTAACCTACCTTTCCATCCTTTTTCACAGCACCTCCTTATATATGTATATGCCATGTTTTATTCAAACTGGACTGGGGTCATCATCTGTGCCTGGAGTATGCTCCTGCTGATCTCTGACTCTGAAAACCCTTGTCTTCCTTCAAAGCACAACTGACATGTCACTGCTTCCCAAGAAGTCTTCCCTGCCCCCACAATCACATTTTGTTAGTGCCCTCTTTCTCCTCAAATACCATGTCTATGTTGTATCGTTTGAAAAAATGTAAGCCCTTCAGGGCTTGTCAATATTTTTTTCTTCCTGTTACCAACATCTAGGTTTTAAAAATGAAAATCTATAGTGGACTATGTCTGTATAGACATGCAATCAATATGAATAATTATAATGACAATAATAATGGAAGACGTCTATGTAGTGTTTTAAGTTTTAAAGTATTTTAATAGATTATCTCACGATTCTCACAACAGCCCTTTGAAGTAGTTTCTACATTTATCTGCTTTTGATAGATGGGAAAACTGACTTTCAGAGAGGATAATAAAGTTCCTCCTGGTTATAGGACGAGTACATATTAGAAGCAGAATTTTAATCTCCTGGATAGAAAGTTGTAGATAATACGAGAAGACACCGTGCTTACTTTTTGTTGACTATTAAAAAGAATTTTACTTGATAGAGCAAAATACTTCCTTAAAATTTCTCCTCCAAGAAGTTTACTCTCATGCGTAGCTCAAAATCAAACCAGATTCATTAAAGATGAGTTAAGAGATAACATTATTCAGTGACCTTCTGATTATTAATACCAAGGGAGGCATAAAACAAGGAAAGGTGTGCTCACCAAAAGTGATTGCTGCTACTATTTAAGACGTCCAGGACAAAGTCCAAAAGGAAGAGGGATTCCCTGTAAAATAGTAAGATGCTCCAGAGACACCATTTTGCGGATGAAATTGTACATTTTGTATTAAGCTCCTGAACACTGCAGATGCTACTATATCAAATCTATAACAACTCTTAGAAGAGTTCAGCTTAACAACACACACACACACACAGAGTAAACAAACAAGTAGAAAAGGAATGCCAATGTAATGAGGCATAGTCTAAGTTAGATTGACAGAGCTTGTCCATTAAAAATATATATCTTGGACTATCACTCTGGATAATGAACTGGGCCCAGAAAGGAATAAGAGGAAGAAAAGGACCAGATCATCTTTGGGAAATTGTGCAGTGCTTCTCCTTATATTCAAGCTTCTCCTAGGAAACCCAGCTATTTAGCAACAGTATTCTTACAGTGATGCTGGATGATTGCAAGATCACTCACAAGCACCAAAGAGAAATATGCACTGGGTTAAAAAATAAGCTACAATATGTTACTGATGGAGAATTGTTTAGGAGAAGCAACCTAAATGACACCATTGGACAGCTGTGTGACTAGAACTGAAAGTAGATCATTTACATGAGAGATAAACAACCCTCCTGCTCTAGTGGTGTTTATGCACTGTCAAAAGACCTAGGGGAAGGCTCTCACTCAGCATGTTGGATAGTCCCCTGTGGAGGATTTATGAGATAACATGGACAAAAGGATCAAGAGTCACATCGGTTGGGCCAACATAAATATGTTATGAACTACTCTATCGAAAAGATTACTACATAAAAAAATAAATAAATAGCAATTCCATCAAAGTACAGAAGTGCCCTCAGTTGCTTTATTTCATGTAGGTTAATTAGCAAAGGTTTGTTGAAATGAATTGAATTATACCTTCTTAATTATCTTTCCTGTATGTTTGTTTTCCATTACTTAAGCTATAACTTATTTTCTGTTCCTTTTTCTTTTTATCTTCCATTTTAGATTTTAAGCCTATGCAACACCATAGACTGAAATTTCTGTTAAGATTCTGTTTCTAGGTAAGATTAGCTTATTTTGTATTGTTCTGTTTTTATACCTAGCCCGTGATTTGGTTTGTGTAGAGAATTCCTGTATAGAAATCCTATCTACCAAGGCAGTCAATTAACTTCTGTGGTCCTCAGAAACTGATTAAACTAGATGATCTCTGAGATGCCTTTAAGCTCTAAGTTTTCAAATGTTCTTTAGTCTGTTTGTCCATTAGTGCTGATTGCATTAGAGTTAAGCCTGGTTTGCAACTGTGGCAAGTGAAATTTAACAAAAAGGTAAACTGAGGCACATTGCTCTGAGCAGTATAACATTTATTAACAAGGACATGCTGTCTGTCAATAAATGGGTCAATGAATTGCCTCCACTTATGCCAAAGACCCCGAGCAAAAGGATAATTCCCCTTTTGTAGGTTTTGGGGAGTATAGAACAAAGAACAGAACAGAGTAGATGACATCATGAGATCGAAGACAACGTGATTGGTTATAGAGCTGAGGAGCAAGGAACAATATGATTGGTTGGAAGTTTGGTAATGGTGGCTAGCAATGAACCCCTCCTTCTCTTTTAAGAGTCCAAGTGCAAAATAGTGGGCCAGACTTTTGGACAGCAGACCAGATATCATTGAAGGATCGCTCAGTGGTGTCAAGATGTTAGATCTGATTTCCTTGTGTTCACATGTGTCCCTCAAGGTCAACTAAATTCCTTGAGGCAAGAACACATCAGTAGCTGGATTTTTAAACTTAACCCATAATAAATCAGCTGAATTCTGAACCAAGTACAGAGACAAAAAAATCATGACAAGTAGTTTGTTACAGGACAAAATCAATTGGTTGTAAACAGGATAAAATCAATGATACAGGATCAATTCACTCTTCTCACTGCCAAGTCCTAAACATATGGGTCATGATTGAGTCAGTGCTGGAGAAATTCAAGTCCAGAATTTTTTTTTTTTTAGTGGTAGGATAGGCTAAGGTTAAAGGATGTATTTAATATCATTAAATAACTTGAAGTAAAGGGAACTGACATTGCTTGGTGTTATAATAGAATATAAGCTACTTAAGAGCAGGTATCATTCACTATTTGTCATTGTATCTCCAGGGCATAGCACAGTGCCTAGTATATGGTAGGTGCTATATAAATGCTTGTTGATCAACTGCAAGGATTCACTGCCACTATATTATTAAATGAAAGAAATTGGAGCATAAGTTATTGAAAACAATCCAAATACAAGTTCTTAATCATTTAATGCTAGTAATAACTGAAGATACTGCTAACAAGTATCAATTGAGAAAGGTTTCAAAGTTTATTCAGCAGCCATTGATATAGGTATGCATTCCATGCCAATTTTACTTGGCAGTGTTGGAGGAGAAGAAAGTAGAGGAGAATGAAGAAAAGGGGGAGGAAGAGGAAGAAGAGGAAAAGAAAGAAAAAGAGGAGAAAAAGAATAACAATAAAAAAAACAAGAAAAACGAGAAAGGGGGAGAGAATAAGAAGAAGAGGCATTTATATTATACCTTTAAAATTCACAAGTCTTTTTACATCCATTATCTGAGCCTAACCACTCTGCAAGTAGCGTACTACAAATATTATTATTTCCATTATTTCCAGATAAAACACTTGACACAAAGAGAGGTTAAGTGACTTGTCCATAATCACACAGCTAGTAAATGTCAGGCTTGGTCCAATTTCCAGAATCACATAGGTGTAAGCTACCCTAAAGTTTTGGAGTGATGCCAAAGTGGCACAAGATTACCTGTTCCAACTTCTTTTCATGGCTTTTGGCAACCTTACTCCCAGTGAAATCACTTTCCACAAGATCTTGCTTTGCAACCACATCCTTTTCGAATTGCAAGAACTTAAGAAACTTATCCTTTTTAGTCACACCAGACAAATAGGAGCTAATAAATTGGTATTCGTCTCTGGAAGAAGAAGAAGAAGAAAGACACTGGCGACTATTTTTGGTTGATTTATACTTCAGCAGTCGGAGCTCTGGCAATCTGAGATCTTTCTTAAGCATTTCATCATGTAGTTTCTTTCTCTCTTCCTTGAGTTTTTGTTCAAGTGCTATATCAGAGACTGGAAGGTGAGGAAGTAAACCACTTTGTGATGGAATATCCAAAGTCTTCAAGAAGCCAGCACTATCAGAAGCATCTGAGACCAGAGCAGTATTAACGGTAAATTCAGACAAAGCATTTTTCATCTTTGCTGATTTCTCATCAAATTGATCTTTTGGTACAGTCTGTTTTCTGATTGGCCCAAAGGAACCAGACCAGAAACAAGTGGGCTTATTGGGATTAAAGAGTTTTTTGGGGTTGAGGTGTCCTGAGGTATAAAGTTTAACATCATCTCGATGTATTCGTTGTAGTTCATTTAAAAGCCCAGAGAGTTTCCACCCCTGATTGGGGTTCAGCCTTGTAGAATTTTTCATCCTTAAGCAAACTGTTCAAAAGAAAACAAAGAAATATTAAAAGCCACTATCTAAAGTTACATAGTAAGAACATTTAATATTAATAATAATAATGCCAGATTTAAAGTCTACAAAGTACTTTGCCTACAATCCTGAGGGGTAGGGCAAGTGTTCTCATTTTAAATGTGACAAAAATTGAAGCTTATGGTAGGAACCAAGAGTTGGACTTGCCTCTTTATTTTTACTAACTTCTAATAGAAATGTAGCATTAGCTTCAATAGTGATTGTAGGTAGCAAAGATTATTCTGAGAAGAGGTCAATTAGGTTTCATAGATTACTAAAGGGGGTCCTTGATCTTAGAAACCATCTAGTTTCACCTCTGTTTTACTGAGGTTCTGAGAATTTTAATGAATTACCCAGGATCATACTACTACTACTAAATGTAAGAGGCAAAATTTGAAAATCATCTCCCCTCTTACTCAACATCCTGCTAAGTGCTGATAGAAGAAGTCACACAACCATGCTGACTAGGTTCACTACAAGTATATGTTCTCTAATCTCAACTGGGCCCTCACTCCTGCAGGACAATTCTTTCCTAATGGACTCATTTCTCAGACTCTCCACAGTGAGATTCTCTAGTGTATTAGAACCAATCCTTCTCTTCTCTCAAGTTTTCTACTCTCCTTTCCTCCTCCCTCTCAAAAGAAAATCTCACCTGCTACCTTTCTGAGAAGATAAAGGACCATGCTCTTCCCCCTATTCCTCATCTCAAAATTCCTTTTAAACTCCATTCTCTCCTAATTTATTCTAGTACCTGATGAAAAGGTGGACCTCCCCCTTGCCATGGCCAGCCTTCCATTTGCGTTCTCAATTCCATTGAAATAACAATACATCTTACATCTGTCCCCTTGTCTTCATTCACACAGGCACAACCCAACCTCACTACCTCTTTTCTGGGCTATTTAATAGCCTCCAAACTCATCCCCCTGCATCCAGTTACTCCTCTTGCCAATCCATCCTCCACAGAGCTGCCAAAATAATATTTATAAAGCACAGGTCTACACATGTTGTGCTGGTTATGAAGTTCCAGTGTTTCCTATTCTCCTGAGGACAAATTTTCCTTGTGTGTCATGGACCCCCTTTAGCAATCCGGTGAAACCTAATTGACCTCTTCTCAAAATAATCTTCGTTACCGACATTCACTATTGAAGGTAATGCTAAATTTCGGTTAGAGGTTAGTGAAAATAAAGAGGCATTTTTTTTTTTCCCCATCCAAGTTCACAGACTCCTTGAAATCTGTCTACAAATCCCTTGGGGATCCATGTACTTTAGCTTATGAAACATTGCTCTAGGATAAAATACAAACTGTTCTGTCTGATATTTAAAGCCCTTCATAAAACTTAGCTCTAACCTACACCTCCAGGTTAATGGAATATTACTTTCCTTCAAGCAATCTATGTCCCAGGTAAATTGGCCTAGATATTGTTTCCCCATCCATGATATCATACCTCTTATCTCCATTCCTTTACACAGGCTCTCCCCCATGCTTAGAATGCCCTCCTCATCCCTGCCTTCTAAGATACCTAGCTTCCTTCAAAGTTGGACTTAGGCCAGGTTCATGTCTGTAATCCTTGCTAAAGAGGAGGTTGATGTTGTTGAATTGCTTGAGTTTGAGGGTTCTAAACAGCAATGGAATAAGTCGATCCAGTGTCCACATTTATATTGAGCATTTGGAAGTATGAGGCCTAAGGAGGGATTCACTTGTCCAGGTCAAAAACAAAGCATATCCATTAAAACTCTGTGAAAATCAGTAGTGAGTTCAAGGCTGTGAGTGGTTGGCTGATGACATCTGTCCAAGCTGGATGAGATAGCGACCCTACCCCCAGAAAATTGGTTCATTTGTCACTTCCTAAAGAAAGGCCATCCGGATTCCCTAGTTGCAAGTACCTTTCCTACAGAAGGTATTTTTTAATCCACTTTTATGCCAATCTGGTTTCATTTTCTTGTCGTCTACTCCCTGCTCTGAGAGTAGGGATGGTTTTGTATTGTTTTGTTTTGTTTTTGTTTTTTGTTTTCTCCATCACCAAGCACAGTGCCCTGAATTCACCTAACTATACTATCTTCTTTTTCTTCTTTTCTTTTTTTATTTTTAACTTGTGTTTTTAAAACTTTGGATTACAAATTTTCTCCCTTCCTCCCTCCCCACCCACCCTCATTGAAAAGGCAAGCATCTCGATACAGGTTATAGATGTGCAGTCATGCAAAACACTTCCACAGTAGTCCTGTTGTGAAAAACTAAGTATATTTCCCTTCATCCTATCCTACCCCCATTTATTCTATTCTCTCTTTTGACCCTGTCCCTCCTCAGAAGTGTTTGCTTTTCATTATCCCCTCCCCCAATCTGCCCTCCCCTCTAGCAACCCCCTGCTGTCTTGTCCCCTTCCCCCCTTATTTTCCTGTAAGGTAAGATAGATTTCCATACCCTATTGTGCATGTTATTCCCTCCTTAAGCCAAATCCTATGAGAATAAGATTCACTCATTCCCTTTCACCTTCTGCCATTTCCCCTCTAGTGTAAAAGCCTTTTCTTGTCTGTTTTATGTGAGATAATATACCCCATTCTACTTCTCCCTTTCTACTTCTCCCAATATAATCATCTCTCACCCCTTAATTTTATTTTCCAGATATCACCCCTTCATCTTCAGCTCACCCTGTGCCCTCTATCTATCTATACACACATATAATTTTTTTCCCTCCCACTACCCTAATACTGACAAAGGACTCATGAGTTACAAATATCATCTTTCCCTACAGGAATGTAAGCAGTTCAACCTTAATAAGTCTCTTATGTTTTCTCTTTCCTATTTACCTCTTCCATGTTTCACTTTAATATTGTATTTGAAGGTCAAATTTTCTATTCAGCTCTGGTCTTTTCCTCAGGAATGCTTGAAAGTCCCCTATTTCATTGAATGACTATTTTTTACCCTGAAGGATTATACTCAGTTTTGCTGGGTAGGTGATTCTAGGTTGTAGTCTTAACTCCTTTGCCCTCCAGAATATCATACTTCATGTCCTCCGGACCCTTTATGTAGAAGTTGCTAAATCTTGTGTTATCCTGATTGTGTTTCCACAGTACTTGAATTGTTTCTTTCTGGCTGCCTGCAACATTTTCTCCTTGACCTGGGGATTCTGAAATCTGGCTATAATCTTCCTAGGAGTTTTCTTTTGGGGATCTCCTTCAGGAGGTGATTGGTGGATTCTTTCAATTTCTATTTTGCCCTCTGGTTCTAAAATGTCAGGGCAGTTTTCCTTGATAATTTCTTGAAAGATGATATCTAGGCTTTTTTTTTGATCATGGCTTTCAGATAGTCCAATAATTTTTAAGTTCTCTCTCTTGGATCTCTTTTCCAGGTCAGTTGTTTTTCCAATGAGATATTTCACTTTCTCTTCTATTTTTTCATTCCTTTTGATTAGTATTACAGTGCCTTGATTTCTCAAATTGTTACTAGCTTCCAATTTCTCCATTCTAGTTTTTAAGGAAGTATTTTCTTCAGTAAGCTTTTGGACTTCCTTTTCCATTTGGCCAATTTTGCTTTTTAGAGCATTCTTCTCCTCATTGGCTTTTTGGATCTCTTTTGCCATTTGGGTTAGGCTATTTTTTAAGGTGTTATTTTCTTCAGTATTTTTTTGGGTCCCCTTTAGCATCACTCTCAGTTTTTCCTCTACTTCTCTTACTTGCTTCTCAAAATCCTTTTTGAGCTTTTCCATGGCCTGGGACCAATTCATATTTTTCTTGGAGGCTTTGGATGTAGGAGCTTTGGCTTCGTTGTCTTCTTCTGGTTGTATGTTTTGATCTTATTTGTCATCAAAGTAAGATAATATAGTGTGACTCTTTTTGCACAGTTCGCTTATGATCCCAGCCAATTACTTGAGTTATAAACTCTTTGTTAAGGTAGGAGTCTGTTTCCAGTGTGGAGAATGTACTGTCCCAAGCTTCAGGGGTTTTGTGCAGCTGTTTTCAGAGATACTTCTCGGGACCTGTAAATTTTCAGTTCTTCCAAGGTACTATGATCAAGGGCGAGGTGTTTACTCCTTTCCTGGCCTGTGCTCTGGTCTATGACCACTCTTTCCTGTCTTGGAACTGTGAGGAGGGTTTCCTCTCCACAGCCACTACAAGCTCCAACATGCCAGTGCTCCTCCTTGCCCCAGGACTGTCCCTTAGAACTGTGACCCAGATCCAAGCACAGGTAAAGCAAGAGATTTCTGCCTCAGCAGAGAGATCCCTGCAATCCCCCTCTGATTAACCACTCAATTCCCCCTCAGTCTGTGGGATGGAAGCTCAGGAGGTAGCCACGGCCCGCGCTCAGTGCTTGCAGCTGAGACATAGCTTCTCTCTCACCAAAGTCACAGACTTTTCCCACTGACCTTCCAAATTGTTGTTGGTGTTCATGGGTTGAGAAGTCTGGAAACTGCCACAGCTACCCACGATTCAGTCCTCTGAGGCCTGTTCCAGGTTTGCTGTGGCCTGCACGCCCACGCTGCACTGGGATCCTCTCCCAGTCCAGAGCGATATACTTTCTGATCAACCATCCAGGCTGTCTTTGGCTGGAAATTTGTTTCACTGTCTTTTTGTGGGTTCTGCTGCTTTAGAATTTGTTTAGAGCCATTTTTTATAGATATTTGGAGGAGTTTGGGGGAGAGCTCAAGCAAGTCACTGCTTTTACTCTGCCATCTTGGCTCCGCCCCTCCTAACTGTACTATCTTCTGGCCTATATCTCTCCATCTTCTCCACAAAGACAATATAAGAAGGTCAAGTTATAACCAACCCACCTATAGAAATGAGTTAACAAATAACTTTATACTTAGAGTTCATCATTTACTACTTGAAAACAATGACATTTCTTATTTGTTACAACTGGACTAACAGAAAGGATTTTCTTTCTTTAATTCCTAGTTTAAAAATGTTTATATATAAATCTATTTGAAAATGTGATTGTTTAAGACAGTGATTCCCAACCCAAATTGTTATATGGAAGAGCAAATAAAATACCATTTTCTGCCTCCTACCTCTCCGCTTTCCAGGGTCTCAGCACCTGTTGCACTAAGCAATTCAGGAGACAGGGGGCATGGAGCTAGAGAAGAGGGGAAGCTGGGGAAGGGAGGAACAAGAAACAAAGAAAAAGGAGTGGCCACTTTTACAAGTTTATGGGTTCTTAAGAAGCAAGGACTTTTGGAACATGAGTTTTGTTCTACCCTAAATGTTTGCCAAGGAGAAACGGATTGGAACACTAGGCTAGAGCAAAGCAAAATTGACTTTGGATACACTCTCATTGAAGATAGCAACATGACGGATGTTTTGAGATATTTTTGAGATGCAATCAATGCATATTTTAAAATCTAAAAACATTTGCAATATCAAAAGCACTGCATTGGTTTACTTCCCCCCCCCCCCCCCCCCCAGTTTTTGATGTTTTCAACATGAATCTATGATGTCCAAAAATAATTACTGGCCTTGGGGTCCTTCCTTTCTGCCATCTGCCAGGAGAATGTCAGCTACTTCATGCCTGGGATTGTATAATTTCTTTCTTCATCTTTATATCTCTCCCCCCTCTACTCTCCCCTCAGCATGGTACCTTGTACACAGAAGTTGCTTAATAAATATGTGTTGAATTGGTCTTTTGAATTTTATCTCTGACACCTCATAGAACTTATAGTTGATTTCTCTTCTAAAAACTGCCCTAAATGAATCATGTTTTCATCCATTCCCTTCCAGTCTTTTTCCCTTAATGGGAGCTACTGTAGACAAGTGAATCAATAACAATATACTTAAAAAAAAAAGTAACATCTTACTTTGGGTTTTGAATTTGGATTCAAAAAAGAGGGAAAGAACAAAGCATTTATTAAGTACCTACCATGTGTCAGGCACTGTGCTAAACCCTTTCCAGATATTATCTCATTTGATTCTCTCAACAAACCCAGGAGGTGGGTGCTATTATTATGCCCACTTCTTTAATTAGACCTGTGGTTAATTGAGGAAACTGAGGCAGAAGGAAGTTAGGTGACTTTTCCAGGGTCACCGATCTAGTAAATGTCTGAGGCTTGATTTGAACTCAGATCTTCCTGACCCCAAGTCCAGAGCTCTGTTCACACTGTACCACCAAACTACCTCTTCACAAGTACATGATAGGAAGATGTGGTTAGTTTAGAATGGGGAGGCACAGGATACTAAAGGTAGTCTAGTGTAATTGTTCACAGGACAATTAGGTGGCGCTATAATGTGTAGAGTGTCAGGCCTAAAGTCAGGAAGATCGATCTTAATATTTATTTAATGCTTAGCACGATTTGCCTTACTTTCCTCATCTGTAAAATAAGCTGGAGAAGGAAATGGTAAACTACTCCAGTATCTTTGCCAAGAAAATGGTAAATGGAGTCACAAAGAGTTAGACATGCCTGAAACAACTGAACAACAAAAATGGTTCACATTTTTTGTTCCACCAACCCCTTTCAACTACAACCACCACCACCACAACAAAACAACAACAATAACAACAAAAACAAAATGTTTTGTGATCCCAAGAGTAATTTAATATGATATTCTTTAAAATTATTTACTACCTAAGGTAACATTGATGACTTTTTTAAGCACAGACTACTTGGATTATTATTGCAAACCTCAAGTGGTTTGAGAACCACTAATTGGGAACCACTGGTCCAGTGGAACCACTGGGATTGATGTCAGAAACCTATATTCTGCTATCAAGTGTGACCTTGGACAAGGCCCTTGAATTCTCTGACACTCAGTTTTTTTGCATTTGAAAAATCAGGAGGGTGGTTCCATCCAACTCTAAATTCTACTTTCTTTCCTATATTAAAGAATAGATTTGTGAAGAAAATTGGCATCTAACTTTTGGAAATAAATAAGCTCCATCTTCCAGTAAAAATATATACTTCTTGAGTGCAGAAAATTTACTGTTTGTTTTGTATCCCTAGCACCTCTCACAGTGCCTTGCAAAGTTTAGACTCTAAGACCATAGAATTATTGCTCTAGAGCAGGAAAGTACCTCAGAAGCATAATTTATTTGAATAATTTTGAATTATGCAAACCCCTATTGTTTTGAAGGCCAGAGGTGTTAAGTAATTTGCTGCAGTCACTTAGGTCTAATCCATCAAAATGGAATTTGAACTTGGGTCCTCTGATTCTAAAGGCTTTGGGTGAGATTCATTGTGGAAATTCTCATATTGTGTCCAAGGAACTCAAGACACTTCAGAGAACACCTTACTATCCTCGCAACCCTATATGTTCTTGGAGCAAAGTGCCTTGAATAAAGTAGGCATTTTATAAATGTTTGTGACAGTAAAAATGAGAGGTTTTTGAAGAGAGTTTATACCTACTCAGAATTGGAAAGGCAGAACGTGAACCGCTGAAAGCAAAAGTTTAAGTTGACTCTACCTCTCTCTCCCACCTCCAGGACTGCCCTTATGGGCTACAAAGTCCGTAATTGAGTCATTGAGTTACAATTTGTACTTCTGAAGTTTAAGAATAGCTTTAGGGAAGGAATTCTTTGCCTCTTTTCCACTTCCAAAAAGCCTCCTAGGATTTCTTTAACTTGATAATTCCTCACAATGAATGCACGAATGAATGAATCAAAAATCATTCATTTAAAGGTTTACTCCCAGCTAGACACTGTGAGCCAATTTTTTGCCCTCCAGATGTTTATATTCTAATAAGAAGAGATAACTACTTTGGCCAAGTGGTAGTCTTGGGGGTATAAAGTCCTGGAGGGTCAGTTCTTTTATGAGGCAGTTGCCTCACCTTTTCCAGAAGCATTAGGTTTGTTGATTTAATTACTGTGGCAATTAAAAAAAAAGGGGGTGCAGTGCTACCCCTTCAGGAGCTAGGCAGATGCAAAGATGATTCCTGGGCCCCTGTGTGTGATCTGTGGATGGGAGTGGTAGGAGATCCAGTTGGATTATATTAGGCTAAATAAGTGCACATTCAGCCCTCAATTTAAGACAACCCAGCCTCTGGGAAGAAGCTCCAAATTTAAATGGATTAACTTCCTCTGAAAAGTTGCAGGATAATGTAGTTCTCTGCACAGAAGAAGCTGGTCCAGCTCTAGAGAAACTGGGCAGACAATAAAATGCCCAGAATGGGATTATAGGGTGTAAGAAAGATTTCAGGGGATTAGGCTTCCACAGCAGGATAAGAAATTCCAAGATTTTGTGAATAGTCCCTCAACCAATCAGAAAGTACTCCAAACTTTTCTATAAACAACTAGTTTCTTAAGAAAGAGCCCTAGAGGCTTCTTGCAACCAGCTGGGTTCAAGGACTGGACTTCAACCAGGCAAAGGCTTTTCTCCACTGCGCTTGCTCAGTAAGTTTATTGAATATGAACTGACACACCCCAAGGGTGGGGATAGCTGCCATTTTTTAACATGGGACCCATGAAGTAGGAGGAGTTAACAGAACATGAATGAACATACAGTGGGCTGTCCAGAAAGGATGTAACTCAGATGGACTAAACCAATAGGAGTCCTGATGGGTGGATTAGGATTACTAACAGTTTAAAAATTGATTCTACCACTGAACCAGTGCCCACGTGCTACTAAAGTGTGTTGTGCCCACGAGAAGCGTAATAAAGACTTTCCTTCACTCACTCATTGTAGTAGATTTTTGTTTCAGATTTTTCTAACATAGGGTATGGGCCTTTATCTGAACAACACCTCCCAGGAAGGTAATTACCTTAACCCCCTCCTTACTGAGAGGACATTGGGAATTCCTCTGATCTGTCTCTAGGGACTTGGGGTTCCTCCTAGGTAAATGGTAACTGAGTGTCAGGGAGACATACTTTCAACAGAAGAGTCACACCTCTATTAGTATGTACAACTAGAGTATTCCAGAAATAGCTGGGCTTTATCTCCCTTGTACTTCCAAAACTAGGCTGTAAGGTGGGAGAGGGGGAATGAATTTCTCTTTTCCAACTACAACCCTGTCCCTGCTCTGCATCAGGTTGTTTTCTGGACCTCAAGTTTTCCTATCTGCCTTTTTCTCCTTTTCTGTGCAGAAGTTCAAAACTAGTAATCCTGAGAATGGACCCATCTAGTTTTGGGGATTACTTCATGAGTAATCCTGAGTTTGAGAGTTCCCAAGAGACTGAGGTACTGGCTTCCCACAGAGAGATTTCCTCAACAATGCACAATTTAGGGAGATGACTGTGCTGCTACTCTTGATGATGATGGGATATGGGCCCAAGCTGAGACCTTTGCCCCTTACCCCAAAAAGAATTTGGGTCCCATTTGTCTAAGGGATTCTTCTTGAATTCTCCTGTGATCAAGGAGGTCTCTGGCAGTCCCCAGAGGCTATAATCCAATCTACTGGCCTTTCATTGTGGCTAAACCCAATCTCCCAATTCTGTTCTGTTACCTCCCAATTGCCCCTGGCCACTTCCCACCCTTAATCCTATCTAGATTCCATTCTCCCTTGGTCACAGGTCCAGGTCCCTGGCATTCTGTTTACCCCAGTTTACTGGCCACTCCTATCCAGATCCTCCTTAGGCCCCTCCTCCAGTCACACCATACTACTCCTAGATCCCTCTGACAGTCTTTCTGTACACAAGATTCATCTTGTCTCCATTAAGGTGCTCAGATTCCTTAAGAACCTAGCCAATAGCTCACAAATGCTCAGATTCCTTAAGCGTCTGCCCAGCATGGCGGATCTTTAGTAAACCTTGTCTCTGGCTGAAAGAAGGCTTGGGTCGAATTCTTTCAGGCAGGACCCACATATTGTGATCTTGGGGTTCCAGCACCCCTAAACCTCTAGACCTCAACACTGCTTCTGCTGAAGGAAGAAAGTCATATCATGAGACAAGAAAAGATCTCAGTTGATTTGCTCATCCTCTGTGATATTGCTACAAGTTGTTTAGACAGTGAAGGTGCAGGTAAATTCGGAAAATGTTTATTTAGCTGAAGGGTAGCTGCAGAAGGGAATACACTAAGGATGTGCTTTTTGCTTCTGAATTCACTCATTCAGGAGCTCTGGTGAGTCCTTTAAATAAAGGCTCTTCTTAGGACCCATGTTATATGTTGAGTATTTTTGCAAGAGCTGGGGATGTAGGTACCCAGATTTGGGAAAAAACCTATACCTGAGCCACAGCTAAGTTTTATTCAGTTTTGCTCTGGGGCCAGAACAATGAGTCAATGAGAAAGGTAATGATTCCTTTGGGTCAGCTTTCCCCTCTCCCTCTATAGAATCCCCCTATAGAATTAGAATCCATGTGAACCCAATGTCCATAGGTTTGGGGTTGAGGAAAGTGAGCAATATGTACATATATTGTATTCTATTTTCTATGTAGATATACTTGTGAGTTTCCCCAGTGGAAAATAAGCTCTTGAGGGCAGGAACTGTTTTATTTTTTACTTTGATTTCCCTAGTACTATACAAATAGTAAACACTTAATGCTTGTTTAATGAATGAATGAATGAATTTTCCTTTGGTTCCTTGAAATATGAATCATAATGCCGTTAGCTCTCTCTTGTGTAATAACCTGGTAGTCCTTTAATTATGCCCTCCTTCCTACTGAAATATCCATCTTTCTTAATGAGCCTCATAGGGTAGCCATACTCTACCTCCAATGACATCTGCTTTCACTGCTCTTTCTTCTGGTGAATCAACATTTTCTGCCACGAAAAGGACTTTCTTTACAAGATCCAGCAGCACAACCGATTTCTTTCAGAGACAAGATCAGTCATCTGCTCAGCAGCAGCCCTAAGTAAAAGCATGAAGGAAGCAAAGTTTGTCACTTCTCCCACTCCTCTGGCATACTTTCCCCAGTCCCTCTTTTTCTTCGCTGTCTCCGATCCTGAGACCTGGTATTTCACCCTGCCATCCTCTCAGGAGAAAAATGATCTGAAAATGATAATAATAGATGACATGTGTATAACACTCCTTTATTGGAATCTTACATGCTTGATTTTATTTAATCCAAATGCAGTTTTTTAAACTGTCAAGTATAATTATTTCATATATTAGATGGTCTTGTGTCCATAACTATATTATAACCTCTCCTCCTATACTCTGTTCCTTGAGCACATCTCTCTCCTGATTCTGTGTACTTTCACTGACTGACCCCTGCCTGCAATGCTCTCTTTCCTCATCTCTTGACTCCTGGCTTCCCAGGCTTCCCTTCAAGTACCAGTTAAAATACCTTCTACAGAAAATCTTTCCCTATTCCTCTTAATGCTAATGCTTTTCCTTTTAGGATTATCTCTTAACTAATTTGTATATATTTAGTCATATAATAGGCACTTAATAAATGTTTGTGGGGCTTGGTTTTTTAACTTAGTGATTAGGTAGTTTTTCAGAGTCTAGTGTCCTATGTTACAGTAGGTGGCACTGTGAGGCAAGATGTGTGATGGCTCTCCCTCACCAGCCAGGTCTGGATATACTTATCTAGCCCACCATTTGGCAGTTCATGTATCCTTGATTCCATCCCTATGGAAAGCAGGGAGGAAAGAGTAAGGAGTGAATGAGGATATGTGACCTAATAGCACCTGCCTTCCCAGCAAAAAAGGACCTCTGACTCATTTGTAGACTAGGATTGAAAAGAAAAAGAAAAAGATCCTGTTTAGTTCTGCCTTTAGAAAAATATTATTAATAATCAAAACCATATAAGATTCTCTCTTACTTTCAGATCAGAGTCTCCAAGTCAAGATGAAATACATGCACCACAAAGAAGTTGTAATTGCTCATTGTTTTCATGGGAAACAACATTAGAATATAAAAAGTTAAATGAAATTTTAAAATCACAGACAAAGTGCATGTCAGCAACAGTCACAGGGGGAGTTAAACTTTTCACAGCCCTTCCATAGCCCCTACAGCGATGGTCACAGATGACAATCTCAATCTATTCCAGTCAGCCTCACCAAAGTTCTTTTAAGAGGAAGAGCAGGGAGTAAGGGAAGTTCTAATTGTGTCAGCCACTTATTTTTAATTTCCATTCAAATGGACCAGCAACGTGGGACGCTCCACTAGCTCTTACTAGAAACTCTTCCCTTTTCTCTCTTGCTCAGTTGCAGACTCTACTCCCAAATTCTCCATGAGGCAGAAAAGTCTTCCTCAGCCCAGCTACAATAATTTCTATCACTCCCAGGATGGGAAGAGGACAATGTCTGTCTGTCTGTTTCCCTTTCTATACACACATGCACATATTTACATATTCATGCATGAATGTGTACATATGTGTATATATATATATATATATATTTATGTATTTCTCTTTCTCTGATTTGTCCCTCTCTGGTTTGAGTATAATCAGGACCCTAATCTTTCTCACAAAGGAGCTTGGTAGGGTTCATTGTTCTAGATCACTGAGAGTAATTTTTGAAACATTCACATTTTTAAATTAAATATTTGATATAATTTATTTGTGGCTTTCTTGATTTCTCTCAGGATTATCTAAAATTTCTATTTCTTATTTCCTCAATATGCTATTTTATATTTCTATAGATAAGAATTCATATTCTTTAAGTTATAAGTTTGGCTAACATATAATTCTATATAGTAGTTTCTAGTAATTACTCACCTTCTCTGAGGTTCATGCAATCCATATTTATTACTCAATCAAGATTCTAGTAGTAATTATCTGTAGACATTCTATATTAGAAATTTTCTATAGACATGTGGAGCAGTTAGTAAGGTGGTAGAGTGGATAGAGTGTTGGGCCTGGAATCAGGAAGATTCATCTTCCTGAGTTCAAATCTGGTCTCACTTATTAGCTGCGGGTCCCTAGAGTCACCTAACACTGTTTGCTTTGGTTTCTTCATCTGTGAAATGAGCTGGAGAAGGACATGCAATCCACTTCAGTCTCTCTGCCAAGAAAACCCCAAATGGGGTCATGAAGAGTTGCACACAACTGGAGCTATTGAACAGCAACATAGACATTCAGGATTTTCTCCTCTCAGTGAGTTCATCTGGCTCAAAGTCCTCTCCTCCACAACTCCTGCCCTTATGCTAGGGAATTTCAACATACATATTGACATTTGTTTCAAATCTCTAACCTCTCAATTCTTCAATTTCCACATTTTCATGACCTACTCCTCCACCCTACCTCAGCTATACGCAGAGATGGCTATACCTTTTGATCTTGCCATCATCAACAAGTTTTTCCCAGCCATATTCACGAGCTCTGAAAGTCTTTTCTGTGATCATTTGTTGTCATTCCACCTCTACCTCTGCCTTGCAACTCCAAATCCCTTTTTTTTTTTTGCCTTCACCATGACCTTTAGTCCCTTTACATCTACTTTCTTTACCAGGCCATCCCCATTGCACTGGCTATACTCTCTTTCCCTCCCCATCTTAATCCCTTGGTGAACAAGTTCAACTCTACAGTGTCTTTTTTCTCCCAAGTCTCCTTTCCTTTATCTTATCGAAGACCTTGTGATATGAGATACCAGCCTTGGCTGACATTCACTGCCTTTGCTCTTACTCATATCTTACTGAACAAAGCTGGAGAAAAATCCTAAAATCGTGCTGACTTGGGTCTGCTACAAGTTTGTTACATAATCTCAACGGGGCCTTCACTATCGCAAGGCAATCCTTTGTACCTCCCAACATGTCCCGCTCACCACAGGAACTTTTTTTTTTTGGCTAGGCAATGAGGTTAAGTGACTTGCCCAGGGTCACACAGCTAATAAGTGTCAAGACCAACCCCACTGCATAAACAAGTGACACCATACCTCCCTGTCTTTTCCAACAGGTTACTCCACCCATCATGCCTCCTCTTGTACTAATCATCACTCATTTCCTGTTTACTGGTTATTTCCTATTGCCTACAAAGTGTGCTCTTCCTACAATTAAAAAAAAAGCGCTCAACTAGATCATTTCATTCTCACTATCATCTTTCCTCTTATTCTCTTCAATTTTTTTCAATTTAACTTCTGACATCATCATTCAAATGAAACTGCTTTCTCTAAAGTCACTAGCAACCCTTCTTGACTTCTCCACAGCCTTTGACAACTGTTGATCATTCCCTCCTCCTTGCTCTCTATTCTTTCTAGGTTTTCATGACAGTTTTCTCCTGGTTTTCTTCCTATCTATCTGACCACTCCTTCTCTGTCTCCTTTGCTGGATCTTAATCCATGCTTGCTAACCATGGGTCTTCCCCAATACTCTGTCCTGGGCCCTCCACTTTTCTCCCTCTTTACTACTTTATTCAGTAATCTCCTCGGCTCCATGGCTTCAAGTATCATCACTATATAGATGATTCAGATCTACTTGTGTACCCCTAGCCTCCCTCCTAGCCCCCAGTTTTTCATCTCCAATTTCCTATTGTACGTCTCAAACTAGGTATCCTGAAGAAATCTGAAATTCAACATGTCCCAAATTAAATGTATTATGTTTTTGCACAAACCCTTCCCTCATTCTAACTTCCCTATTACTGTTTAGGGTTCCAGTACCTTCAGTTACCAGGGCTGGCAACCTAGGTGTCATTCTCTACTTCTCAGTCTCTTACCCTCCCCTCCCCTTTACATCCAAACAGTTGACAAGTCCTAACAAAATACCTTAGTAACATCTCCTGTATATGCATTCTTTTCTCCTCCTACCAGTGCCATCTCATTACCTCACCCTTGGACTATTGCAATTGTCTGCTGGTTGGTCTGCCTGCCTCAAGTCACCACTCACTCTAATCTATCTTATAGTGAGCCATCAACCTGATCTTCCTAAAAAGTAAGACTGACCATGTCACTCCCTCCCCTCCATTCAATCAATTCCAGTGGCTCATTATCACCTCTAGAATCAAATATAAAGCCTTCTGGTTGTAAAAGCCCTTTATAATTGGACCCATTCCTACTTTTTATTCATCTTATACCTTACTTCCCATTACACAGTTTTCAATCTCCTGACACTGACTTCTTTGCTATTCCACACAATATTTCATTTCCCAACTCAGAGTGTTTTTACTAGCTGTCTTCCATGCCTGGAAACTCCACCTCCTAACTTTCCTGGCTTCCTTCAAATCTCAGTTAAAGTCCCAACTTCTGCAAGAAGCTTTAATCTTAATACCTTCCCTCTGATTACCCACAATTCATCCTGTTTCTATTTTGTTTGTACATAGTTGTTTGCATGCCAAATCACTCATTAGGCTGCAGGCTTCTTGAAAGCAGGGACTTTGCCTTTCTAAATGCCTAGCATTTAGCACAGTGCTGAAAATTTGTTTTTGTTGTTCAGTTCTTTCAGTCATGTCTGAGTCTTTGTGTCCCTTTTGGGGTTTTCTTAGCAGAGACACTGGAATGGTTTGATGTTTCCTTCTCCAGTTCACTTTACATATGAAGAACAGAGGTAAACAGGGTTTGACTTGCCCAGGCTCACACAGGTAGGTAAGTGTCTGAGGTTGGATTTGAACTAAGGGAGATAAGTCTTCCTGACTTCAGGTCCAGCACTTTATCCACTGCACCACCTAAGTGCCCGCACTGAAAATAGTAGGCCCTTAATAAAAGTTTGACTTCATTAGTCAGTTTACTACTAACTAATATGATTTTAATTTCTTATTATTTCTTTCTTATTAATCAAATTAGCTAGCAGTTTATTTTGTCAGCATTGTTAAATTCTTTGCTTTATCAATCATTTCAAGTTTTTGTTTTTCATCCAATGTCTTTCTGCTCATTCAAGTGGAACTTTTAAGATTTCTTCTTTTATGTTCTGTTGTTTTTTTTTTTAATATGTTCATTTTCTGGTTCAGTTCATTAATCCTCACTTTTCTATTTTGTTAATATATTTTGAGAAATATGTCCACTGAGAATTGCCTTAGTTTCATTCCCAAAATGTTAATGTTATTGTTATTATTCTATTTAATATATATTTATCATATTTATGATTTCTTCTTTGATATTCCATGTTTTGTTTGTTCTTCCATTCTTATTATTCTATTTAGTATACATATTTATCATATTTATGATTTCTTCTTTGACCAACTCATCATTCACGATATTTGACTTAGTATTCAATTGGGTCCATATCTTTAGATTATGTTCCCTGAATTGTCTGCTATATTTTATTGTACTCTAGCCCAAAAATTATCTTTAAGATTTCTTCCTATTTACATCTACAATTTCTTTTTGTCCTAATTCATGATATGTTTCTGTAAAGACAATTTTCAGTGCTGAAAAATATCTATATTCTTTAATATTCCCTTTCAGAAAACAGCAAAAGTCTACTTACCTGTGTTTTCCTTTGTATGTGTTGCATTTTTCCAGCTCTGAAAGATGAACATGAAGGACTGTCACAATTATTGTGATACTCTCAATGTCTTTTGTCATTTTTCCTTTAAGCAACTGGGCTCTCTGTCATTTGGTCCACATATACTTAATAATGCCATATTTCATTGATATTCATCCATATCATTCATTCCCTTAAGCATAGTATAATTTATCTCTTAAAATATTGTCAATTTTTCTTGCTGTTGTACCTGACATTATGACTGCAATTACTGTTCTTTTTTGGGACCATATGACACATTGTAAAACAATTTTCATACCCTTATTTTCATTTTTTATGTCTTTATTTTTTTTTAAATCTTTGGTTCCTTTTATGTTTCATTTTATTGGAAAGTTCTTTTGTCTTTTTAGCTTTTTCTTTTCCTGCCCAGATAAGAGTTCAGCATCCTGTTTGTGCCATCCCCTCCCCTTTTCTCAACTTCAGTAATTTTCACTTGTAACACCTTTTTCAGGGAAGTATTCACTTATTTCATCTCCCTCTTAATTCTTTTCTCTTCTACACTATTCTGAAATACATTATTTCATTCATAGGTCTTATACTTACATGTTCTTTTTTTTGTCCCTATACAAAGTAGCTTTCTGGAAGAAAGAAAAATTTCTATCTCTGTCTAATTTATTTTTGTTTGTCTGCAGATAGCACTCACTCCCCTCTTCCCTAATTTAAAAAATAATCTTTTAAAGAACCTTATTTCATGTAGTCTTATTCTTGGAACAATTAAATCATGAAGAAGGTAATGTAATAAGCTGGGTGACAGTCTACATATTCCTTCACCTAGGGGATAGGCTTCTCTGTGATTTTACTTTTACCATTTGCCTATCCTAAGGCTAGTTAATCTTAACACTAGTTTTTTAATCTTCCTAAAATTCACTCATTTTCCATACTAGGTGACTTTAGGGGACCAATAATCTCTTTTCCTAGGGGTGGAATACAGTTGTGGGAAGTGTGATCCTTGCTTTAAGTAGGGGATTTTCTAAGGTGCTCTCTCCCCCTGGTTAAAACCCATTGTAAGGTTGCTTTCTTTCTAGTCACCATGTGAATGTATATTAATATCTCCCCTATCATTTCCTCTCCCAGGAAAGGTCCCAGATCCTGTTCCTCATGTATGTACATACATATGTATATACATACATGAATTCATTTACAAGGCAATATAGGTTTGAATCATTGAAACATTAAATTCTACCTCCTTTCTTCCTCCTAAATCAAGCAAACTCCTTAGATTTTTATCTCCTGGGTTCTTATTCCAAGATGTTCTTTCTTTGACTCTCAAACAGTATGAAAGATTGCATTAAAAAATAATAATAGCCTTGTCTGGTCTTACAAATATTAGTAAATTGATTTCACTGCTTAGTCTTTTCTGCTACTTAATTGTTATCTACTTTTCTTGTATTTCTTGCTGTGAATGGCTAACATATTGAATATATTGATCTCCTAGCTTTTTATTTTGGACTAATAACTTGAATACTTCCTTGTAGTTGAAAGTCTATTTTTAAAAAAAATTATTAGGATCCACTTTGCAAGATGTCATTTTGGGATGCAATCCAATCCTCTTTATTTTTTAGAATATCTTATTAAAATATCTTCTTTGAATCATCAGAGATGAAGAATATTCTAGGCTATTCGGGTGGATTTTCCTTAAAGACCCAAAGTCTTTCTCTAGGCTTCTTATAACATTTATTGTTTGATATTGAAATTCTTAGTTTTAACCACAGATGTTTCCAGTGATTTAAATTCACATCTTTCCTTCTGTAGGTGATCAATGGATCCTAATGATACATATTTTTACTTATCCAGTATTTATGGACAATTTAATTTTTTTTCATGCAGCATGTCATTCAGACCTTATCATTAAATCTGCGCCTTGATGTCCTCTTTGAGCCTATCTTTAAAGTCACTTGCTTTGGCTTGCATAGAATGTATGAGTTCTTCCAATGTCATTATCTTTTTATTATCTTATTTCAAAATTTACTTCCACCTTTGTATTTCCAAATTGACTTTTATTTTTCACAGGCTTTGTTGTTTGTTTGTTTGTTTGTTTTTAATTTTTGTTAATTTGCTTTTAGTTTTCAACAATCATTTCCATAAACTTTTGAGTTTTAAATTTTCTCCCCCTCCTTCCCTGCCTCCCTTCCTAAGCTGGTGAGCAATCTGATATAGGCTCTACAAATGCATTCCTATGAAACATATTTTTACATTAGTCATGTTGTAAAGAATTAGAACCAATAGGAGGAACCATAAGAAAGAAGAAACAAAACAAAACAGAAAAGGAAAGGAAAAAAAAGAGCAAATCGTATGCTTCGATCTGCATTCCAACTCCATAGTTCTTTCTCTGGATGTGGATAGCATTTTCCATCATGAGACTTTTGGAGAAATCTTAGATCCTTGCATTGATGAGAAGAGCTAAGTCTTTCAAAGTTAGTCATTGAACAATATGGCTGTTACTGTATACAATGTTCTCCTGATTCTGCTCACTTCACTCAGTATCAGTCCATACAAGTCTTTCCAGGTTTTTCTGAAGTCCACTTGTTTATCATTTCTTATAGCACTATAGTATTTCATTCATGTACCACAACTTGTTCAGCCATTCCCCAACTGATGAGCATCCCCTCAATTTCCAATTCTTTGCCACAACAGAAAGAGCTGTTATAAATATTTTTGTATGGATCCTTTTCCCATTTATATGATCTCTTTGGTATACAACCCTAGAAGTGCTATTGCTAGCTAAAAGGGCATGCACATTTTTATAGCCCTTTGGGCATAGTTCCAAATTGCCCTCCAAAATAGTTGGATTAGTTCACAACTCCACAACAATGTATTAATGTTCCAATTGTCCCACATCTCCAACATTCATCATTTTCCTGTTTTGTCATTTTAGCCAACCTGATAGGTGTGGTATCTCAAAGTTGTTTTGATTTGCATTTCTCTAATCAATAGTGATTTAGAGCATTTTTTTTCTTATGACTATAGATAGCTTTAATTTCTTCATCTGAAAACTGCCTGTTCATATCCTTTGACCATTTCTCAATTGGGGAATAACTTGTATTCATATAAATTTGACTTAGTTCTCTATATATTTTAGAAATGAGCCCCTTATCAGAGACATTGGTTGTGAAAATTCTTTCCCAGTTTTCTGCTTCCCTCCTAATCTTGGTTGCATTGGGTTTGTTTGTGCAAAACATTTTCAATTTAATGTAATCAAAGTAATCAATTTTTCATTTCACAATGTTTTCTATCTCATTTGGTCATAAATTCTTCTGTTCTCCACAGGTTCCATTGTTTTGGAGAAATTTTCTATTTCTTTTAAAAAAATTTTTAAATTTTATTAATTTATTTTGATTTATCAACAATCACTTCCATAAGCTTTTGAATTTTAAATTTGTCTCCCCCTCTCTCTTCACCTCCCTCCCCAAGACGGCACACAAATCTGATATAGGCTACACATATACATTCCTATTAAACATATTTTCACATTAGTTATGTTGTAAGAATTAGAACCAATAGGAGGAACCACTAGAAAGAGGAAACAAAACACAACAGGAGAAAAAATAGCAAATAGTATGCTTTGATCTGCATTCAAACTCCGTAGTTCTTTCTTTGGAAGTGACTAGCATTTTCCATCATGAGGCCTTTGGAGATGTCTTAGATCCTTGCATTGCCGAGAAGGGTTAAGTTTATCAATATTAGTCATCGCACAACGTGACTGTAACTGTGTACAACATTCTCCTGATTCTGCTCATTTCACTTACCATCAGACCATACAAGTCTTTCCAGGTTTTTCTGAAGTCTGTCTGGTCATCATCTCTTATAGCACAATAGTATTCCATTACATTCATATGCCACAACTTGTTCAGCCATTCCCCAATTGATGGACATCCTCTCAATTTCCAATTCTTTGCCACCACAAAAAGAGCTGCTATAAATATTTTTGTACATGTGGGTCCTTTTCCCATTTATATGATCTCTTTGAGATACAGCCCTAGAAGTGCTGGGTGAAAGGGTATGCACATTTTTATAGCCCTTTGGGCATAGTTCCAAATTGCTCTCCAAAATGGCTAGATCATTTCACAGTTCCACCAACAATGCATGAGTGTTTCAATTTTCAACATTTATCATTTTCCTGTTTTATCATGTTGGCCAATCTAATAGGTGTGATGTGGTTCCTCAGAGTTGTTTTGATTTGCATTTCTCCAATCAATAGTGATTTAAGGCATTTTTTCATATGACTATAGATGGTTTTAATTTGTTCATCTGAGAATTGCCTGTTCATATTCTTTGACCATTTATCAATGGAGAAATTTTCTATCAACTGTTCTAAATTGTCTACTCATTTATTTGTCTTGCTAATCCAATCTTGGAGAACTCTGCTTAAACTCTGCCTTAATTCCCAATGTTGTTTTAATTATTTTTTTTAAATATTTTATTTCACTTCCTAATCATTTTGGGCTTTCTTAGTTTTCCATTTTCTCTGGGAATCCCATAGAATTTCCATGCTTTCTAATTTTTATGGGGAGTTTTATGGGACTTTAAGACTGATAGCAAAACATCTATTCTTTTTCAGTTTTTTTTTTCAAAACTAAATGACTGTTTTTCCTCTCCTTTGTTAAGCTCATTGTTGGTTTATCTCTTTGCGGGCTGAGGCTAACCCCAATTTCTCTTTTTTGAGTTTCTTGCCTTCTGTCCTTTTTCTTCTGTTCTGAGTTGTATCCTTTCCACTCATCCATACCAATGGGATTTGGTGGCTTCAATCACCTTGTACTGCTGAAAGGAAGGAAATAAGGGGATAACTATATTTCTGATATGTGGAAACTTTATGAGGGGAAGAACACAGCTGGATTTATAAAACTTTCTTTTCCTGCTAGCAATTTCCTTTAATTCTATTCTTTCTAGTTTTGCACTGTTATATGTCTCCCAATCTTGTCTGCCAGTTGCTTGTTCTCTCCATTGCTGGAATAGATGAGCTCAATACTCTCCTTCCATTAAAGATATGGAGATATCTGGGAGTCTGGTTGGAGAAACAAGATAAAGGGCACAACAAAATTTCAAGTTCCAGCTCTTTATTTCGGCATTAATCATGTTCAGTGCGTGATTGATTTGGTATTTGCACGATTGATTGGTATATCTTTTTGTTATTATGGTGCAATAATTTACATTTTGTGGAGGTGTTTTCTAGCTTCTACTCTTGTTACCTTATTGGCTATATTCCTTGTTCTGAGGTAGTGAGAGTAGAAGTTTTCCTGAGAAGTACACTCTCATTCTGTCTTCTGGCTGGAAGTTCTGAGACATACACTTTTACAGTAAAACAATTAAAAGAGATAGAAAGAGCCCAGCAAAAGAGTCCAAATGTGTCCTCAAACCCACTGCTAAATAAATGCAAACTCATCTCTGATTCCAATCAGAGTAGACTGGGAAAGGATTATTTTTGAGATCAACACCTCTAAAATGAGGAAATACTTCCCCCTTGCTGCAACAAAACAGATGCAGCTTTCAATGCTGGCATCCTTCGGTTTCAAAATTGCTCTAGTCGTCCATATGGCATTTAAATGGGAAAATTAAGAACTAATTTTCAGAAAGAACTACACCTTATGTCAGGATATGGGAAAAGGTCTCTGGTGTGTTCGTGGTGTTGACCAGCTTTGTCCACACAGCACTCAAATCTCTAAAATTCATGATCTTGCCACCTTTCCATAGCATGGATGTCTCCTTTCCTTGAACTATAAGATTTCAGCTTTAAAGTAGACTATACTGATGATGTCTCTCTTCCTGTACCAGGTACTATGATAATCACTTCCACACAGAGTTCCCTACCTCTTTCTTAGAAATCAAAATGTAGATCATTAGGATCCATTGATCACCTAAAGAGGGAAAATCTTAATTTAAATCACCAAGAAATTCTGTAGTTGAAACACAACCACAAATAAAAGCAGCCAAGAGAAAGGCTTTCAGTCATTAAGGAAAATCTATCTAGGAATATACTTTATTTATGAGGATTCAAAGAAGATTCTTGAATGTGTGATATTTTGAAAAGTTTAGGAGATTTGATTGTATGCCCAAAATAATATACCTTGCAAAGTGCAATCCTCCTAATAACCATTTTTTTAAATGGACTTTCAACAAATAGGAAGCATTTATATTATTAGCCCAAAAGAAAAACAAATCAATATATTCAATAAATAAACCTTTAAAAACAAGAAACATAAGAAAAGTAAATAACAGTTAAGTAGGAGAAATGACTAATTAGTAAAATTAATGTATTAATGCTTATAAGACCAGACAAGGATATTGTTTAAAAAATTTTTTTTCACATTGTTTGAGAGTCAAGGAAAGAACATCTATGGGCAAAGGTCTTGAAGGAGATAAATATCTAAAAGGTTTACTGGATTTAGGAGGAGAAAAGGAAGAAGAATTCAACTAATGTTCCAGTTATTCAAACCTATATTGCCTTGTAAGTGAATCCATATTTTTTTTGTAAGGGTATGGAAAGTCACCTGCACATGGGGGAGGCAAGAGACAAAGGAGAGGCAGAAATGCATACTTGCCCACTTAGGGTTTGAAAGGTAAGGGAAAAGTATTCAGTATCTCATTCTGCCAGAAGATAGGGGGAGTGCAGTTAGAAAGTATGGAAAGAATAATGAGGAAATACATGGGGAGGAAGAAACAGGATTTTGGATTTTCCTTGGGAAGGAGAATGATCAAAATGCTTAATTAGTTGATTTTCAACAAATTTGTCTTTATATAAGCGTTGAATGTTAAAAGTTAGAAAATAACTGACCTTCAGAGTCATAAGATTTAGAGTTAGATTTAAAGTTCATTATTATTTGAGAAAGTTAATTCGTCAGGCAAATGTAAAAATCATTGTAGTAGAGTCTGAGTTGACTTTAGGCAGTCAACACAATTTATTTTATTTCAGAGACACCAGGTCCTGCTGCTACCAGTTAAGTTTCAGAGGGTCTTAAATTCCACCACTAGTCGGTCCTTTGAGTTCCTTGTCTTGCTGGTCCCTTGTTAAAAACTAACTAGGAGAGATAGCACATTAAACAATTTTATACTAATGCATTTGTGCTCAAGGAGAAGTGTATCATTTTGAGGAATATGGTAGAATTATATAGCACTAGCATTGTCCCAAGGTCCAGTGTGCAGCCACAAAGGAGAAAGACATATAAAAGCCAGCGTAAGACCTGCCCCTGAAACAAATCTTATTGAACTAATCAATCAACCAAATGTAACAGAGAAAGGCTCGAGCACATCTTCAATAATACCTTTACACAAGAAGGCATCCCTAATTGGGTTAGGTTTTCAGGACTCCATTCCCATGAAACTACATGCCTGAAATACATGATGGTGTCATGAGGCATGGACTCTGATGTGATGCTTCTTTGGGCCTAGATGGTTGGTTAGAAATATGGCTGACAACAAGCTTCTCCTCGATTGGTTTGTGGTCTACAGATATATATATCAAAAAGTACAGAAATAACAATGTTAAATCATTACATTCTAACCAGCATGTCACTCTTTTTGCACGAGGACAAGTGACTTACTTGGTGATTTAAGCTAAGGGAATTAAATTCCTTAAAAGGAAGTGTTATTGCTAGGGAAAAAAGTAACAAGATAATAAATGACTTCTAAGTTGCTATTTAACCTCTCCCCAATAATAATGAGCCCAATTTTGTGCAACAGTTTTTGAAAGATTAGTGAAATACAACCAGGATTCATTATTTACCATGTGTAAAGAAAATATTTGAATTGTGGGAAGTTTGAGGCTTTAAAAAATTAGTATAGTAGCCAGGCACACTAGTAAGAGAATGGGAGTAAGAATACCAGATTCCAGGGGCAGCTAGGTAGCGCAGTGGATAGAGCATGGCTCCCGAAGTCAGGAGGACCTGAGTTCAAATCCGGCCTCAGACCAAACACTTGACACTTACTAGCTGTGTGACCCTGGGCAAGTCACTTAACCCCAATTGTCTAAAAAAAAAAAGAAAAGAATACCAGATTCCAATCACAGCTCTGCTGTATGACCATGGGCAAATAATTTTAGTTCTTTGGGTGTATGTGTGGATGGGCAAGGGGAGTTAGAATAGCTTCTTTTTCTAAGGTCTCTTGCTCATTAAATATTTCTTCAGGATGGTGTAGGGGTGTTGGGGAACCTGCAGCCCCAAGTCCAAGTTTTACAGAACAAATCCCCTTAATAAAAGGATTTGCTTTGTAAAGTTTGAATTCAGTCAAAGGGACACACTTGAGGTCCCAGAGGGCCACATGTGACCTTGAGGCCACAGGTTCCCCACCCCTGGATAGGTGAAAGAGCAGTGGATTTGAAGACAGAGGAATTGGGTCTGATTCCTGACTCTGCTACCTATGGCAAATCACTTATGTCTCGAGGACTCAGTTTCCTAATCTATAAAATGAGGGCATTTATCTAAGTGATCTGTGATCTTCATTATAGCTTTTAATCTTATGACTCTGAAGGTAATTGTTTCCAAACTTTTAACATCCAATGCCTATGTAAAGCTCAATTGGTTGAGAATCAATTAATTAAACATTTTGACCATTTGGACATGAGTTCATTTCAAGTTAACCTTTATATCTTGTCAGGAACTTGAGATCACAGATTTAAAGCTAGAAAGACCTTAGAAATCATGTGAGTCCACTCTCTTCCTTTTGCAAAGAAGGAAACCAAAGCTCAGAAAAGGTGACTTGGGTAGTAAGGGACAGAGTCTCACTCAGGAATAAGTCCTGGGATTCCAAACCCTTTGGGTTTTCCACTGGGTCTCACTACTAGGATGGCCATGGGCCATAAGAAGGAAGGAAAGGGAAGGGAAGGTAGAGAAGAAATAAATAGGTGCCAAGACAGAATATTTCTCACTTGTCTCCTGCCAATATAGGGAGGTTCCAAAGGGAAGCTGACATTCTAGTAGGTTGTTTTTAGGAACATCAGGGCATAGTTTCTTATTTGGCATAAAGAGTGTTTAGAGACATTATCCTAAGCCCAGCAGACGAGAGTCATCTAGTTTACTGAGTGTGGGACTTGTGAGATTTGGGAGTCAGTTTAAGAGGTCAGAGTAATGGTTGTTGCGGTCCATTTGAGATTTCCTATAGTGAATCAGGGTGTTCTCATGTGGGTGTGGAGGATAAGAGGTGTCCCCAGAAATGTGTTTGGATTGGGATTAAGTCCAAGTGAGGACTCAAACCCCCCCAGTCTTATAACTTTGAGTAGTCCTTTTTCTACTATGCTGCACTATCCATTTTATATATACTTGAAGATAATAAAGCTGAATTTCTCTAAAAAAATTATGTAATTCAAATTTTTAACTAATTTCAGTCAGTCCTTTTCCCCAAATAGTGTGAAATATTGGGACTAGGCTGTATGAATTCAACTTATGAGAGACATGGGTAATACGGCACTTACCACTAGAGAATTTTCTGAGACTTAGCTTGTTTTCTGTTGTTTTTTTTTCAGGGGTATAATCTGAACATGGCTTTAAATACCTCCCCTTTCAACCTGCATCCTCTCCTAGCCCTCCAGATGAAAACACGTAATCAGACAAAAACATATTTATGCCACCACTGTCCCAGTTTTCACTACTACTCCCTTTTACTGACTTCATTGGAAGTTCCTGGTCTCAGTTGTCAAGGTAGAACTTGAAAAGTGGTTACAGATTTTCTCCAGGTACAGCCTATCTCCCAGACCAGTGTGCATATCTTATGATCCCATATTCAGCCTCCAGGAAATGGAAAATGGAAATTGGTTCCCTTTTGAAAAAAAAAAAGATTTGAGGGTGTCAAACAAAAGGCAAAAACCTCAACACGAAATACTCTGTGTCTACTTACATGCAAGTTCCAAATCTGGGCTGTCTGTTTGTGTCCCTACTGCAGCCACCACCATGGGCAGAAGGTGCTGGGTTACTAGGGAAACTGACAAACATTCTAAGCCCCACCCTCAGCTTTTGCTTCTGCTGCTCAGCAACAAGAGGATGAAACTGTCAACCCAGACCAAAGAGAACTCTCTGCCCTTGATCACTTCTACAAACAAGTAGGGA
>NW_020954635.1:168890-202884 GCF_900497805.2 Vombatus ursinus | reverse complement strand
TCTTATTCTCATAGGATTTGACTTAAGGAGGGTATAACATACACGCTTAATTGGGTATAGAAATCTGTCTTACCCTATAGGAAAATAGGAGGGGAAGGGGACAAGAGAGTAGGGGGATGATAGAGAGGAGGGCAGATTGGGAAAGGGGTTAATCAGAAGCAAGTACTTCTAAGGAGGGTCAGAGTGAAAAGAAAGAATAAAATAAATGGGAGAGTGTGGGATAGGATTAAGGGAAATAGAGTTAGTTTTTCACAGCATGTCTACTATGGAAGTGTTTTGCATAACTGCACATATATAACCTATATTTAGCTGCTTGCCTTATCAATGAGGGTGGGTGGGGATGGAGGAAGGGAGAAAATTTGGAACCCAAAGTTTTAAAAACACATGTTTAAAAAAAATGTTTTCACATGCAACTGGGAAATAAGAAATACAGGAAATGGGGTACAGAAATCCATCCTGCCCTACAGGAAAATTGAAGGGGAATGGGATAAGAGAAGGGGGGGAGAGATAGAAGGGAAGGCAGACTAAGGGAAGGGGTATTCAGAATGCATGCCATCTTGGGGTAGGGGGAGGGGTGAGATGGGGTGAAAATTTGGAATTTCAAAATCTTGTGGAAGTAAATGTTGAAAACAAAAAAATAAATAAAAATTACTATAATATATATATATATATATATAAAAAGAAAGATGGGCATGAATGTTAAATGGTGGAAAGGGCAGGGGGTGGAAGCAGAGAGCAGGAAGTGGAGAAGAGGAAAGTTTCCTGTTACGAATCACAGTTCTCATGATGTTAAGTTGAGAGTTGGAAGAGACCTGTGAGATCATCCAGTTCACCCCATCATTTTGCAGATGAAACTCAAGCCATTTGTGATTTTCCCAACATCAATAGTTAGCAAATGGTAGAGGTAGGACAATTGCCAGTAAGTTATACGATTTGTTTACATTCCAATCACCACCAACCAGTTGCTAGGCATTCTAAATTTGCATATGCTAAAGTATGAATAGGCCTGTCAATGCAACCCCTTTCTTGGGGGGTTTCTGAATATTTTATCTCAGAAAAGAGTCCATCAGAAACTGATCATTTCTTCTTTCCTTTAATTTTGAAGAGCAATGCAAAAAAAAAAAAAAAAAAAGAAAGAAAGAAAGAAAGAAAGAAAAGAAAAGGCCTAAATGTGAAAAAAATTTGGGGCATCATTTTCAGTTCTACTAACACCCAAGAAAAATTGTCCTTGGGCATCACAACATTAGCTGATGATGAATCAGGACCAAAGAGGTTAAGTCAAAATTCTCACTTGAGAAAATAATTCTGGATGTTTAATGAAAGGATTTCAATTCAGGAGCTCTATTCTTGACTATGGCTGATGTGACCAAGGACAAATCACTTAACCTCTGTCTAAAATAAGAGGATCAATTTAGACCTCTAAGGCTTAAATCTATGATCCTATATTTGACCTTGAGCATTGAGCCTTCAGGCTCAGAATTCAAAAAGGGAAGTGATATTTCCATTTACTTGGGGATTTAATGAGTCACATGGATTGTAACATGTTTTATAGCTTTCACACTCTTCAGCAGAGGACATCATAGTATAGCAGAAAGAGTGTTGGCTTTAAACCTGGAAGATGTTAAGTTCAATACCTGATTCTGTCCCATAGATAACTTTGGACAAATTACTTCCTTCCTCTGGGTCTTTGTTTCTTTAACTACAAAATAATAGTACTTTCCATTTACATAATGACTTAATGTTTGCAACGTGCTCTTTTTACCTGATCTCATCTGGGTCTTACATTACAGGTCTTCTAGCTTACCTCTTTGCCTCTGTGCAAGCTTTTCCTGCTACCTGGAAGGAATGGTCTTCCTCATCTCTGCCTCTTGGAAGGTCAAGCTCCATCACCTCTACTCTGAACTCCTTCCTGACCCCCTTGGTTTTCAGTCCTGCCCTGTTTTAGGAAATTACTTTGTTTTTTTACTATTTTCTATTTATTCAGTAGAATGTAAGATCTTTGCAACAAGGACTTGTAATAATTTTTTTTTCTTTTTTCTGTATCTCCAGTGCCTAGCACTGTGCTTCACACAAAGTAGGTGCTTGTTAACTTGAATTAATCTCATTTTACAGATAAGGAAACAGATTCAGAGGGGGTAAGTGACTTCCCTCTGATCAAACAACTAGTAATTTGTGGAGCCGTGATTCCACAGCAGGTTTCTTTCCAAAATGAGGAAAATAAACAGGATGGTCACTAAGATCTTTTCCAGTTCTAAATGATTAATGTTACTCATGTAGACAGATGGCATATAGTAGTTTTTCATTCTCATTTCAAAGATGGAGAAAATAAGGCATTGGACAGTATGATGACAGTGCCAACAATTAGAACTTACAATGTCTGATGCCCATTGTTAGCTCAAAGTTTCAGCATATGGCTTCTCTCATACCTGCTCATTGGCATAAAATGCCTTTGGCTCATTTGCCCATGAAAGGACCTTGCCTTGGCCCTGACAACCCAGCTGGGAATGAAAATGAAATGATCCATCTGTGCCCAGGTCTACGGGTTTACAGATGGCATTGTTTGTATGACATTACTTTTCCAACTAAATCAAACAATGTTTAAAAAAAAACCTTAAAATATCACAAAGTCTACATTCTAACCCATTTTTGGTTCCTAAAATCCTTTTTCAAGTCTCCCATTTCTCACTATACAAGAGTAAAATTAGTTTCAATTATAATTTTGCTAATGTAGTGAATTTATATTGGCACAGGAAACATCAAGATCTGCCATGAGCCAAAGCTCTTCAGGATAATTTGTAAAGATTAACAAGCAATGGAGAGACAGTATGGTGAAATGGACTAAGGGCTAGTTTCAGAGTCAGAAGACTCTAAGCATACAAGTTATATGACCATGCTCACTTTACAGTGTTCCCAGCAACTTTCTAAGATCACATTACAAAAGTTGCCCCTCTGCATTGGTAGAGAGGGCACACAGTTTCCCCCAATGAAATCACAGGTCCGGATTAAATAACATAGCCAAGTTGGCTATGTTAACAATATAAAATTTTGACAGAGGACCAACCTATCACTTACAGCATCCCAGTGATCAAAGGAACCACAGAGACCATCTAATCGCACTTATACCTGAAAGAGAATATATCACCCATAAATGGCCATTTAGTCATCATTTGAAAACCTAGAGGAACCCAATAATTTTTTAAAGCACTATTTTTGAACTGTTTAAATTAGAAATACTACCTTGAACAATCATTTTTATCTCTCTGGGTCTCAGTTTTCTTATCTATAAAATGGGGAGATGAAATCACTTACAGCTCAAACATTCTAGGGACTTGCAGTGGGAAGAACTTAGCAATCACCCACAGCAGACCTGGAGGCTAATTCTGGCTCTTTCACAAACTGACCTCTGACAAATTAATTAACTTTTAATGGCCTTAGTTTTTCTTGTCTATGGGAAAAATTAAAGTTTTAACTAGATATTCTCTCAGGTTCTTCCAGTAACATCCTCAGCCTTTGAGAGTAACTTACCAAGGAATAGTGGAAAGTTAATGGCACACAGATCTTAGGAACAAAGAGAGTTCAGACATCTTCCAAACACCCTGGCAAATCTCTAAAAATGCAACTAAAGTAAGAATGGTAAAATTGAAGATAAAAAGGTATAAACTCTTCCATCCAGTCCAGGACTGCACGAAGAGAGGGCCAGAAGTCTGTAGAAGCTCTGAGTAGAGACAAACCAGGGTAGGCAGAAGGAAAAATGTAGAGGCAGTGCAGACCCATAGCAGGAGACTGGATTTGACCAGTGCTCAGGAAATCCTGTCTAAGGCAGACACAGTAGGAGCCACAGGAGGAGAAAGAACCAGCATAGCACCTGGGAAACCACACACCCATGGTGTTACAGAAGATTTACACTCAGTACAATCCATAACAATAACAACTAACCTTTATACAGTACTTACTATGTGCCAGGCACTCTGCTGAGTGCTTTAATAGAGTCTACTGCTTTTTGGTGATGTCTCACAGGCAGCTTCTCAGGTGAGATGATCTCAGACTGCAGGTACACTAGCACCCTGAGCCTTCCATCACCTGCTTTGTGCAGCGTGTTCCCTGAGGAAAGGCTGCTTGGGAACAGGCTGGGCATCTTCGATCTGCCCCACACAACCATTTCCATCTGCACCAGCACAAGGTATCTTCTACCTCCTGTTGCCAGCCCAGTCTCCTAACTGGCATGTGGAGAACCTATAGCGCAAAGAATAATCCTCCCTTTAACTTTAGACCTCCCATTTCCTGCTCGCCTACCTTTCAATGGTACAGTAGTGCTACTCTCCACTCAATGATGAACATTCTCACACCTGGTCATATCCTTCACATCCCAGTGGCTCTGAACTCCTGTAGACTGTCATCTAAGCCCCACTCCTCACTGCCTACCACCTGATTCCTCATTCCCATCCCCCTCAACCCTCCTATCCCAAAGTTTCAGCCTAACTTGACCCAGCCCTTCCACTGTGCCCTCTGGAATGCCTGTTCCATAAGCAACCCCTTTATCTTAAATCTATTCCTCTCCTCCTCCTTCTATCCACTAGCTTTTTCTGAAAACCATCTCTCTACTGATAACACAGCCTCCCTGGTCTTTTCCAGTACTGGCTGTACTTTATTCTGCTCAACTCACTAATCAAGAAAGGGGAGTTGGAATACTCCTTGCTCCAGGTTCTTCCCCTTCCTCCTTCATTCAGCAACCTCCATTCCTTTGAGGTTCATGTTATTCCTATCTACCACCCAATCAAAATCCTGGTAGCTGTTGCATTTAGATTCCCCAGATCACTCCCTTCTTCCTTTTGATACCTGGCTTACAATTTTTCTCTCCTTCCCAGTTCTTGCCTTCATATTAGAAGGCTTCATCATACATACTGATTCTCCCTCAAATACCCTAACCATTCAGTTCTTCAACCTATTTACCTCTCACAAGCTACTTTTCCACCCTATCTCAGCCACACACAAAGATGGTCATACCCTTGATCTTGCTGTCACCTACAAATTTACCACCTCTATGTTCAAGAATTCTGAAATACCCCTATCCAACCATAATCTACTGGCTTTTCCCCTCTCTTTCTGCCTTCCTTTACATTAACTATCTCTTCATCCATACCATGTCCTCCAATCATTCATTTCACCCCTCAATTCTTTCCCAGGCCAACTCCTTTGCATAAGGTGCTCTCTTCTCTTCTCCCATTTTGACTCCTTGGTGAACTAATTCAACTCTACTCTGTCTTCCTTTCTTGAATCCTTGGCCTCCTTATCATGTCATCGATTACACCTAGCTAAGCCTTAAACTTGGATCACTCCTACCATTCATTGCCTTTGTTCCTACACACATAATGCTCAATGAAGGTGGGAAAAAAATCACCCAACTGTTCTGATTGGGTCCACTAAAAATTTGTTACAGAACCTCAACTGGGCCTTTATTGCTGCTAGGTAATCCTACTATAACTCCCTTGTCAGCTTACTATCCCACTCTACAGAGGCTTCTCCAAACCTTTTCCTCCCTCCTCAAACTTCCTATAGCTCTCCTTGTCCCCACCTTCTCAGGTGAGAACATTGTATCATATTTTACAGAAAAAAAAACCAACTTTGAAAGATTTAAAAACTCTGATCAATATAATGACCAACCGTGATTCCTGAGGACTGATTAACAATGTTATCCAGTTCCTGACAAGGTGATGGATCCAAGATACAAAGTGTTTGGTTGTTTTTTTTTTTTTTCCTGTGTGGAATATGTAGAATTTTGCTTGACTACACATATTTATTACAATTTTTTTTATTTTTCAGTTTTAGGGAGGAGAGGAGCATTAGATATAGGAAAACCTCCTCCCCTCAAAAGAAAAGAAAAAAAGAGAAAAGAAAGGAAAGAGAACCATTGAATCATTTTAAAAGCATAGAAGAAAAGAGAAGCAAGACTAGAAGGAATCACAGATAAGCAAATCAGCTTTCAAAGTTATATGTTGAATTTATTATATATATTTCAAAGAAAAAAAATCTTTGTGCAATAAGATTTGCAGTTGCTTGTACCACCTTTTTTCCTTCTAGTACGTATATGCAAATAGTCATTTTATTTGGTGTTTTCTAAATTTGGAATAAAAAAAAGAATGACTTACCAAATAGGGTTTATTTTTATACTACATGCTATTTTTGCTTTTCAACTCTAGATGGTGCTTTAACACACTTTAAAAAATTCAGCTGAAGATTGAAAGAAGCAAATAGGATTCACTATCTTAGAGACTTTTTTTCAAGGAGTTAGCAATTGATTTTTGCATTGATCCAGGTGATCAGAACATGGATTGGATGGATGGATCTATTCACATACTTTTCTGTGCATATCTATGCATAACTCAGTGAGGGTGGATGGTATGTTAAAGAAGCTAAAAGAAGTAACACAATCATACGCTACATTGATAATGGAGTGTAGAATAAGGAAGATGACAGTTCTACTGGGCCCTGGCCATACCACAGCTGGATGTCTTAATTCAGTTCTGGGTAACAAGTTTAACATGAGTCCATAGTGTTCAACACTGCCATGAAACATTTTCAATTTAAGAGATGAAATAGAAAGAGGGATTTCCTATGGATCAGGGGTTCTTAATCTGGGGTCCATGAATTTGTTTGTACAAATATTTTAGTAACTGTATTTCATTGTAATTGGCTTTATTTTTGTTTTTGTAATCCTCTGTAATTTGTGCCTTTAAAAACATTATTCTGGAAAGGGATCTATAGGCTTCATCAAACTGCAGAAGGGAATCTCTGACACAAAAAAGATAAGTATTCAGATTGTGAAGTCTTTCAGATGCTGTTTGCCGATAATGTTATGCTGGTTTCATTAAACCTCAGAACAATATAGGAATACTTACACAAGATTCACAACTACTCAAATGAGATCAATTTTATAATCCACATGAGAAAAACAGATGAAGCATACCAATTTTCCAGATTAATATATAAATTAGACTAATTGTACATTGACCTTGCTCATCAGAATCAATTATTAATTTATTTATTGGGTGAACGTTAGATTTGAGCAGTGAATTGAATCCAAAACTGAATAGGGTGAAGAGAGTGGACTGCATTGTGTTTGGAAAATGGGGCAGAATTTCAATGACACCCAAGCCTAGCCCTGAAAATGCAAATTTATCTTTTTCAATATCAGGATTTTTCCAGTGATGCTGCATAGCTTCATAATCTGTAATACTAGAGTTTCTAATGAATCAAAATTACAGGTCAATCAATGGAAAACAGATGTATGGTGGGCATAAATAGTCTATAGCATATTATGCATTGTACATATAAAGTGGCATAAATGACAATATTTAAAAGATGTATGCTTGGAAAATGAGGTAGGTGAGTCCTATAAAGAGAATGAGGGATATAAATTGGAGAGCCTCCATGCTCCCTTGGTAATAACATGGATGATGATGTGCACCAACGGAGGTATTGCCCTTATTGGTGAGATAATGGATCCATTCAAATAATGAACTATAAAAAGTTGATTGTCTTGGAAAAAATGGGATTTTTAATGAGTTCATTTATTCTATCTGACACTCACTTTCTTTGACAACATGAGTTCTGAGGACAATTTATTAGAAATGATTACAGTTCCAAATGTTAAGAAAAAAAGCAGTTATCAATAGCTTTAGCTGAAGGAATTGTTCAAATATGTTAGGAAGGTTGAGATTTTTACATACAAGTTTTGAAATGCTCTTATTGGCTTGAGATTGAAGACTTCTTATAAATAATATTGAAATGAGAAGGAAAGATACAGGAAAGCTCAATAGCTCAAACCTTAAAAGTAGAGAAATATACAGCATGTATCAAAAGCCTTATTGGACTTGTAAGCTATTAAAGCTAGTATTTTTAAAATGTAGAAAGAAAAATTGAGATGATAGAGTTGGAAGGATTTCTGATATGAATATTGAAGATCACAAGGACAACGGACGTACATGAACTACAGAGGAAGAGTATGAACTAGGTACAGAAGATGCTGGGAAAACATAGCAGACTAGCACCATTACTCTAATTCAAAATTCACCATGTATTTTGGAATTCTGGTATTTTGGGAGAAGTCATAGTGCCAGTGGTCTTTTTGCATCATGTGGGGCTTTAGGTATTGCTTTCTAGAAAGAGTGATGATGTGAAACCCAGCAATGGAACTTTCAGAGGTAGCTTTTGTGGTTATCACGATGTCCTAGGAAGATGATTTAGGAATTAACTCTCTCGAGTCAGAAAAGCATAAAATAGTTCCTTGACAAGTTGCTTTTCGTTTTTGATTCTGATATGGCAATTGGTGATTTGGTTTCCACAAACTGATGGCTTCTTAACGACTTTTTGCAAATCCCACATCTTCTATAGTAAAAATAACCAATCAATCGATTAGACCTTATCTGAATACTAGGTAGTAAAAAACAAACTAACAAACTAAGATCAGTCCCATTTTGCCTACTCCTTCACTAAAGGCCCTGATAGCAGAGACAGACATGTTTAGGCATCTACATCCCTGTCAAAGTTACTGTAGCGTCTGTTTGAGTTACAGATAGTGAAATGATTCTTCTTGATTGGAGCAAGGTAAAAGGGCCAGTTCGATGGCAGGATGCACTACTCTGACACTAGCAAAGAAATAAACTGGCTACATCTTCATTTGAATAAGAGCACAAACTGAACCTGCTTGTGCCCAGAAGGCAGAACCAGGGACTGGGGTTGTATGTTAACTAAAAAATTTGAGCCCACTGCAAGGAAAAATTTCCTAGCTTTCAGGTTATTAGCGGTGCACAGGTGAAATGGACTTCCCCGAAAGATGGAGGGGGTTTCCTTTCACTGAAGGTCTTGAATGTTGAATGTTAAAGAGGGGATTTCTTTTTTAATTTAGATTGTAATAGTCTGGACCTCTGAGTGTCACTCAGGAGTATCAACTCCTTTTCTTGAGGTATGGAAGGATAGAGGAATAATCAGTGTCAGAGAGGATCTGAATTCTTGGCCCTGTGATTTGCTAGCTGAGTGACCTCCAGGCATTTGTTTCCTCAGATGTAAAATGAGGGGTTGTAGCAGATGATCTTTAAGGTCCTTTCCAGCCTTAAATCTAAAAATTTACTAAAAAAATCCTAAAAATATTACTAAAACTCCATTTTATGTTTGCTCTTGGGGAAAAAAAAACACGTTTTTCATATCAAAATGTTTTACAGGTAAGTGCTTTTCAATCAAACCTTCCAGAAAGGCTCATATGAAATCAATAATTCTTAATCTTCGCAGATTTGTACATACAATCCACTGCCCTCATTTCTTCGTATTCGGAACCCACGGAAAGAGGCCCTGGAGATGCTGGATCGGTAGTGTATCTTTTTTCCACTCAAACAGGTATGGTTTTCATGGTAGATATAATGTATAACAGGCATTAACTTTGGACAGTGGAACACAATGGAAGGAGCAATGGTCTCAGAGACAGAAGGCTTGGGTTTAAGTCTTAGCTTTGATGCTTCTGTTACCTAGAAGAAAAAAAAATCACAAATACCACCTTCTACATAAAGCCTTTCCTGATCACCCCAGATGGCAGCATCCTTCTCCCGCAAACCAGCCTGGATTTGCTTTGTATATAGTCTCTGTATATAGGCTTTTATTTGTACCCATTGTCCACCTCAGTAGAATGTAAGCTTCTTGAAAGGTGAGCCTTCCTTCATTTTATCTTCAGCACTTAGCAGAGGGCTGGCACAGAACTGGCACTTAATACTTATTGATTTATAAGGTTGTTAAGTGTCAGAGCAAGGACCTAAATAAAATTCTTCCTTTTTCAGTAGACCCCCTTGCCTCTCCTGGTGTTGTAGGAAAGGTGCTATACAAACTTCAGAGTGCAACAGAAATGAGTTCTTACTGCTATCTTCTAAAGACTAAAACCAAATATTGCAGTTGTAATTTGGCCTTTGTATTCCTAGTTATGTTTGGTTTTTACGAATCTTCATGGCATCTTTTTGAATCTCCAGAAATGTTTTTATATCAGTGTGCCAGAAATAGAAAAATATAGAGCCTGGAAACTTATTTAGAGTTTTCAGTTCTTTCCCCTTTTATATTTGTTGCAAATAAAGCTGAAGGGTTATTTATTTATTTATTTAGTGGAAGGTCTCTTGCATTGTGAAAGCAGGTCTGGCCACAATCAAGTAACGCTCACAAATCCCTGGCTCCTCTCTGTAGAAAAGAAAATGGAAAAAAACAAAGCAAAACAAACCGATTTTAATTAGAGCAAGACACACAAACCCCAAGAATAGAAGGGATTTTTTTTTTCTTACTAGGAGGTATTTTCCTGGCAACATGACACAGTAAAAGGAAAGCATTCTTTCCTTTTAAAAAATGTTCTTCTTTAGGGAAAAACAGGAAGAATTCAAGTCAAATGTTAAGAAAGACCTTATTCAATTTATTTTAAAAATAGTAATAGTGGATAGAGTTCTGGATTTGGAATCAAGAAGATTTGAGTATAAATCCTCTTAACCTCTAAACCTCTGTTTCCTCATCTATAAAATAGGGGAAATAATAGCACATACCTCACAGGGTTGGCAGTGAGATGGTATCGTTGATTGTGGGCTGGACTTGGAATCAGAAAGATCTGAGTGCAAATCCTACCTCAACCATTTACTGTGTAACTCTAGACAGGTCACTTAACCTTTCTGAGCCTATTTCTTCACCCATAAAATGGGGATAACAGCTCCTGCCCCATAGGAATATTGTGAGTATATAATGAGATAAGATACGTCAAATGTTTTATAAACCTTAAAGCATTATATAAAATGTTAGCTATCAATATCATTACAAGAATAACCTAAATTAAGTGCTTTTCCAAACATCAAAATGTTATATAAACACTAGCTACTACTATCACCACCAGCACCATTACTAACACAACTATTACTAACATCACGCCAGGGCTAAAATGTAGTGCTACTGGCATTCATGTTCTTCCCTCAACAATTAATCTGTACACAAGCTGAATACGTATATTTAAATGCTCATATTTATTTAGTTGGTACTCAAAATAACACAAGAGATTGCTTTTCCACAAAAGTTATATTTATTTTTAAATACACAACAAAGATAGTTTTAGAAAACATTGTTTTTTAATTCCATGTGAGTGGGGAACTCAAGGGACCTTAAAAAAAAGACAACAAAGTTCTTCTATAACATCCCAGCAATTTTCAAATAAAAGATACAGATTTATTACTGTATTTAAATATGTCTCTGGCACAATCTCAGCACCTTGAAACACAAATACAAGTACTAAGAGCCCCCTGCAGTTCAGTTCATTTTTGAAGCGTATCCTATTCTCTAAAACCAGTTGAAGAGTAGGTTTCATTCAAATGTATATATTGTTGACAATTGTTTAATTTTCCTGTTATCCATTCTTAATAATCCAGTCATTACAAATATGTTGACTTCCGTTCAGTGGAATTATGTGGTTACTGCTCCCTGTGACATAATGATGACTTTCTTTTCAGGGTTTATTCCTGAATGAGTGTACCACATGATCAGTTGTGAGATCAAATCTAAAAACAAACCAACCAAGACACTTTTCTTTCCTGGCACTAACAGAAGAATAGAACTGAATCAGTCAATTTCACCTCATTTTTATAAGGAGATAACTTGAAAATGATTCTTTGGAACTCGGCCAGTTCACAGTGCTAATTTGACAGCATAAGTAGGTCATCCTAAATAGATGCAAATGTCTCCCTTTTCAGAGTGTTAATTTTAAACGTTTCAGTTAGTCCTTTTTCATGCCTGGATTAGGAAAGTATTTTAAACATTCTACAAGAATACCAAAACCATGCCTGCCTTTTCACTGACAGAATGAAAACTACCATTTGTGTATGTTACCTGCAACACAGAAAACAAAAGTTCCTATATTGCTTCTTACAATTACTCTGCTGAGTTCCTATATTGCTTCCTACAATTACTCTGCTAACTACCTTTGAAGAATGGCGCAAAATTCTGCTGCATTCAAGACACACGAGATGTACAGTACATCTAGAAGGATGTTATTCAGGAAAGGAAGAAGTCTGGACAGCATTCCAGGAAAAGAAACATTGAAGAAACTGAAAATAGGAGATATTTAGCCAGGAACAGAATGTAAAAGGGAGCATATAAAACAATCTAAAAATAATGGGATTTTTGTGGAGAAGAGTAGCTTTATTGTTTTGCTACAGTAGAAAGCAGAACTGGGGCAGATGGTTGTGATAATGGTGGATTTTGGCTCAGTACTAGAGTGAATGATGGTCTATCAGATATATAGTGCCTATTATGTGCCAGGTACTGTGCTAAATGCTTTACAAATACTATTTCGATACAAAAATTATCCCATTTGAGACAATATTTGAGGAGATCGGACCAGATGACTTCTAAGGTCTTTTCAAGCTGTTTCCACGATGGATCGTAAATTAACTGGGGGATATGTTTTATCGTGTTATATAACTGAAGGCTAACCAGAAAGCAGTTACAAAAATAAAATTCAGTTCTTGTGAAAAATCAGAAAGTAGCAGTCTACATTTCTACCTTAGTCATATACACTATTCTGAACAAAACTGAATGGTCACTTGAGGACTGAGGATGCTGAATGGTCTCACAGTCATCACTCTGAATAGAATGAATTCTTATCTTGTAGAATTGTAAAGGTGGAAGGACTGAGTGTATACTGACCCCATGGCATCCACACCCTCCAGTTTAATTTGGTTTTAAACATACATCCCTAAAATCCACTATTTTTTTTAAAGAATTCAGTTAACAACATTGAAGTTTACTTTTACTATGGCTGCAGGATCCTGTGTCTTTTCTTCATTTTGATGTCATGTTTTGTGTTTCCTAGGTCTGCAAAGTTTTTGTGTAATTTCTCCTCATCTTTCAGTTATTCTAGATGAATTAAGAAGCAGAAATTTCAAAAATAAATCAAAGAAGAAAAAGTGATCTAACTTTTGACTGTCAGTTCAAGTTTAGAGTATCATTATTTCTTATTTTCCACTGGGTAGCTCCCTTTTCAGCAACTGCTACTCCTCCTGCCTTACTGACTTACTTACTCCTGCCTTACTCTGCCTCCTTAATCCTGAGTAAGATTAGGATCGAGACAAAGAGGAGAAACACAAGTGTTGAGATAGAGATTAAAACTCAGACTTTACAGTGTGCCAATCTTTGACTTTGTTCTTATGATAATCTTAAATCACAGGAATTAGAGCTAGGAGGAAGCTTAAAAGGCAAACAAGTCCAACTCACTCATTTTAAAGAGAAGGGAAAGTGAGGCCCAGAGAACTTAAGTGATGTAACATAGTGACATGGGCAATGGAATTGAACCCAAGTCCACTGATTGCAAATTCATTTACAAATTGAGTTGTTTTTCTCTCTAAATACTCATGAATAGGAAACATTTTATTCAGCTTTATAAATGAAATGTGCACTTAACAAGACAACTTCAATGCATTATATGTTCTTAAAGGGGAGAGATCTTATGAGATATATGTTAAGTGCCTGGTGCTGTGTTATGTACTAAGTACACTCAATACTAACTGGCTAAAAAGGTAGTCTTAAGTTACCTACATTTCTTCCTAATTAATAAAGTTGTATCGATTTATGTTTAATAATAATGTTTTAATAATAAAAGTGGCCTTTATCCTCCTGAATATTTGATTGATAGACCCCTGATAGTCTCCAAAGCATGTGAGCTGTTTATTAAACTCACGTAGGAGTAGTTCTGTACTTTACAACCCTAGTAACTCATGCTTGGAAAATGTCTTCATGACAACAAATATTTCTGTTTTCTAATACTTGCTGAAAAGAGTACTCACATGATAAAGTTAAACTATTCCTCACCCTTTTTAGGTTAGAAAACAGACTTCAATGTGGATGTTGCTACTTGGGGCAGTAGGCTGCTCACCCGAGCAAAATCTGTAAGGAAAGATAGTATGAATACTGTGTTTCTTTGCCCACAAAGAGTTTTTGATCTAAAACTTTCCTTTAATATGGATGAAGAAATGCTATGCTTTCATTCCTTCTCTAATTGTTTGTTTTCTTACACAATGAAATTAACTTAATGCCTACCAGTTACAAAATGACCTATTTCAATGGATTATTGAATAGGTTAGAGTTTGCCAAATGAGTCAATTACTGACTTCATAAATGGGATCAGGCACTTAGAGAGCTGCATTAACTGTCATTCTGGAATGATAATGCAAGGAATAATAATCCTACTTGGCTAAATCAGGCTCTGCCCTTTCCAAGTCACCTGAGGAGTAGCTCTTTCACTTTCCAGGACCTAGAACTTCAGAGAACCAACACCGGAAAAGGCAAAGAGCGTTGGCCCAGAAGCTACAAGTCCAAACTGGGCCATTTAAAAGCCATGGGCTCCTTTTGCCGCTGCTGTTCAGTTTTTCTCTTGGGTTAAATAAGGGCAATACTATTTGGATCTCTGAAGGCAGTTAAAGGGATTAAACGAGATAATGGGGGTGAAAATACTTTCGAAAGTGATACATAAATAAAAGTTACAACAATTAAGGATGTCTAAGGTTTCTCCTTAAAAAAAAAAATCAAGAAATGATTAGGGAGAATACCTGTAATGTTAATTTGTCATTAGGCAACAAATTTACAATTTTCTCTGAGAGGACCTTTTCCCCCTAATCAATAAAAATTTATACAAAGTCTCTATAATCTTCCCTCCACCACTGAGAGCAAAGGATGGACATGAAAAATGGTATTTAAAAAACTCTGTATTCATTCAGTAATATTCACACCAAAGAATATATTCATTAAAATTATGAACATTTCTAAATATATTTTATGTATCATACATATATATATATACTTTATATGTATAATTACATATCCACAAAGATTTCTTGCTGCTTTAGGCCAGTAGGTAAAACAAAGATAGGTTCCCAACAGGACTCCCATATATGCATATATACTGGCAGTTTGGTTTATGAATTTATTTACAACTTGCCTAGATCATAATAAATGATTACTGTTCTATTATACAAACATAACAATAAAGGATTCTTTTAAATACAAAGACTGCAAATGAATACATGAAAAATTACACACCATGTACAATATTTATAATTTATAAATGCAAAGTTAAGACCTTTTTAAATTATTGCACTGTGCATATTTTTGTACAAAGATTTGTGTCATATGTAGAAAATCATTTTTAGTTCATTAAGTTATTAACTGTAGCAAAACTGGACATTGTTACCTTAAGGTTCTTTCTCCTTGACAGACTAGCCCAACAGACCTTCAGAAACAGATTGATCTACCACACCAAATAGTTTTTTATTTATTTCTCTATTTTGATGCTTCACACACCCAATTTGACATCCATGAACAGTTTTTGGTCAGCATGCAGACCACCACCAGCAGGTTGTGATCTACTTTGCTAGGCTGGGATAGAGACTCTAAATTCTGGCTGAGTATTCATTTGGACAGGGGTGGCAATTTTCTGTCTTCAGACAGAATGAATGTACTGTATCACTGCATATCATGGTAACTATATCACAGTGTTTTAGGCAAGGGCATTATTTTCAGTGAATGGGTCTGGTGAGCAAGTGAGGGTCTTGTGTAGAAATGGCTTCTATAGAACAAATTCTAGAATATTTTTACTTAATCTGGCTGAGTTACTCAGTAAAGGAGCTTACATATAGAACAGTCCATATACATAGGGAAAAATAAGCTTCAAATGTCTGATTGGATACGTGAATAGGATATTTAAACATTTCACAGCACTTTGTATCATGGCCTTAGGAAGAAATAAATGTTACAATGCCATATGTCATGATATAATTAACATGATGTTTTAGAACAGGCTTACTAGAGTATGTAAATAACACATATTTTAACATCTTAGCTTACAACTGGAACAAAACCCTTTCAATTAGGCTTCTGTAAATATACAATTTCATTATATCAGCTGAAAACTGACATGTAATGTCTTCTCTTCAAATTCCTCCAACATCTCTTCAAATTCAGCTTTTGTGTTTCCCTTTCAGCCGTTAGTTTCAGCAAACACAGTGTACCAGCTGAATTGAGTGTAATGTGCTCTTGGATACCAGTTTTCTACCACTTATGGGGGAAAAAGAATTTTCAAATTAAATACACATTGCAACGTTTCCTTTGTCATTGTGGTTTTAGAGGAGAAAAGAACATTAGAACTTGAATGAACATAATGTGGAAATTTAAAACAACCGACTGTTCAAACAGTATTTGTGGGAAAGCCAGTGTCTTTTGGTTCCACTCACCCAAAGGTTTACTTCCTTGATATACTTAATTCAGAATCATAAAAATTCATTTTCAAAAAAATTCATTTCAAAATTCATTTTTTTTATCATAGTGCAACAACTTTCAACACCTCTAGTACATTTAGTGATTCACATAACCTGGATATCAAGTAAGAATATGAAGGCTATCCTGCCTAGTATCCAACAATACTACTCTCAAATAATATGAGTTAAAAAGACATCGGTGGAAAAGTACTTTATAAATAAGAGCAATATTTGTGAGAATGTAAACATAACACAACCTCTTGCTATGACCAAACTTCTCAAAATCACAAGTGACAGCACATTCCAGCTAACTTGCATCTTACAATGATGTTAGGTCAGGCTAATAACTTGCAATATATGTCATATCTAGCCTGTGAATAAAGGAAAAGCATTAAAGTAGTCAGCAAACAGAAGGAAGCTTAAAGTGTCTACATTTGAAATACAAGATTTTCAGAACTTAATGTTTACGTGCGTACCTGAAACCCAACAAGATCACATCTTAATTAAAATCACAGTTCCTGGAAGTTTCTGTGTAATTTACTCAGTCTGAATAGCCTCCAGTCCACTGTTTACAATCATAGGTGATAACACAGGAATGTTTGAAGTTAAATAAAAGCCTGTTAAAAGAATCACCCTACTCATTAAATAACCATTTTTATCCCTTTAAAAAGCCTTTATTAGGGTTGAACACAGTTAATACAGCTGGGGAGTCCTCTTCCCCTTGCTTCCCCTCTTTGGGTGGGCTGTGGCAGCTTATGGGTGAGATGAGTGTTCAATGCTCTCTTCCCCCTGGTGAGATGGAACACCAGCAGGTCTTATACCACCTATTACTGTGTTACTACTCCCTAAGTTCCTGCATCTCTTACCATCTATGCCCTACAGACCCTGGGAAGTATCATCAGACCTACATATGTGGTCTAAGGAACCCTGGACCTAGACATCACCCCCACTGCTGTACCCATTGGACTTCCTGGCTTTTTTATCTCCCTACAGACTCAATCTTTTCTGTGCTGTTTTCTCCAATTAAAGTATAAGCTCCTAGAGAGACTATTTTTTTTCTATTTACATTCCCTAGCCAGCTAAGCACAGTGCTTGACAAATTTAATACTTCATAAATTTTCATTCATTCATATGAATATGTAAAGTTGTAGGGAACAGTTGTGAGTTATGCTTTTCTTTTTGGGGGGGGCATGGGGGGCAGTATGAATGAACAGTCTGGCCCTATTAGGACTCTTAATAACAAGTAAGATCACTTCAGAAAATATGCAAACCCAAATCTATACAGACCCTGCTGAAAAAGCTTTGTTTCAGCATGCTTTGTGTATGGTATGATTACTAAATATCAGTATTATGCACCAACATACTGAGGGTGCTTGAATGTGGCCAAAATAAAAAAACCATATTAGGACCTGGTTATTTCAAATTAAAAATATCCCAAAAAGTGCATGGCGTTTCAAGAAAAATCTGGCTTCTAGCTGTAATTTTTTGCAGCTCTGGCACCGCTTGTAGAAATAATTCATAGAAACTTTTTTTTTCTTTTCATTTGGAGTGGAAGACTAGTGGTGGGGGCTAGACAAGTAGGTAGAGATGAAGAAGAGAAGTGGGTGTGGATTTTCAAAGGTAAAGTCAAATTGCACTGGGCCCAGGGATCACAATCAATTGTTACTTTTGTTCGTTTGTTTTTTGTTTTGTTTTGCTGTTGATGAATAAGGCAGTTTAGCAATTGTTACTCAGAAAATGCTCCATTTTCTCTTAGAGCAAACATTTATTTAATTCAACCTGGTTTCTCTCTGAAAGGCTGATTGATAATATTTCTGTCTTTCAGTTTAGGGTTTCCTTTTGTTTGACTTTAATCTTTGAAGCTTGCATGGATATGCATTAATTTGTCCAAAAAATCTTCTGGTTTTTAAAAAAAATGTTTACAACACCTGGAAAGATAGTATCAAACACATTCTATGTGACAAGAAAACTGCTTGATTTGTACCTCATTGTAATCAATATAATTTTCTGCAACCTTCGAAACACTCCATATATCCACAGCTATGTCCTTAATTCATACTCCACAAGGGAAAATTGGCCAAATAGAAAGTATTCCTCTACAGAGAAGCACATCAAAACTTCTGGTAATAAAAGGCATCTGGCTGGCTACAGGCATTGCAATGCAATGCCCTTTAAGAGCCGAGAGAAAGATGGGAAACAGAGCTCAGCAAGCCTGCCTGTCAAGTACTGGGACAACTTCTGGCAAAGTGTAAAAATACCCCTGGACTTCATTTTTTCCAAAACAACATGTTAACCAAATATTACAGTATTTGCGTTATAAAAATTTTTTTTTGACAAACCTATGAGACCTTGGTAGTCTGGAATGCCCTAAAAGTAGTATTTCAAACTTCTAAAGTTTATCATTTGGTCTTTTGCCAAATTCTCTCTCTTGGAACAGTATTTGCAAAGAATCAGCTAACAAACAGCCAAATCTATATTTCATATAGCTACTGATGAGATTTTCAACCTAGGAAGTGTCCCTGCTACCTACAGCAAAGTGATTAAGACTATTTTCAGTACTGACTGTCAGAAAGAGAAACAGTCAAGTTTTTCTAAGATTGAGAGATACCAATCACTTGCGTCCTTCAGTAGCTTTTAATTCAAATACAATACTTTGATGAATTCTTTTTTGTTAATAATTCTTGATGACAAAAATCACTAAATTACTCCTGGAGGAGTAAAGGCCTTTTGCAGGACGCTGTTACAAAGCTTTCATATGTACATGATGCTCTTTATACTTAAGGCTTTTCTCAATTTTGATCCAATCCCTTTTTAGACTTTATAAATTTCCCATAAATTTTAAAACAGCTCTTCTCAAAGAATAAATTGGATTTTATCATCTTCTTAACACATCAATTTTGTTTCTTTAATCACAGTGATGCTCCTGTGTTTCCTTTGGTTTATGGGAAATAGATTCCACAGGTGAACTATAAATGGGAATTCTAGAGAGACTTGGAGACTGGAGAATTGGAAAGTGAAGTTCAGAAACCAACAAATGGGGAAGTGGCTTGGTAATATGGCAATGAGACTGATTTTCATGGGCAACCTGTGGACTCCATCTCATTACTTTCACAATAACCCTCTAAGTCTTCCTACAAAGTTATGTTTTTCCATTTTTAATATGCAAAGCTCCTCTACATATAAAAATGTGGGTGTAACTGATATTATAAAGATGGTATTTTAAAACTTATTAAATTAAAATAAATACTCTGATTTCTTTTCAAGTAAATGGTACTTACTTTAAGCAAGCCTGTCAGGTCTGGAAGCAGGCTGACCCTTTGTCAGTTTGTAGCATTGTGCTAAATGCTTTCTCAGCATCTTTAATAACTCAAGTGTCCCTCAGCACTCACTCTCAAAGTGTTTGGCTAACATTTCCTCAGTAAACTACTCAAAAATCACACAAAATCTGGTCCAAAGTGTTTTGGAGTTGTGCTTTCTTTTCTTAACTGGTACCATGAACAGTGATTTTCAATTCAACAAAAGACTATATAACAATATGCCACCAAAACCTATGGATCTTTCCACTTGAAGTTTGGTTACAAAACTGGTATGCAGTAATAAAGAAACAGGTGTCTGTGGCTCTTCTGTGTTGCTCCCACAAGTATATGTTGATAAAAATACATGGGCATTACTATTGTCTCACAAGAAAATTGCCAAATGGGCAAAGAAAGCTGTGGATCAAAAGTTCTGGTGATCAGTAAATCAGTAGGTGAATTAAAAAAAAAATGTCTGGCATTTGGAGACCATTTGCATGAGTATTTTTTGAGTTGGGAAATGTGTCTGAAAATGGACAACATTTGTGAAACCGGTTACAAAAAAGATTCTCTCACTATAAAAGAGAATACATTTGTGTTCAACAGGGCAAGCTGGTTGGAAATTATCCCCTTTCTTTCTTTTTCTGTTCAATACACCCACTAAATTTGAGTCTTCGGATGAGAAGGCCAGATGAATTTATTCTCTAGTACAACTTTAAAAAAAGGAAAAATAAATTATTTCTAGGCTTGCTATGAAGTAAATGAGACTTTGTTCAAGGTTCTACCCAAGTTTTGGTGTTTAGAAAAAATAAAGTGGATGATATCGAAAGTTAAGCTCTCCTAACCTGCAACTGCTGGCATGCAACAGTCAGCTGGAATCACTGATTAAAATGGGTTTCAGAGCTCTGAACCTGGAAACTGGTTTTCTCCCACTCCTGACTGCAGAAAGAAACTCCATGTACTAGAGCCTCAGTGGTTTTCTGCTAGAGGTCAAACTGATTATAAGTAGATCACACATAAACATTCACCATAGTAATGTGTAAAAATTCCTATTTATAACCAAGAACTTCCAAGCAACATCATTGTGAAAGCCTGCCAAAGAACAATACAATAAAAGTACCATTTTAAACCTTCTCTAGAAAGCAACAACTTAAAAAGTACCCCCGTGGTATAATTTTCTTCAGTTTTAAATTAAGGCTTCAGCAAAAGCCTATAAGAAAAGGCCACTTTGCAAGTCATATAGAGTTTACTAGGACAGCTGATCCCAAAACATGAATGAGTAGTCCAAGTTTCTCACTGTTTACAGTACATCACAGATGAGACTGGTAGGTAGTCACCCAGTTGAGATATCTCCTTGATGTTACCTTCCTTGAAACGATTGTCCCACTTAGCAGGTGTGGCTTTTTTTTTTCTGTTTCATGCTCCTTCCATAAAATAAAATAATATAAAAAAGAGAGGGATGAGGATGAAGCCTTCAGGCAAAAACTAATAATCATTGTTGATCAATCTTCAAAGGCAGTGAGCTAGAGGTCTCTGGAGTTCCTGTCTGGTTTGGAAGCCATATAAGACTTTCCTCTCCTCTAATTATTTTCTCCCATTGGCCAAGATTATCCCTAGAATGCAAAGAAAGTAAAAGTAGCATATGAATGTGAAAAAAGGTTTTCATGATTAGGTATTACAAATAGGTATTACCTATTACAATTTGGAGAGCTACCTATTTTACAAATAACATGTAGGTCAGTTATAAATTTCACTGCTACATTTTTTCTTCTTTGCTACAGAAAGTGGCATAGTATACTGAAAGGAGCGTCAGACCATTTTTTCCTGTCATTCTAGCTTTGACGATGTTGGAATTACAGAAATAAAGTCAGATAATCAAAGTTTGTGGAACTACTAAAAAACAGATTTAGATAGGAATTTGAAGATTTATCATTTTAAGATTACAGGGAAGAACTCCTAAGACTTTGGGTAAGTTTTAGGGTACCACTCTGTAGAATTGTTTTAAGGAAAAAAAAGAATTACATTTTATAAAAGTTTTGAAAGTGAATGGCAAGATTAATAGCATCATTGTTCTAGGGCAATGAAGGAAGGCAGCTAGTTTGGAAGTAATACCAGAGTGAAGAAAGAAAAAAAATTAGGTAAATAATTTGCACCTTATAGCAACCTCTTGTTAATAATAACCCTCTAACTATGAAAAGAGAAAAGACTGTTTAAACCAGGGATCCTCTGTGACTCCCCCAGGTTGCAGACCCTTTTCCTGTTAAGCCCTCTCATTCCCAGATCAGAGGCCCAAACACAGGTGTTGAAAAAAAAATGCTGGAAAAAGTAGAAAAACTTGAATTAACTTCTTCCCCTCCAGCTGTGCAGTTCATTGCCCAGGGCCCACCTGGTGTGGGCGGAGGCAGCAGCTGCAGCAGGGCCTTCCCATTGGCAGTGGCCCCAAGGGCCCTGTGCCCGAGTATCCTACAGCCCACCCCTCTAGGCAAGCCTGGGGGCATCACCCAGGTGCAGTACATCCTGCCCACCGGGCCCCAGCAGCACCTGACCCCAAAGCTGTAGCGGTTCGAATGTCAGGCCTCCCGGCCAGCATCTACTTTGCCTTGTCACCAGGAACTACCACCAGTGGGAAGGTCCTTAGACCAGCCATCCCAGCCCCTGGGATTCCCATTCTGCAGCCAGTGCCCTGTGCTGCACCCCACCAAAGCCCAGTCAGTATCTCCAGTGCAGGCCCAGCTCTTGGCAGACCCTGCCCTGCTGCTGCCTTGGCGGTGAGATGGGGTGGGGGTGGGGATGGGGGTGGGGGAGAGAGAAGACCTAGCCTCTGCCCTTGGTGAGTCCACCCTTCTCTGTTCTGGTTGCATAAATTTATTAACTGTGTAATCTTAGGCAAGTTATCTTATCTCTGTTTGCCCCAGTTTCTTAATGTGTAAAGAGAAAAATAATAATGGTATTTACCTCCCAGGATTGTTGTGAAGATCAAAATGATAATGATTGCAAAGTGCTTAACATAGTGACTGGCTATGCTCAGCACTACATTATTTTTTTTAACTGAATGTAATTGTTCCATACCTGAGAACTCTAAAGTGGTTTCAAAATGTCCAAGGAAATAAGATCAATGATCTTTATATGGGAGAATTTGGAAATGCAATTGATGGTGTCATCTAAAGTTTACTGTTTGTGTTACTGCATTTCTAAATTCTCTTATATTGTATTTCTAAATTTTCTTATATATAAATTCTCTTATATTGAGATACCATTGTAACAGAAACATTGCTAAACAAAGCAACATTTTAACCTGGATGCTGTTAACACATGAATTCAGCTTTTAAAAGGATATGATAAAAATATATATTTGAAAACTGCTAAATTCTTAATGAAGTATATTTTATTATGAAGCAGATAATAATGATATATAATAGCAAATTTGAAAATTTTGGCTATTATAAAGTGTATAGGGTGGTTTAAAGATGTAGTTTCAACATATCAATGATGAGTCAACCTCAGGTATTTGCTGTATATCTGAAGCCCCAGAATATGGGAAGTTTTAATTTATAAGTAAAGGATAAATGAAATATTAAAGAAACATCAAGAAAGATATTCAAGCCCTAAGTTGAGGTTAGTGAAATTTTGCTATTTAAGGTAAAAATTCCTGGGATTGTACTTTGCTATTGTTTTGAGCTTTGAGAATTGTCATGAAGCCAATAGTAGAAAATGCCATGTGCTACAGTCTGGGAACTGCTAAAGATGGATATCTGTCTGGGAAAAGTTTTGGGGATGACCTGGGCACAGCCTAGGTAGGATCCTCCTAACTCTCCTAACTCTATTTCCCTATTATGCTATTTCCTTGCAGAAAAGGAAATTTCCCCACCTGGTTAATCCTGAGCCTTGCTTTTAACACCTTATGACTACGTGATTGGCTGTCAGATTTGACTCATGCCTAGAATCAAACAGAGTTAAGGTAGTTTTTCCCTCTGTTATGAAATGATATTGTTATAACTATGTCCTCTTTTTCCTTTTATAGCAAATCTATATATAATCAAGAAATTTTGGAAGTAAAATACTAAATCTATTAAATAAAAGAATGATACTGGAACATCTCTGAGTTACTATAATAGGATGCAAGAATGAACATCTTAAAATTTTAACCTATATTTGTGGTCAAATTATAATATAGAGATGATATCCTCTTAAGGGGGAAATGATTAAACAAAGTAATAAGACAAAGGTGTAATGTGAAAGTTTTCTAAAATAAATGGAATAGTAAATGCTGAGAAAACAACAGGATTAGACTGTTTTCTCTAAGCACTACATACAAATGTATATGATAGGCTTCCAAAATTTTATCTGCTGTGGAAATTCAGGCTTTGAGCATCGTTTTGGTAATAAATTCTCAAATTGGATTAAGGATTTATTAATTAAGGATGAAGGAAGTTACGTCTAAATTATGTTGATAATTGTAAAGAAAGTGAAATTATTTTCCTGTTATAAAGTATCTGTCTGATAATTTTAAAAGGCAGAAGAGTTCATTTTACAGATGGACCCTCATAATTTTTTTTAAAAGATTTAAAGATTCTTATACCCAGGTATAGGATTTAAGTAAGGACAGAAATAGCAAGTGATGTATACACTGAAATTCTCTGGTTTCAAAACTGGAGAACAAAATTTAAATGACTGTACTAAATTTTATTAAGTCAGAATTATCTAGGAACCTCTATATTTGGAACCAGAGAAGCTGAGCTCCTTTTAGAGCTCTCCTGAGAATAGGCATATTGTCCAAGAAAAGATATCTAGGGAGCACATAACTACATGAAACATCTGGGACTCAAAATGTGCTCATTAAATGGACACTGAGAATGGGTCACTAAAATACAAACAGACTCGATGCCAGTTAATATTGGTGGTAACTATTGTATTGCTTTGGTCTTCTGTTTTAAGATGTTTATGTTTGTTTTCTTGGTTACTTTGGTGACATGTAAATCTCCCTTCTCAGAATTAAACCACTGTGAGCCCTGTAAGTGGCCTGATCTGTACCTGACAATGTAATTATGCAATGATAATCCATTTATAAAAAACTTTATTGCATTGTTTGAACCTAGTCCTGTGTGGCTGGAAAACTAGACTATCTCTATGTGTTGTTTAGAGACTCTTAACTAAGGACTTATGTTATGCAACCAGAAACTCAGATCCAAAGACTGAGGCAAGGAGTTTTCTCACAGTTGTACATCTCAGGCAACTGATATGTGTATCTGAAAGCTGGCAATCAATTATTGTTTCTAAGGGCCCCTACCAGGTCCTCCTGACTGCTCCCACAGCTGTTAAACTTGTGGGGTTGGACTTCTGGATCATCTGAAGAAAGATCCTGCTCCTGAATGAATGGCAGAACCCTCTAGGGACCTCAAGGTTCATCTAGTATGGACCCAGAAACAGCCAACATCCGTATGAGACAGTTATCTCAAAATTCCGGACAAGGACTGAGTATACTGTCCTACTTTTTTTTCCCTCTTCTCTTTTGTTATGTGCCCAATCACCAAGGCCCTGATTCAAATGTATGTTGTCATTTCCTCCCCCTACATTCTTGGCTGCAACCTCCCACCCCCTTTTCTGCTTGCTAACAGTGGCTAGCAATGACACCTGGGACACACTTCCCCAATAGGTCCCTTCAAGGAACTAACCTCCCAGGCAACATCTCACCCTGGCCCAACTGGCCTTTTGTGGCATCTTGGCTTTTACCTGCTTCTCCTTTCAGATCTTTCAGATCCCCTCCCTTTGGCAAAAAGGTGGAAATGTCAAGATATTAGAAGATAACCCTGTTTCCCAGAGCTAAGGGCCAGCAAGTTTGGCATAACAACAATCCTTTGAGCTTTCCCTCTGGATAATCTCAGTGATAGCAAAATCCCAGAATTGTTTCTGGTCATGAAGCCCTGCTATGAATCAAACTTGTCACACTGTTGCTATTATCCCTCACTGTCAGGGCTAAAGCTCACTGCATAGCCATGGGTATAAGTATTGAGATCTCTCCACACTAAAGTGGGCCCTGCCCCCAGTAGGGGCTGGGCTCCAGTACGTGTCCTTGCTTGCAAGCCCATTTTCTTCACTTTTAAATTAAACTTCTGTTTGATTCCTGACTCTCCTGTCTCTAGCCTGCTTTGTTCAGCTCTGGCCACCCACAGGTTACAGGCTGGTTCAGTCCGGTTGACAGGCGGTTGGACTATATAATCTTAAGGACTCCTCCAGCTCTAAATTTATGATCCTATGATTTCCGTGGGTTCCTTCTGGCATTTTTAACATAGATGTCTACTACAAGAGAAGAGTAAAATAGTCCATCACATATCTATCTTACCTTTCAGGGTATCACAAAAATCCCCAGGAAAAGGCCTGAGCTCCTTCAAAACTGCAAAATATGCTTATTCCAACAGCAAGAGAGAAGTCTGGGGTTTCACAGAGATACTCCAGAGTTAGTAACCTCTTGAATACTCTCTCCTCTAAGAATTTTTGCAAGATTGCACTCTCCTGGTTCTCCTCTTACCTGTACGATAATTCCTTCTTAGTCTCCTGTGCTAAAACATCATCCATATTTCGAGATCTACATGTGAGAACCCATCTCCACCTATATGTCCCATAGGCATCTCAAATTTAACACATTTAAAAAAGAATTCATTATCCACCTCTCCTTTAGGAGAAACAAACACTCCTAACTACTCTTCATTTCAACCATCATCTTTCCCCATACCCAGATAATCATCATAAAATCATACTTGACTCATGTCTCCTTCACTCCTTGCAGCCCGTCAGTTGCCAAGCGCAGTCATTTCTGTCCATATCATGTCCTGTAATCATCCCCTCTCTATACTCATACAAGCTCTCCCTCTAGCTGCCCTCAACACCTCTCACCTGGCTTACTATCCAATCTTCTACAGGAAGCCTTTTCCAGCCCCTCTTAATTCTAGTATCTTCCCTCTGTTAAGTATTTCCTATAAGTCCTGTATATAATCTCTACATATTTACTTGTGTTCTCCCTCTTTTGAGTGTGAGTTCCCTGAGAACAGGGAAATACTAAAAACAAAAACAGAAACAAAAAACAACTCTTCAGGGCTTAGCACAATACCTAGTACACAGCAGGTACTTAATGTTTGTTGACTAACTATTGCAATAGTCTCCCCATCTGTCTACCCACCTCCAGTCTCTTTCATCTCCAAGTCTATCCTCCGTGAAACTTCCAAAATAATCTAAGGCACAGTCTCTTCTCTGCTGAAGAAACATCAATATCTCCCTATTGCCTTTAGAATAAAACACATACTCCTCTGTCACTTAAAGTCCTTCAAAATGTAGTTCCAATTAGTCTTTCCAGGCTCACTTCCATTACTTATCACAGAATTTACTTGATATTTCTTGCAAATAATATCCCACCTCTCAACTCTGTGACTTTGCAGGAACTATCCCCAATGATGGGAATTCTCTCCCTATTCACATGGAATTTTTAGTCTCATTTGGAAGGGGAGGGGAAGTCAGGTTAAGTGCCACTTCCTACAAAAGGCCTTTCTTGACTCCCTCCTCCCCTACTGTTAGCACGCTACCTGCTGAAATTACTCCAGGTTTGTTTTATGTAAATTTTGAATTCACTTATCTGTGAACATGCCTCCCAAGAAGAATATAAACTACCTGAGGGCAGAGTATGCTATCATATTTATACTTTTATCTTAAATACTCAGCCCAAGTCATGGCCTGACAATAAGTGATTAATAAATTCAAGATGAATTAAACTGAAGTGAATTAGATGCATTGGAAGCTCCTATAGTACTTTTTAACTCAGGGTAGGGAGAAGGCAAGATTGGCATGACAGGAGTACAGGATCCACCCCCTGAATATGCATGAGTCTTTGGAATCTATCATTAATTTAGATGATGACTTAAAGGTAAAAAAGGCTAGAGTATAAATAGTTTCCTATCATAAGGAAAGGCCAACTTACCAGAGAAGTAGAATTCACATTCCTGAGAGTAGGGGCAATTTGCAAACAGTAAGAAGCACTACAGCTTTATTAGAATGTCCTTGGGGTATATGGACACCTTTGTTGGTCACTGTGACATCTAAAAGTCACTACAAATAAGTTCCTTCATAATATCTCTAAAATTCAGCTATTTTCCCCTCGCCGCCCTCTCACCCCCAGCCATTTTTTTTTTCATTCATGTTCTGGTAACTACTGCAACTTTTTTTCTTTCAGAAATTTTTCACACATTGTACATTTTAATCAGTGTCCTTTTAATTTATTAATTCTGTTAGCCTACGAATCTTTGTTCATCTCCTACTAAACATTTATATTCTTCATTTCAGTCAAGTATAACATTCCTGCCCCCTGGAGTTTCCCCCTCTGATCTTCACATTCTCCTGTGATATTCTGGATGCAAAATCCCATTTAGAGCTGCTTTGGGAGATGGGTGATGACTGATGCTAAACAGGATGCTCAAGAGTTCCCAAAATGGACACTGTGGGAATGCTGCATCACTTTCCACCAGCTCAAGGGACTGTTGCATTCCATGTACTTATATTCCCAGTGCCTACCAGTGCTTATACAAAGTATGTGCTGCATTGATAGTTGCTGATTGATTGGTTCAATATTCTAAATACACTTCAGTGTAGCATCAGAAGTCAACCTCCAACTGTTCCTGCTCACTAATCAGAGTCAAAAGAGGATCTTAGAGGTATCAAATGCAAACTATGGACAAGGCACAATTTTAAAACTACTCATCATGACTCTTCCCATGAAATCCATGTTGAGCCACCTTGGAACCATTTGAAATAACTGAAACAGACTCAGGATCAAAGAGCACAATGGATCTTCAGATCTTTGTCCTTTACTGTTACCCAGATTTTTCATAACTAACTTATTATTGCTCCTTATATTTACCCTATTCATCTAATGAGATTGCAAGCTTAATGAATTAATATAGGCAAATTCTAACTTTGTTTCCCAGCATATTGATTAGGCATAATAAATGTTTATTGGTCTTAATTATATAATTTTAGAATTGAAAGAGCCACATAATTTAGCCAAGTACTCAGAGGTAGTAACACACCTTAACCAGTCCATGTAGAAAGATTTATCATACAAAGCTCTCCGTGGAAGGGGATTCCACAATCTCCTTGGTAATCTGTTCCAGTCTTTAATAAATATAACACTCATTCTACTGGCTTCTGGGTATACAACATAGAACACAGAAGATTTTTCTGGATAAGGAAAAAACGTGAATAATGCCAAGGAATTTTATAAAATGTTGTTTGGATTTAGTCTGCTATTCTAATTTCTTTAATAAACCTGACTCTTTGTCTCGGTTGATCCTAGCACACATTTTCCATGATCAAAGTAGTTCAGAGCTGAGTATATACTAAAGTGATTGACTTTAAATTCATCCACAGAAGGCAGAAAATCTGACTCACGGAGGGTAAAAGAGTCAAACTTCCGTTAACAATAATACAATTTCACAAGTCTTTTTTTTTTTTTTTGTTCCTTGAAATTTTGCTCTGGTTTGGAATATCTTGCAGAGAGTCCTTCTTATTATTACACTCAACTGCTTCTAGAGTTCTAGAGTTCACAATATCTTAAGAGTAGCAGTGTACATAAGAGTAAGCAAATCTTTACAGAAAACAAACATGCCATGATTCAGGGGAGGGTGAAAAGACAGAAAACAAACACAGAAGAGAAGAAAATGACATTAAATTTCTTTTAAGTTCTCTTCCTGGTTTTCATTAATTCTACTACCTATTTGTTGTTTTTTTTAAATTTCCTTTAGTTTCTACTCTAATTGGCTTAAGGTATTGGAATTTGGACATATGCTTAATATTTTTGGTAATAATAGCAATGGAGAAGCAGCAAAATCAGTTAATCAATAAGCATTTATTAAGTACCTATTATATCCCAAGCACTATGCCAGGTGCTAGAAGTAGAAAGACAAAAGTCAAGCAGTATCTGTCCTCTAGAAGCTTAGCATTCTATTAGGGGAAAGAAGTAAAATATATATGTATAGTTAAATTCAAAATAGATACATGACAAATATTAGGAGAAAGGTTACTAATACAGCATTTATATAGTGCTTTTAAGATTTTCAAAGTGCTCTACGTATGATCTCACTTCATCCTCAGGACACTGTAATGGAGGTATTGTTATCATCCTCATTTTACAGGTGAAGGAACCAAGGCTGAAGGTTGAGTGATTTGCTGGGGGTCACACAGTCAGTCTCTGAAGCAGGATATTCCCTGGAGTCTTCCTGACTCCAAGTAGAGCACACCTACTCTCTGTGCCACCTAGCTGGGGCAGGGGAGATCAGGAAAAGTTTTGCAGAGAAGGGCACTTGGGCTGAGCCTTGAAAAAAACGAGGGATTCTTAAAAATGACTACGTGGAGGGAACATTACAGGTCTGGAGGACAGCTCCTGCAAAAGGCAGAGAGAGACAGGACCTGGAGTGACATACCAAAGCAACAGTAAGAAGTCTCCTTTGGCTGGACTCCAACATGTGTGAAGGAGAGTAAAATGAAGTAAGATAGAGGAGTAATCGAGCTTGCTTTGAAAGGGGCAGTCAGGACTTTGGCCGGGATCCCTGGGGCTCCAGAGTGCCTATGGACACTCTCTAAGGCTAGATGAGGGAAAACAGAGTTTTCCTATTGGGATCTGAAGCTACAGTATCTGAAGAGAACCATGAATGACAGAGGATCTCAATGTCAATAGTCACGGAGGACAAAGCTGTCCAAGGGTCATATTTGTGCTTCTGTCATAGCCATATTCATGCTAACTCGGTTTCTTCCTTTACTGTGTATTTTCACAGGATTCATGTACTCTCTGTATGGTCCATTTATTTACATAGACTTATGACCCCACTATTGTTTTTTTTTTTCATTTGTTCAGTTGTGTCTGACTCTTCATGACCCCATGGACTACACTGTCTCCAGGGGATTAAGGCAAACACAGGTTAAGTGACTTGCTCAGGGTTACACAGGTAGTAAGTGTCTGAGACTGGATTTGAACTTAGGTCTTCCTGACCCCAGGCCCAGCACTCTATTCACTAAACCATCTGGCTGACTCATCACTTTATTAGTTGATCTTTATATCATTCCTGGTCTTCTCACCACCTACCCAACACTACTACTGGCTCAAGTTCCACCTTTTCCCTGAGCACACAGCAAATGTTTAAAAGGTACTTGTTGACTGACTGAGATGCAACAGACTTCTAAGGGCAGACTTTTTCAATGCCTTTTTCCCAATCTTATAAATGTGCACAGTTCTCTATATACAGAAGCTAAAAACTGGAAGTAACATGATTGAACTGGTTTCCTGATGGCCTCTTTGGTGGAATAAGATCACATAGAAAGTTTACAATCTCATCCCTAGGTATCATGATAACAATCAAGGACAATGGAGTAATATTGGAACCAGAGGAGATTTAAGTAGACAAGTCCCCAAATCAGCAACCAGCTGAATGGGAATATCCAAATAACTATTTTTATATTACATTTAGAATAGTAGATTTTTATAGTTTTCATTATAATGTTCAAGCCTGGAATTATATGAAACCAAAAGCAGATCGGCGTCAATACAATCCAATGCTTTACTTCAAAGGCATCTCAACAACAGAAGTCACTGAGCAGTGGTACAGTTAATAGGCCGTTGGGATTACTACACGCTTGATAAGCATACTGTGGAGTGAGAGGTTATTAACACAGAGCCCCAAGCCCCCAAGTAAATTCTGAGAGAAAAACTTGGAAGCACAGAAATGTCACCACAGACATACCTTATGTTCTCTTCATATGTCCAAAAAGCTGCCTAAGCACCTGTCTCAGAATTATTTCCAAAATTTGAGGATAAAAATAGAGATATAGTCCAGAAAATTCAAGTAATCAAAATCTGCACTTCTTCCTTCAATACAATCCTAGTCAAGTCATAGAAGCTTAAAAAGCTAATTTTAGTCTCTAGTCTAGGATTTGGTAAAGCCTTGCAACAACTGAAACCCACAGGTTGGTTTTGCATATCCCAGGCCAGCCTGGGTTGATTATCAAGCCAGCTTACTTACCTAACTTTATCATTCTAATGATTACAGGTAAAGGAAAATCTATTTATATTTTTCTATATATAGATGACATGCTTTATTTGTGTGTGTTTGTGTGTGTGTGTGTGTGTATGGGGGTGGTGAGAATGGCATCTGAACCTATCTGTGTAGGGAACTGCACATGTATAAACTCTTTTTCTTGATGAAGATCAACCTCCTACATGTAATCTATAATTTTAGATGTTACCTACATGGGCACACTGAGATGTTCAGTTCCTTGCCAATCCTCACACAACCAATGTAAGTCAGAGGTAAGGTTGGAACTTAGGTCTTTCTAACCCTCTATCTACTAGGCCAAGATACAGTAACATAGAGGAGTAATTGAGCTAGATTCATCTGCACTGAGAGAGAAATTAGCCTTGGTCTTCTAATCTTCTATCCATGACAGAGACATATGGTAACACCTCATTTATCTGCACCCATAGGAAATGAGCTAGTCCAAATAAACAAAGTTTCTATATAACTAAAGCTGATTCTTTCAAATTTCATAGTTTATTTTTCAAATTTTAATAATTTTGGATTGAAATATTTATAAAATACAGTATGAATTTTCCTATTTTTGTAAAGAGAACCTAATAGAAAAAAATACCTTTTTTTCTTGATAAGAAAGCTTATTCATTATTGTACAAATGATTGTATTGTATGATGTCTCTTTTCTCTTACGATATAGATGAGTTGACTGCAAAATATTTTTAAAACTTTCTTATATCTGATTTTATAAATATTTGAATACTTTCTTTGCTATTAGGTTTGTCTATTGGCAAAACCTTCTTGCTGACTTTAGTTGTACTCCCTTTTCCCATTCAACGATCCTAATCTGCTCTGTGCCTAAGAGAATAAAGGCTCTGAGTGAAGGCCTGAGTGACTCTCCTGAGTAAAGTGCGTGAACTTCTGTGTCTGTATAGTCTGTGGCTTTGTAGATACCTATATACATACACACACACACACACACACACACACACACACCTTTATGTTCTGGTTTTTGGTTGTGTATTGGAGATCAACCTAAAAGACGCTAGTAAATGATACATTACTGCTTTTCATGTGCTTTTCTCATTAGATTGGTTTCATGATTCTTTGGTCTTGTTTGCTCTTGTCCCTTGGTTCTATTCAGACGAAGGGATTAAACGCTGGGGTTAGGCCAGGTGTGCAGGAGGTAGAGAATAATGCTTCCCAACTATGTGAATCTGGCCTCAGTGTGTTTAGGTTAAAACAATTATTCTGATTTGGGTTGGAGAGCTGCCTGTTTGATGCTGATCTGCCAATACCAATTTGACTCATTTCTTTGGTTAAAAATACCTTAAAATATAGCAATTGGATAAATTAAAGCTCATGTCTACAGGTGACAGTCAACAAGCACTTAATAAACACTTACCTTGTGCAAGGCAAGGCATTGTGCTAAGCACTGGTGATGCAAAGAAAGGCCTCTCAAGTAGCTTATGGCCCAATGACTATAAGAAGTCCAAATCAGTGATATTGGACAGAAACCTCTAATTCTTTCTCTATGACTTTTTGTTTTTAAAAAATCAAGTACATATAATGGAACTGGAAAGATAAATCACAAATATAAGAAACATGGTTCTAGATACTTTGTATCACTTATAGTATCAAGTGAATGATAAACATAACTAATTAGAGTAATAGAACAGTTAAATAATTAATTAAATTGAATAGTTAAAGAATAAACAATGAAAAGTAATTAAAAAATAAAACTCAAAAACACAGAGGCATGTTCAAGGAAATAACAGGACATTTTAAAAATATTTATTAATGTTCAAAAAATTTTTATAAAAAGGAAATCTTTGAAGTCAAATAACTTACACCAAATTTTGAGTGGTGGGAGCCATCTGGTGTCTTATGATACTGCCCACTCACTCTAACAAACATTCAACTTATTGCAACAATTCAACAAGAATTTGTTAAGCATCTACTATGTGCAAGGCACTGATGACAAAGACAAAATGAAAAATAGCAACTGCTCTAAATAAATATTTCAATTCAAGGTTAAATGGTGGTTAGGGGTTAGGGGAGGTGGGATACGTATTATAACATGTATATAGCAAACACATATGAGACAATGTGAGGAAGAAGAAGTGGAGCATCGACCAGGCAGGTCTGAAAAGACTTTTCCTAAGAAATCCCGACTCAAGTTGAGCCATGAAAGGAGCTAAACATTCTAGGAAGAACCTAGGAGATAAAATGCACTTTAGGCATTAGGGGCAGCCTGTGGAAAGAGAGGTTGGTGAGAGGTGAGTTTGGGTAAGAGAAAGTAGGTCATTTTGGAAAAAACTAGGAGTGC